>NC_067293.1:19043255-19396511 GCF_020740795.1 Apus apus | reverse complement strand
CCAGAAATCTGTGTGCAAGCCAGCCCAGCCCTGGCCCGTCCCTAAATGGCTACAGGAGGTGCTAAGCTAAGGTTTCACACACTCTCCTGGCAGCTCAAGAGCTGCTCCAGCCTCCTGGTCTGGAATGGAAGGAGAAGAGCTGAGTAGGCGCTGGGAGACAATGACCATGGGCAGGGATCCTCAGCCTGCCCATCCAGCAGCTGCCACTATCACCACACTACCCAAAAAATGCCTTCTAGCAGGAAAAAGTTCTGCTCATGCTGCTCTGAGCATGGTAATGGCTGTTGCTATGGGGTGGGAAATGTGGAAATTATCAGAGCTGGGACTTCCACCACAACCTTCCCTCTCTGCCCTGCCAGCTTCCAAAGTCTCAAACCCAGGTTTCACAAGCAACATTCCTTGTGTCCATTATCTGCATCCTCCTCTTTGCTCCTCAGGGTTTACAGTCTCAGGGTCCCACAAAGACAAACAACTTGGAAAAACACGGGTGTTTCCTAGAGAACAGCCTGCACCAGGACTGCCAGAGCTGGGGATTCAAACCCTCCCCAGGCCCCAGCCATGGATCTCAGGTTCTCCCTGCCACCAGTGCAGCAACTCTTGGGGTCAGGGAAACCCCACCAAAGGAACATGGAGCTCCCCTCTGCCTCCAGAAGGGATGAACAAGGGTCCCGGCAGGTTCCACCCACCAAACTGAGGACTGGCTGCTGCTGGAGACCCACACCAGCCTGTGCTGGCTGATGGTGGGCCAAGGTTCAGAGAATCACAGAAGGGTTGGAAGGGACTTAGAAGCTTCAAACCCCCCTGCATGGGCAGGGACACCTCCCACCAGCCCAGGCTGCTCCAAGCCCCATCCAACCAGCCCTTCAATACTTCGAGGGATGAAGCAGCCACAGCTTCTCTGGGCAACCTGGGCCCCCTCACAGGAAAGAATTTCTTCCTAACATCTCATCTAAATCTCCCTTCTTTCAGCTTTAAACCGTTCCCCCTTGACCCATCACTCCATGCTCTTGTAAAAGCTCCTTTCCAGCTTTCTTGTCCCTTCTCCCCCAGCAGGGCCACCAAGTCTCCCTCCACCATCTCTCCATGTGCACAGGCAGGTGCAGGTGCACACTTTGCCTCCACAGCTCCCTCCAGCCCATGTCTCTGCTTTTCCTGATGGCACCAACACCCTGGAGCAGTTGGGAGCAGAGGTGGCTCCAGGATCAGCTGCAACAGAGCCCACACTCCCAGCACGCCAAATCCAAGCCAGGCATGGAGCTGGAGTGGCACATGGCAAACCCAACTGCTGGCCAACACAAAGGTCCCATTTATGGCCGTGGTGTTTGCCAGGGATTTTGCCTCTCTGAATTGCTGCATCCTTCTGGGAAGCCCTGGAGCACCCAAGTGCAGCTGGAAGGGAGAGGGATGCTAACACCCCACAGCACCACACATCCAGCCCTGGATTAAATAAATAAATAGATTTTATATAAAAAAACACACGACTCCCTGTACTAATGAGGGAAGTGCCAGCCTGCTGCAACTTTGGACCATGTCCTTCCATGAAGAGGAAGCAAGCAGGTATGGCCAAGCACTGTTGGGTCTCAAAGCAAGGCATGAAGAAACAACCCAACGGTGCTGATTCAGGCTGAATTGGCTACAGCAATCATTTTGTGTTGTTGTAAAACCCTACAAATCTTTGCCACTGGAGGGAAAGCTGCTCTGGTCAGCTCTCACCAGCCAGGGCTTCACCTCCATCCTCCCCACAGCAAGGGGACAGCTGGGGTGACTGCAGAGGATGGACCACCCGCTGCATACCTGGAGAACCCAGACATCCCAGCCCACATTTCCTGCTTCAGCAAACACACCACCATGTGGAAATCACCAGGTTCAAACACACTTCCGGAAATGGGAATGCAAATGACAGCCCTGGGTCTAGCTGGGATGGAGCTCACCTGCTCCTGGCCAGGGCCAGCCCACCACACAGATAAATAAAAATGGCAAATTAGCCCCATCCCTTCCAGAAAGAACTCTCCCCGTGTGCCACAGCCCTGCTCCCAGGCCAAAGCACTGGTTTGGGACTGTCTAGGGTGCTTTCCAGGGGCAAAGGGAGAACAACAGGCAAACACTCAGGTATTGTCTAGAAAAAAGACACTTCAACACAAGCAACATTTAAGAGAAAACCTAATTTCCCGTTAATTCAGCTTTCTCTTGGAAAAATCAAAACCGACGCCAATTAGCATAATGAGTAAGAGTCATGGCTTCATCAAGTCCAGAAGGCATTTCTTGGGTGCCAGACCACAGCTTCTTACCCACTCACAAGCCCTTTTGCTGCTGAAATGACCACGTAGACAAGCTGTGCAAGGTCCCACCAGCCCCGTCCTGGGGAACACATGCTGCCTTGCTCCCTGCACAGCACAGACCAGGACACTAAATAAAGCCTTTGTCTTCAGGTCTATTCACCCCCTTCCAAAAAAAAAAAAAAAAAAAAGGGTAAAAGAGCATCAGTGGAAAGGAAAGGTTATTTGCACAGTCTCTGCGGCAGCCCCAAGCAGCTGGTTATAGGTCAGGGAAGAAGTGCCATGTAATTCTCTACCTGATGCTCTGCCAGAGTCATTTGTGGGCCCCTCTGGGAGCAGGAGAGGAGGAAAGCACTTATTGCATTTTAACAGGGTGTAAATCTCCTCGGTTAGGTAGCAAAACATCTGCCACTGACTAAGAAATATGTTGTGAAGGGGATGGAGAGGAACCTGGGAGGGGGACGGGACACATGACAGTGCCAGGATCCCCCAGCAGGGTGGATGCAGACACCAGGAGGTGCTGCACAGAGGGATGTAGGGACACGGAGCCAGTGCTGAGCTGGGGCTATGCCATCACTGCCCGGGTGCTGGGCTGGAGCTGGCATAGAGAAAAGCCAGTTAACAGGGACCAGAGAGGCTGATTCACCTGCACGTCTTCAGGATGTTTAATTTGGCAGGGAGAGCGTGGGGAGCTGAGGAGGTACAGGGCAGCAGGGAGGGACAGGAGCTCAGGGCATGCTGTGGGACAGCCAGAAGGAAAACCCACTGCAATTAAAGGTAAACTTTGCATAAGCATCAGGAATCTGCTGGCAGCGGGGAAGTTTACAGTGGTGCAATTCCTGGATCAGAGTTGCAAATAACCCCATGGCCAGGACAGGAACCAGCCCTCCTTCCACCAGGGAGCAGCTGCTGCTGCCACGCACCCACTAGTGTTGCACCCACACGGGGACTGGGGCAGGATCACCCTCAGCTCAGTGTCTTGTCCCAGGAGTTTGCTGACACTGTTGCAGAGCAGCACCTGCAATTCCAGAGGTTGCAGGAGCTGACACATCACCCTCAAGTCCCAGCAGGACCCCAGGAGCTGACCTCAGCCCTCTGCTCCAGAAGGGCACCAGCACACAGAGCTAACAACTCCAGCAACACCCCAAGTTACAGGATTTGGACATTTCCTAAACTAATGAGCCCCTGAGTATCCAGATGCGGACTCACCCACTCACTATGGGAAGGATGGAGGAAGGGGCCTTTTAGACCCCTGATCTAGGGCTGACCCCACTGCAGAGGGGTGAGCAGCCACGCCCCACCAGCTCATGGCAGGCACCTCCCAATTAGCTGTGCTAACACCCTCTCCACATGGCCAGCCAGGATCAAAGAGCATGGCCATTACACAGCAGCAGCGGCAGCAAAACCATCACTCCTAGGGCAAAGAAACTTCAAATGGCAAGTAAAATCAATTCTCCCCAGAAAGGCAAGCTTTTAAAGGTGCCCCACACAACCTGGGTGGCCCTCCCCAGCACAGCCAGCATGGGTGGGAGCCCATCAAAACACGGAGCATGAGAAATTAAAGAGATGGAGAAGGGCTGAGAATCACAACTCGGCAACGCCCAACCTGCCTCCACCCTGCATGTATCATGGTTTGAGTGCAGTGGTGATTTCTGGAGACCCCAACATGCTCTTGGCCCAACAGCCAGCACCCATGGTATGCTCCCCAACACCCACCTTCATACATCCTAGATGATCACCCAGCATCCCAGCTTGCAGCTGAAGCTACAAGACACAGCCTTTTACACCAGGTGAGAACTGGGGTGGTGCCTTCAAGTCTCTTCCAGCAAGAAGGCATCACAGGTACAAGAGTGTCAGAGGATCCCAGGAGAAAAGCTGGAGAGAGGGTCCCAGTGAAGAAATGGTTATTGAAAAAAAGACAAGCCAAGGAAGTAGTTGCCTGCACTTATCTGATGCACACCCTTCCCAGCTATTCCTGTATGCTGGGATGTTTCTTCAAGTCCTCGTCAAGCTGAAAGCTTTTTCTGCCTTCAACTCTCTTACTGGAAGTTCAGTCCAAACACAGCCAAGTTTTCATCTCTTCCATTGTTACGGAGGAAGCCTTCAAAAGTGACCATCACTGAAGAGCAGGATCCTTTAGGGCCTGTGCATCTGCAGCTTCAGGAGATTCCCTGGAGTTCCAGCTGCTGCAGACCAGCAGGGGCTGGAAGGGGAGGACAAGGAAAGGGGCCAAAAAAGAGCCACCAAAAAACCCAAGGGATTGCTTTAGTGCTGGCTCTGTCCCACAGTTGCAAAGGGAATGCCTTCTGGGGGCTGGGGGGGACAGGCAGAGTTGTGCTGCCCCAGCAGTGTTAAGAGCAGGATCAGACAGGCAACGCATGGGTGCCAGCTGGATGTCACCTCCTTGCTGCCATCACCCAGGCCACAACGTCACCTCTGCACATCACCTCAGTCTTCTGGAGCACTGAGGGAGTTGAACACATTTTGTCTTCTGCTAAGGAGTCATGTCAGTGTTAGAGAGACGCTCTTTGGAAATGGTTTCTCCTGGGGAAGACCATCCTTGGAGTCAGGAAGCATGACTCCCTGGGCAGACACAACCTGGTGTGGTGGGGAGAGCCCCTAGCCATGCCAGAGCTGAGGGCAGCTGCCCGCCCAGCACAGGCAGGGGCTGCCCAGCAGGCAGAGTTAAGCAGGCACCAGCACCCCTGGCCAGGGGCTTTGTTGCAGGCAGGGCCCCCTCTCCTCTCCCAGCCCAGGAGCAGATCAAAGCGCTGGGTATTTACCTCCTGGCTGGGTGCAGGACACTGGCCCTTTCTGATCGGGGTTTTCATCCCTATTAGGGCCGTGAAAGGCTGAGCTATGAGATCAGCTGCCAGGGGCTGTCCGGGGACAGCGCTGAGCCGAAAAGGTCAGGAGGGAGGAGGAGAAGAGAAAAGAGGCAGAGGCTTAAGGGACAGGGCTCAACAAAATCGCATTTACCGTGGTCACGGTCTTCAGACAAGCCTCCGAGACAAGGAACCGCGTGTTGTCTAAGGGCCATTATTTGGGTTTGACATGTCCAGCACCCGGGCTTTGAAGTTGTGAGCGGGACACCGTTAGAGACCCGTTTGTCTCCGGCGCAAGCCCATCGGCTCCCACGCAGCACCTCCCGCGAGGAGAGGGCCTCACCCACCCTCTACCACCAGCTCCCAGTGGGACAGGGATGGGGGAGGAAAGCCAGCCCCCAAAACCAGATGGTTGTTTGGGCCACCAGGATGGCTTTGCCTCGCCCCGGCATTCCTCAGGTATGTCACAAGGCGGTGGGACGAGGACAGCGTTGGCCCATTTGGGTGAAGAATGAGGAAGCCAGTTAATTGGGGTTTTATCAGCAGAAGCTCATAGCTCTCATCACGGCATCAAACGGCACTTCTGCTTTCAACTCATCTTCACCAAACAAGTTGTGGGATGGAAGATGAGGAGCACATGAAAGTGGCCACATTTAAATGCAATCAGCGAAGAAAGCCAGCAAAGAGCTGGCGGGCTGACAAACTGCCCCGGGGGGCTGTGCCTGGCCTCCCCCCAGCCCCCCAGCCCAGCACCCATCGCCAGCACAGCACTTGCCAGGGCAGAAGGAACCAGAGAGGAAATTATTAAATACCAAGGGCTGCAGGAAGAACTTCCAGAAGCTCCACAGACACTCTCACACATGGGCTAAAGGCTTCCCAACCCAACGGCAGCTATTTCAGAAGCTGGAGGAGGAGAGCCAGAAAGGCAAGTATGGCAATGTGTCCCAAAAAAAAAAAAAAAAAAAAAAAAGGACAACTCTGGCAGTTGGCAGCATATAGGTGACCCCCTTCTCCATGCTGAAGCACAAGCTATAGAAAAATGCTGATGCAGAAAGGCCCAGGGACGAAGCCCACGTCACAGAGGCAGCCATAGTTTACAACAAATAATTCTTGCCAGGTTAAGTCTAATTGCATCTAAAAACAGAAATGCAAGACAAGGGGTTTAAAGAAACACTCAGGGTAATGTATCTGGTCTCTCTGAATCCTGCTGCCAAAACGCGTTAGATTGGATTACGAACATTATTACATCAAAAATGGATTGAAGGGCTTAAAGACTAACAATAAACAGCAAATGTATTAGATTTATGGCGCAAACATCTACGGGGCCTCACTTTTGCTTTAGTGTTTTTATCAAACGAGATCTCCTTGCTTTAATCACCCCTCATCCAGGAGGGACTGGCTCAAAAGAGAGCTGGGACACCACGGAAAACCTGGACGAGCACAGCAGTGTCAGTTGGCCAAGGTGCTGTCCATCACATCTGCAAACAGCTGCCTGGAGAGCATGAAAAGGCTGAGCCAGGCTTTGCCTGGAGGTCTTGGCTCTCCCACACACCACAGAATGCAGACAGGGCTGCAAGGACCACCATCACCACCCTGCCCAAGGGTGAAGGGAGCACCAGGCTGAGGAACACGTCACCTGAGACGCCTCCGTGCCAGGGCCCCGCTGGGCCACATCCAGAGCATCCTGAGCTCCACCTCATCCCGCCCCATTGCCGGGACATGGGGATTAATGCATCTCTATCTAGGCACCTCATTACCAGAGATAGGAAAACTGGAGCAAGTTCAAAGAGTAGCAGCAAAAGCAATTAAGAGCTGGAGTGAGTTAGAAGGGGAGGTGGTGAGAGAGGAACCGGCAGGGCTGGCTATGCCGGGGGGAGCAGAGCTGCCCACGAGAGTCCCAGTCCCACAGACGCAAAGGGGAGGAAGGCAACTGGGACATGGACAGCTAAGGAAGCAGAGCAAAATAATCAGAAATTGGTAAAAAACAAGGCTGAGGAGAAACACTAGCATGGTCAGGCTCTCAGACCTGGCACAGCTGACCCGCAGGCACGAAGCAGGACCTCCACCCCACCTACCCAACAGAACCTTCACAAAACAGCCCTCACTGTTCATCTTTCTACCACCTTTTGCTCCAGCTAGCCCCAAAACCAATCAGATGGATTATTTTTAAGCACTCGAACACACTCTTCCCTCCCATTTCAGCCATTTGCAAGCAACCAGCTTCTCTACCAGCTCAGCTGGGATGAAGAGAGGAGTAACCACAAGCTTGCTATAATGAGCCAGGAGCACCTTCCACCTTGACAGAGCTGCTGTGAATGCTCCAAACCTCTCTCCTTGCCCTCAGTCCCCACTGACCTCTGCAGCAGCCTGTCCATGGCTTTGTGCTTGGCTGAGGAACCCCCCAAAAGGACATTCTTTTAGGGCAAAAAGCGAGAATTCACCCCTGTTGGACCTCACCTTCCTACCTCCTGCACAGCACAGGAGGAGGAACCGCCCGGGAGAGCCACCACGGGACACTTTCCTCCAGCTGCCCATGGTGCACGATACTTTTGCAGGGAGGGGATAAGACACTGGGGACAGAAGATTCCCACTCAAACACGAAGGGCAGGGACAGAGGCAGTTGCAGGAGACCAAGGACAAAATAAACCATGGGCTGCTCAGGGCCTAAAGCCTGCCACAGAGCAAAACACCCAATTCCCAAATCCCCAGCTTCCCTGCTCTCTCAGGGCCCTATCCTGGGGACAGTGACCCATGTCCTGCTGGAGCCCCATGTCCTGCCAGCACCCCACGTCCTCCGCTGAGCTTCTGTCTGCAGCATGGACCCACAGGCAGGAGCTGTCACATCTCGTTCTTTATGAAAAGGCTTAGGAAGAGGCATCAGCCCTGGGAGAAAAGATGCTTTTAAGGCCAGTCCGAGGCTGGCGCGGAGGGGCTCGGCGCAAGGCTTGGGAGAGGTGACACTTTCAAAAGCCTTTTTCATCGCTAAGCCGAGGGCTGGGGCCATGTCCCTCCGTGATAAAAGTGGCCCTAAACAAGGCTTGGCATAACCAAGGAGAGGGGAGGGGGGGGGAAGCAGCCCTGAATGGTGAGGGACCCCGGGAAGCCCCCCCAGCTCCAGGAGGGAGGTTTTCCAGCCCCCTGGCTCCGGTGGGGACCAAGCGGCACCCGTCCCGCTGCCATCCCGCTCCCCTCCACCTCAGCACTGCCTCCCCCAGCCACCAGCAGATGAAAAGGAAGGGAAAAAATCCCTTTTGTGTGTCAAGGCAAAGCTTGGGGAGAGGGGAGAAGGGGGGGTGGGGGGAAAGAGAGGGTTAGGGGTAAGCAAGAAAAAAAAAAAAAAGAAAAAAAAAAGGGAAAAAAAAAAAGACAACGTGTGGGTGGTCTGCTTGGGAGACTTTTGACTTTGTTTTTTTGGCTATTTTATTTCTTGGCAGAAAGAGCTCCTGGGGCTGCTCGGCAGAGGGTAGGGCCAGATCACAGGAGCATCCCCAGCCCACCCAGGGGCCAAAGTTCAGCTGGCAGCGGCCACTGGCTCCCAGCACCAAGGGGGCTCGCTTCAAAGCGCAGACGAGTCAAGAGAAATTAAAGTCAGAAACGGTCTGAGGAGGGGGCAGAGGACACTGCTGGCCCACTGAGGAGGGGGGTAGACCCAGCAGGGATGCTCTGAGCACCCCTCTCCCTATTCCAGCTCTATACAGGCTCTGAGATGCTGCAAGAGGAGACTGGGAATGGAAACAGGATTGTAAGTGAGATCACCCCTCCTTGGGATGAAAGCAGAACTGCATTACAAATACAGAAAAAACTTCTAGATACAGGAGAAGATTCCCATTGCTGGAAGCAGAATCAGGACCCCACTTGCAGCCCTCATTAGCTGATGATCATGCTGCTGCTTGAACTTGACCCCCAAGCACAGAGTAGCTGCTGACTGAGCACTTCAAGATGTTTGCCCGAGATACAAAAGGCAGACTAACAGAATCTCAGAATGGCAGGGGTTGGAAGGGACCTCCAAAGAAGACTCACAGCTGCACATTTAGCCCCTCTCTTTCCCTGGTCTTTGCCCACTCAAGAAAGAGCTTACTGAGGGACAGCAGAAGGATTGATCTTCACAGGGGTCCCAGAGCCACCAGGCTGGTGCCAGCCCTGGGTACTCGCATTAAAGGAGATGGTAGCACAGAGAGGAACTGTGCCAGGGCCTGTGGCATCCCCAGCCCATCCCTGGGGCATCTGGGCTGGTAGCCAGGGTCACATGCACCCCTGATGGCTGCAAAGCTGGTGACCCCACCTGTGGCCACCAAGCAGATGGTTCCAAAAACCAGCCAGTGAGGGTGACAGCCTCTTTCAAAGAGAGCGGCCCCACCAAATGGTGACTCAGCCCTGTGCAGATCTTGGTCTCTGCTGGCACTGAGCAGGCTTGGCAGGTTGTTGCACCAGGTCCTCCTCACTGTCACCCCTCCTACAGCCACACAGAGCTAAGCACAAGTGCCCAGAAACCCCCACCAGCTCCTTTGCCACCACCCCGTGCTCATTCCACGCGTTAGGAAGCACCAACCATAACTCACTGTGAGGGACACAGGAGTGGGCTGGGGGCTGACCTGCCAGAGCCCACCCCAGCTGCTCTCTCAGCACCAGCTTTACCCAAATGATTCCACAGCCAAACCAGAGGCAGCCCCAGCCCTGGGGAGGGCTGGCTGGGGCTGGCAGCATGGCCATGGCACTGCCCCACAGCACGGCACCTCCAGCCCCCAGCTGTCTGCAAACATCCTCAGCACCCCCTCCGAGGGCAAGGATTTCAGGCTAAAAATACATCTGTTCACTGACTACAAAGCACCAGCACCCACAGTGCTGGCCTCCCACACTGGGGCTGGCCCCTGCACAGGGCTGCTGGCCAGGAGAGCAGAGAGAAGCCATGTGGCTCCAAGGAAATTCAGGCTTCCTTCTCCCTCCCCTCCATAAAGCCATGAGAAAGTTAATGAGAAACAGCGTGAACAAGCCAGTGTGGAGAATCATCACAGAATAGAATCATCAAATGGTTTTGGTTGGAAAAGAACTTTCAGATCATCCAGTCGAACCGTTACCCCAGCCCTGCCAAGGCCACCACTGCCCTATGTCCCTCAGCACCACATCTACACAGCTTTGAAATCCCCCCAGGGATGGGGACTCCACCACTGCCCTGGGCAGCCTGGGCCAGGGCCTGACAACCCTTCGGGGTACGAAATTTCTCCCGATATCCAACCTAAAACTGTGCCTCCCCTGGCACAACTTGAGGCCATTTCCTCTTGTCCTTTCACTTAGTCCTTAGGAGAAGAGACCTCCAACCTCCTTTCAGGCAGCTGCAGAAAGCGAGGTGGTCTCCCCTCAGCCTCCTTTCCTCCAGGCTGGACACCCCCAGCTCCCTCAGCTGCTCCTCATCAGACTTGTGCTCCAGACCCTTTCCAGCTCTGTTGCCCTCCTCCGGACACACTCCAGCCCTTCAGCATCCTTGTGGTGAGAAGCCCAAAACTGTACACAAGATTCAAGATGTGACCTCACCAGTGCTGAGAACAGCAGGACAATCCCTGCCTTGGTCCTTTTTTACAGTCATTTAGACCACAGCAAGGACTGGCCACCACTGGTGGCTTCCTGCTGCCAGGGCTGCTCTCAGAGCCAGCATCTGGGCAGGAAGGACAAGCATCTCCTCAGTCACTGCCCCTCCCAATCCCAACTGCCCCACTGGGAGCAGCCCAGGGCCAAGCCCTACAAGAAACATCCTGCAACCACTCCAGCCTCAGAGGAAGATGGCAGCAAAAAATAAGCTCCAGGCACATGCTGCCAGGGCTGACCCCGGCTGGGGAACATGCTCCCACTCCTGGCCACGGGCAGGGCAGGGGGGACAGCAAACAGATAAGAGCTGGTGGCCCTCTGAGCCAGCGGCACATTCATCCCCTTTGTCCCATCCAGTGGGAAATATTTTCCATACGTGTCAGCTCTTTGCACCAGCCAAGTCGTGAACAAGCGCCTGGTGACACTCTCCAGGCCCTGGCAGCCCCAGCAGGCTGGGGACAGCGGCAAGGAAGAGGAGGGCGACTCACATGTGATGAAGTAATCCTGCTGCCTCTTGAACTCCAGGCCCATGTAGTTGGGGCTGAACTCCTGAAATTTGATGGTGAAGCGGATCTCCTGCTCGGGCCGGTTGCACGTCACCAGCACGTTGGGGTCCATGACAGTGCTGCAGGCATCGGCCTGGTCCTTCTTCACCAGGTACAGCTTGTAGTACTCGTAAGGCTTGGACGGCTCCGCTTTGGGGCAGATAATGTCCAGTTTATCCCCAATCTCCGGGTAGATGACCAGCCCCTTCCCAGTCATGAACCTGGAAGAGAGGAAGGACAGAGGTCAGCCACATGCTCGAGCGCAGCGGGGACCACTCCAGCCCATCCCACCCTGTGCACAGCCCCACTTCCACACAGTTTATTTCATCCTTCAATTCTGATGCTTTCTCTCTCCAAGACCTTTTTTGACACCAAAATAAAGTTCTCCTCTTCCTTCCCCACCACTGCATGTGCAAGGAGCTGGTGCAGGCTCCCACAGACCAAACCAGGGGCTGGTTTGGTTCAGCCTTGCTCCCCAGCCCTCCTGCTGCCACGAGGTCGAGCATCCTTCCCAAACCCAAGCCTGGCATCCCAAAGGGAATGGAGTCTTCCCACAAAGGGCTGCAGAGCAGGCGGGCTGGCAACGCCACAGCTCTGCCCGACGGCCAGGCAAGGAGCTTCCTGCAGGGACAGGTGATAATTAGGCATGGGGAGAAGTCCTGACAATGGGGTACAGGGAGGGATCCCTTCCACGCCCTGGCTCCTTGAGGAATTCCTGTCCTTAAATGGAAAGGAGGGAAGCATCCTGCAGGACAACTTCTACCAAGCCAGGCTCAACGGCGTGCCCAGGAGCGTGGGAGGACCGGATGGAGAGGAGCAAGGAGGGAGGAAAGCTATTTGAGGCTGGAAGGCAGGGCATTGCGAAGGGAAGGAAGGCAATATGCTGATAATTAGCATTCAGATTTCGTTATTGTGGAGCAATACTCTGATTTTATTATTTTTTTTTAATTTATTTTTTTAAGTGTGAAGTAGAGGATTAGGGCAATAAGGAGGGAACCAGCAGATCATCTACTTTGATGTAGGCGACGTAACATGTTCTTGATGGAAGATAAGGTGGGAATGGATGTTCCCGCAAAGTTATCTCTGCTACAACTCCCTGCACCATTTGGGCACGGCAAAAACTGAAGCGTGTGCTCTGGCAGGAGCACACCTGAGCCCTCCTTTCCCACCTCCAGACATGGCAGGTCCTTGCCCCATCCCAGCAGTCGGATGGGGGGACAGGGCCATAGGGACACCTTCTCCCCCCAGCCAGCTGCACCAGCTGAGGCTGCAGGCACCATGGGAGGAAGATCAAACACACAAGACCAACCTGCTCCGTGGCTCTGGTACAAGTCTTAGCAAGAAGGCAAGGAGCAGAAGGCAGCCCCTGAGCAGCCCCAGCCCCAGGCAGATCTGCATGCCAACCCACCAGGCTGGGAGGAGCCTGAGCCCACCCACACCCCAGTGCCCCTGGCAAGGGCTCCAGAGATCCAGAGATCCGTGCCAGCTCCAACAGCAGGAGGGACAGCCAGGACAGACAGACAGACATCAGCTGCACCTCTCCAATCAGCTCAGAGGGCGCAGCCCTGGCACCCACCCAGCCTAGCCCCATGAGTGGAGGCAAGGGACAGGGACATGGGCATGGTCCCTGTCACCAGCCACTGTCACCCACGCTGCTCCAGAAGTGGCAGTCAGGTTATCTACCCCACCCTCCCTGCCTGGCTGTGGCTCTGCCTCCATCACACCAGCTCCAGCACTACCTGGAGAAGCACCACGGGGGATGATCCCAAACCCAGCACCAGTGGCACCATGGCTGAGCTTGCAGGGAGCAACTGGGCTTTTTGGAAGTCCTGACTTCTGGAGGAAGGTGCTGCAGGAGCCTGGGGGGACGCTGCTGGAGCCTGGCTCCGTCCCTGTTGCTGCCAGCAGGTAAGCCACACTTCACCCAGATGTCACCAAGGAGGTCAGGAAGCCCTTGGCCACTACAGGGCTTCCAAAGCCTGGGGAGCAATGGAGGTTTCCCCCATCCACCGCCAGGGCCCTGGTGCAATCCCGGGAGCAAAGCAGCAGGAGGAGGGAAGCAGCCCCTGCCCCTCCCTCCCCTTGCTCACCCTCCCCGGCCGCAGACACGCAGCACAAGTGAACACTTGCACACTCGCTCAAGGGTTCCCACCCTGAGAGGCAGCTGGATCCCACACTCGTTTCTCCATGGCTGGGCTGAGTCAGAGCCTTTCTGGCACAAGACTCCCAAGTGACTCAAATTCCCTTCTCCAGCCCCTGCCAGCTCTCTCCTGCCCTGAAGATGCCGAAGAGGAAGCCACAAACAAGGAAAGCAGATGTCTCACAACACCAGAGCTGGGGAAGGCTCCTATCCAGCCCCCATCTCCATACCAGGAGGATCTATCACACCTCCTTGGCCAACACTTGCAAACCAACCAATCTACACGACAGCACCCGGCACCGACAGCACAGTCTGGTATCAGGCTGAGCTGATTTTTAAGCAGGGGAGAGGCCATAAAGCAATAAAGAGAGCTGAGAACATCCCAGCACCACATCCTGCTGGCACTTCTTCATCTTAGAACATCCAGAAAGAAGGCCTGTGTTTGGTTTATTTGTTATGAGTCATATTTCTTCCATGAACACTCAAGTCTCAGCTTCAGAAGCACACAGCTTCTGCTTGGGAATTAGCCCAGGAACATTTTCCAGATCTCCTGCACCAGCATCGAGCAAGACTGAGCCACCAGCCAAAGCAGGTGGCACTTGATGGCACACAGAGGCAGCTCTGCACAGGGCTTTCAGGCTGCTCCCTCCAACGCAGCTGCATTCCTGCCCACACACACACCTTTTACCCTTTGTCCTCCAATTTCCCTGAATTTTTCTCCTTCATCCCCCCCTTACTGTCCTCCCTAAAGCAAGGCTGTTTCCCAGCCAAGAGGTGATGAGAAACCCCTGAAGTGTAACACCTCTCTCATGGCTCTTGGAGCTCTTAACTGCGCACTGACATTTTTTCCCCAAAAACATGTCATTTTGTCACAAGCAACAGCTTGTGACGGCTGTCCTAGGGAAGACTGGCAACAGTTCCCATCACACAAGAGGCCACTTCTCCAGGAAATTCTCATTTAAAACACAGAAGGTGAAAAGAAACATTTGTCACGAGAACAGCAGAGAAAAAAGGGGCCAGAAATTGTCGCAAGTCACCCGTATGCAGGATTACAGCAAGTTCTGGGGATGAGAAATTTGCCTTCAGAAGGACTGTGCTGAAGGCAAAAAAAGAATTACACTCTTGACTTGTCTTTACAAGGACACGTCTTCAAATTTATCTTAACTGGGAAGAATGAACAGATCTTCTTTTAAATTAACAGGGAAATTCACCGTGCCCTCAGAGAACATGCTGTAATTGCGGGGTGGATCTGCTGTATTCCCCACAGATCACAGTCTGGTTTCCCTGTTTTAAGGTGAGGAGGCGAAAAAAAGAAAAATCCAAATTCAATTCAACCTTAACCCTGAAATGAAGATCAACAGCAGCACAATAATGTGCCCTGGACACACGCTCCACCAGACAACACAGATTTGAGTCCGGCAGAGCAGGAGGGAGGATGGCTGCTGCTCCAAGCTGGAACCTCCTGAAATCCCAGTTTCTGACCCTGCTCCTGGGACGTGAGCAGACCCCTCCTACAATGTGCCCCAGCTCAGCATGCCCCTTGCAAAGGGATGGAGATGGACCCACCAGCAGTGCCCAGTGCCTTCGGGGCTAATCCTGCACAGCACGTGCTGGAGGCACGCCATGGAAGCCCATGAGCAGGCACCCAGCACCCCAAACCAGCACCCAGTGGGGTCCATCCCCCTCCCACACCTTCCCCTCCCTTCTCCCAGCACCTGGGAGGAAGATGGCAGCTCCAGCTTTTATTAATTTAGCACTGGTACTACCACCAGGTAGCCGCTCACAGATTAACATCTCAGCATCCTTTCTCCTGGTGTCAAAGGTGGTGGGAAAGATTTAAGTCCAGCCATCAAAGCTTAAAGGAACAATTTTTTTACCCCTGCTGCAAACTGCACCCAGGTTATCAGCAGCTTCATCACTTAAAAGCTCCTCAAGGTGACTTTTGGGTGGCACCTGCAGCTGCCCACCCGCAGAGCCGTGCTGGCCACCAAGGAGCATCCCGACCAGACATCCCCAGCCCTGTGGCCCCCGGCTCCTGGCCCCCAGCTCCCAGCCCTGCAGGTTCCTCGGGAGCGATCAGGTGGCAGCATCCAATTTCCTCATTGTTTTGGGAGGTGTTTTCTGATGGGAAAGGTGAAAAGGGTATTTGTGAGCCTTGTAAAACGATTCCTCCGAGTTGGGTAAACAAGGGGAGCTCTGTTGGCAGCGGGATGCCGGGATGCTGGAGCAGAGAGATGGGATTAAAGAGCAGCCTCTCCCCTGCCCTGAGCTGGGAGGGCTGCTGGTGGGGAACCCCAACCCCCTGTGGATGGGGCAGCCCCACCTCTCACCAGCACAGAGCGTTAGTGCTTGCTCTGGGTCCAAAAAACTGTGGTGGGACATGGTGGAGTGGGCTCGGCAGAGGGATCTACCCTGGAGGACACCAAGGATGACAGGAAGCCCTGGTGCAACCACAGGCAAGGAGATGTTGTCTTTCCACAAGCAGCTGAGAAGTTCACACCTTGGCTTCGAGGAGGAGCAGCCGTGTGGGAGGGTGGTGGGGCTCTGGGCACACTGCCTGACAGATCACAAGCCACACTGAGGAGCTCCAGCAGCACTGGGGCTCCTGCAACCAGCGGGTTCCACTGAGCACCACACAGGGATGACCTGCTCCATCCCACCACTGCTAGAGGCTCAACAAGCCCAGGAACATGAGGTGAGATGGAAAACCATGGAAGTTTGGCCAGAGCAAGCTCACAGCTCACGCTGGGCATGAGACCTCCCTCCTCCACACATACACACACACACCACCATGCAGGCTCCTCTTCTCCACGTGGGCAAGCACAGACTGGCAGACTGGGCCATGGTTAACCATGGACAAACCAGCAGGTTCACAGCAATAGCTGCAAACACAAGTGTCATGCATGGCACCTTCACAAAACACCCCAGCAGTCCTTCAGTTCTTCTTCAGCTGAGTCTGCCATGACCAGAAAATTGCTTGAAAATGTAGGTTTTTAAAAGAATGGGTTGACAGACTATCAAACAACTGGTCTCCCACCCAGCCCAGGCACTCCCTGCACCATGTGAGCTACCTTTAGGGCAGCATCACCTTGGTGCACATCTGAGAAACACGATGCTGATGCTCCTCACCTTATTTTAGGCTTTGCAGAAAACAGAACAACACTTAACAACAACCTCCTCCTTGGAGAAGATGCTCTATAGCATTAATGCTGACATACATACAAGATGACATATGCTAGATGCTGTTTTCTTCAAAGAAATCCAAAAATAACTAGTTCTTACAAGGAGGACATCTACTTCTGGCAGTGAAGGCTGCAGGAAGGCTGCAGATGCCTGGCAGAGCATTGTCTGGGCAGCTGAAGACCATTTTGGCACAACTCTTCATACCAACACAGTATGTGAGTCCTCCCAGCAGGACCACAGCTCCCACAAGCCACCACAGCTCACCTCAGATGGGAACCACCTCAGAAAAGGGATGGGAAACAGCTCAGCAAGCCAAAGGGATCCAGTAAAAAAGTCAAAACTCTGTGTATAAAACTGGGTGTGTTCTCCTGGAAAACACTCAGACCCACGAGAGCTTCACCAGTGCCCAAGTGCACAAAAATTTAAAAGTGTTCCCCTCCCTGTCTCTTTCTTACTCACCTTCCCGGGACACAACACTCCTGTTTCACAGCAGCTGCCAGGCACAGGGGATTGTCTCTGCCTAGGACACCTGGCCACAGGCTAGAAAAAATCAGTCCTGTCCCCAGAGCAGTCCTTCAGACTCCCTGATGCCACAGGGCCAGGTCACACTCCAGCCACTGCAGGCTCCTCCCCAGCTCACACTCCAGCCATCGCTCCAGAGCTCCTCTGGTGACACCCAGTCATCTCTACATTTGCCAAAACCTGTATTTGCACCAAGCAAGAGGCACCAGGGGGTTGGCAGCAAACACCACGATCTTACTTGGGCAGTACCTTCACAGCACCATGGCTGAAGTTGAAGAGCTTCATCAGACATGGACAACCGCATGGTTCCCTGGCAAGCTTGAACCCAGAGCATCAAGACAACCCATTTCATGAGGACAAGGCAACACCCCAGGCAGGGCTGGGCTGCCCACAGACCCTGGCACAGCACTGGGGTTCCTTGGCCAGACCCACAGGACATCCCAGCCCAGCACTCAACTCACTTCCCCTCTCCAGAGCCAAGGACAACTAAAACACAGAAATTACACACTGAACCCAACAGCCCAGCAGCAGAACCCAGAGCTGTGCTGGGGCCCAGAGGCACAGGACCCTTTCTCCTTTTTGACTCCCATTAAATTCTTGGGAACAAAGACATCCAGGAAAGGAAGTTAATTACAACTTGAATAAAAACGTTCCCTGCTCTCCTCTGCCTCCCATCTGTATCTGTCGCCGTCTCGCTTCTTCAGTCAAGTTATATGTCATTGCCACAGAGGGTAAATAGGAGCAAGCAAATGCCCACACTTTTAGATCCCACTTCTTTTATGTTCTCTTCTATTATTAGTCTCCTTTAAAAGAGCCTTCGATCTTTTTCTTTTTTTCCTCCCCCCTGCTAATCCATGTATAATTATTTTCATTGCCCTTCCGCAGACCTCTTCTATTTCTGCTGCATCCTCTCAGAGCTGAGGTGGTCAGCAGAGAGCCCAGCAATTTCAGGTAACTCTGCAAACAGCCTCACATCTCCTCTGCTCCTCTGGCCTCCGCTGCTCAAAGAGAGATTTTTCAGCTATTCACAAGGGCACCTTCCAACGCCCCCCCCCAGCTCCTTGCTGTCCCCACGGCCACCCTACAGGGCTGTCCCATCCAGTCCCTCTCCTAGATGCACTCTAAGGCCCTTTTCTCCACATCTCGGGTTTAATGAGGCTCATTCAACCCTCCCAAAGACAAAAGGCCCTTCTCGTTTCCAAACGGATTTACACGACGCATCAGTGAGGCATAAACGGGTTGCCATGGCAACCCGCACCCCCAGCCCCCTTGCACCAGGATGCCATTTTCTAATTCCACTGCTCCCCAAAACCCTCCCGTTGTTTTACAACAGGCTCGTCACAGGAGGGCAAGAACACCCCCCAACACCCCAAAGTGACCCTCCCCAGTTGCCATTTTCTGGATGTCATTTTCTCAGGAGCACCTAAAAGATTCTGAAGCCAGTGCCCCCACCAGCACTGGTACCCTGGTAAACTCTGAACCATGACCAGCTGAAGGTCACGGTCAAGCTGGGGTTCAAATTAAGCAGAAGGCAAGGAAACACCAGCTGCAGGAGGAAAAAGAAACCAAAATACCTCCCTCTGCCCCAAAATACATGACACTTAAGTCAGCGCAAACAAGTGCATGCTCAGGAGCCAGCCCAGCCCCATCTTGGCTCCCAGCACCTCTCTGCAGGGTAGCCAGTGGCTTTGGCCATGCCAGGAGGCTACTCCAACACAGGGTTAATAACCACCAGCCTTGTATTTGAGGCCTTATGTCATAACTCTCCCTCACCAGCTTCCATCACTGAAGGCCAAGAGGGCATCTTGCTTATCTGCGCAGAGCTGCCCACCTGGGTGGGAAGCAGGAGATCTCACCACAGCTCCTGGGCCTTTGTTCAGAAGATGCACAGTCACTACTAGAACTCTGAAGACATTTACAAAACGTAAAGGGGGTTGGCCCAGTTGTACCTGATTAGCAGAGAAAACCAGAGGGAACCTGTTTCACCATGAAAACACAGAACTGCAGCGTCGTTCTGCACGAGGAGCCAAGTGGTTCCAGCCATGGCTACACCACGGTCATCACCAGCAGAAGAAACTGAGCAGAACAGGGCTCCAGTCACCGAGGACACTGCAGAAAAAACGGGTCAGCAGCCAGGCTTCAGGCATGGGTGCCACGGGGTGCCAGCCACACCTTCCTGGCCACAGCCGGGGACATCCCTGTCCCCATGGGTGGCAGCAGCTGGGGTTGGCCCCAGTGACTCAGCAGCAGGGCTGCAGGAAGGGCTTTCTCCCCGAGCCACCCTGGTAATTAGAGCATGGTGAAGGTATAAGCCAATGGAGAACATCCCAGCCCCAGACTCCCCACCAGCCTCAAGGAGGAAGAGCGATGGCGACCCATGGCGCTGGCTCACCAGGGCTGACACCAAAGCACCCAGCTGGGCAGGGATCCCAAGGGGAAAGCTCTGCCATCCCCTCCCATGGCACAGAAGTGCTGCCAGCCGCCTCTCCTCCTACCCCATCCCAACCACGGCCCGTCAGCCACCCACAAACACCCAGCAGAGGTTGGGTGGCTTTGGGCTGGGTCCCACAGAGGCCAGAGCGTGCACCAGCAATAGCAGAGCCACCGCAGAAACCACTGGTGCAGGAACCCGCTGCTGAGGGATCCCTGTGCCAGCCCCCCAGCTGCCTGGTGCCCCCTGCTCAGGATGGGGATCTCACATTTTCCTTTGTCCCCTCAGGGACTCAGCCAGGATGACTCCCAGGGCTCATCCACCATTTAAGGGGATGGTTGCTGACCACCTCAGCACCCTGATGAGGAGGAAGAGGAGGAAGAAGGCTCACAGCCCTCACAGGAGCCAAGCACGAATGCAGGAAGCTACATGCTACTCCACCTTCCCACTCCCATGCAGCATCCAGTGCCTTGAGACACTGCACCCAAATCACGCAAACACATGAGATTAATCCAAACCCAGCAAGGGAGGGGTTAAAAAAAAAACCCAAAAAGCTGGTAATTGAGGGATTTTGGAGGATATTTAACTGGGGCCAGAGCACTGGTGCAGGCTGCTGCTGCCACCTGCAGCGCTCTCAGCAGCCAGTGGCCCACAGCTCTGGGGACCCCGGATTGCTGCTAGCACCAGCTTGGGGTGCAGATGCCATTTGGACAGAAAAACAAGCATTTGGGGTTCCCCAGGCTCACTCCCCACCCCACACACCCCCCTGCAAGCTCATTATTTTTCAGCACAATAAGCAACTCCACCAGCGACGGAATTAAGGGCTTAGACAGGAATAAAAAAAAAAAAAAAAAGCCATATTTTCTCCCCTGAGTAATATCATCCCACATCTCCCCTTGGAGAAATAAAGACGAGCAGAGTTATCTAATTAATGCTGTCAAGAAGCAGGGAGGCCGGGGGGGCCCACAAAGGCGGCGTGGGGAGCGGTCTCCCTGCCGCCGGCATCTCCCCGTCAATGGGGCCCCACGCTGGGAGTGAGGTAAGAGGGGATTCAAAGGGGGGTTTGTCAGGGGTTTTGTTTTTGAAAATGGGGGAGGGGAAGGGGACAGGGCTTGACAAGAGCTGACAGACAACTGAACAAAACCATAAGGGCCATGAATGGCAACACGGCTCTTTAATTGGCATAGGAATGGAGAGAGAAGTGAGACAATGAGGCGCAGGCAGCAGTGGTGGGGGCTGAGGGGGGTGGGCAGTGAGCACCCACCTTCTGCCTGCCCGCAGTCCAGGCCCCCCACTCTGGCTGCCCCTCCAGAGGCTGGCAGCTGGATGCTGCAGCTGTGACCACCATCCCCAGAAAAACCCAAAACCAACCAACGAGCCAAGGAAAGAGGAGAGCAGTGAGAAGCAGAGCCCAGCACCCCGGCTGCCATTGCAAAAAGCCCCAGAAGCATCCCGGACCCCAGCCCTGATGCTGCAGCTTTAAAGGATCCAGCAGAAGTGGATCAGGTTCCCCCTTCACTGTCTTTTCAGCTTGGCTTTGGTTTGGATGCCGGTGCCCTGGCTGCGGCCCCGCTCATCCGGAGGACAGGGGGGCCGGGAGGGGGAGAGAGGGATACGCAGGTTAAAAGGGAACAAGGTTGGATCAGCAGGGTTCCCACTCCTTCCCTGACCCCTCCAAAAGACAGAGGAGATTTCGTCTCCTGGTTCCAAAGCAAAGAATTACTTTGGCAGGGGCCACGGCGGCGGCTGGACGCCCATTTGGAAGGGAAAGCGGCAGGAATATGCCCAAGGAACCGCAGAGCAAAACCTCCCCGCCAAGCCCTGCTAATTGTCATGCAGATGAATCCCCAGGCAGGACAGAAAGGAGCAAACTGCAGCCCCCCACAACGCAGGCATGGGGGGCAGAGGAGAAGGCTCAGCCCACCAGACACCCCAGTGTTTTCCAAAGACCCCAACCCTCTTCCCACTTTTCACTCTTCCAACTCCGTTGGAAAAACGAAGGACTGAAAGCAAACAGCCAGGAGATGAAGTTACAGCTTGTGGTTAGCCCTTGGGTGAGAGGAAGCCCCTTCCTTCCTGCACCCCAGGACCTGACACCCACAGTTAACCACGCACCCCCACAAACCCAGTTTGCAGCTGGGAGCTCCAAAACCAGCCACCTCCCTATGGGACCGTGGCCGGCTGTGCTCCCACACCCTCACCCAGCCAACACCAACTGCTGCAAGTTATTGCTGCTGCACCCCCAGGGGTACAGGAGGGGTTCCCAAGCCCTTCAGCTTCACACCATGCCAGCCACACACGGCCACACAGCCATCTCCAAAGGGAGAGGAGCAACCAGCCTCAGCCATTTTTCCAAGGACTTCCACAGAAATCAAGCTGCTGCCTGCTTTGGTCAGCAGCAGCAGTGGGAGCCTTCTTGCTTTGGCCAGATCCCTGGGAAGTCCTTTCCTGTGGCACACAGGAGCCCCTATGTGTGCCAGGGCTTGGATCTCCATCCCAGGGGACCCCACCAAAGGCTGGGTGACAGACCCTGTGCACCGATCCCCCGCTTGTGAGCTGGGGCTCAGGCTGGCCCCGGGGTTTGATGCTGCGGTTTGAAGGATTAATCCCAACATCAGGCATTGGGCAGGGAGAGGAGAAAACCCTGCAGATGGTTCCCCACAGCTCAGCTTCGGGCTGCCCTGCCCTGCCCCAACAGGTCCCCCGGGTTTTGCCAGCCCTGCCAGCCCCTGTCCCTGTCCCCGGGGAGCAGCGTCACCCCTGGCCACGCCGCCCTGACTCACCACCCAGCCCTTTGATCTCCAGGCTCTCAGAGGTGGCCAAACAAGTTCTGTCCTTCTGCCTCAGCCTGGAAGTGCCATCTTCCCAGGAGGCTGCAAATCCCCATCCCTCAGCCCTTGTGTCATTAGCAGGAACTTGCTCGACTGCAGCCCGCCTTGTAACTTATTTAAGACCTTCTTAACCACCCCATAATAACGAAGTGCATGCGTACAGCAACCCCAGCAGCTGTCCTTCATGGCAGAACCTGCCCCAGGAACCAGGTCACACCGTATTCCTCACCCCTGAGTCAGCCCCATCACCACCACACTGCACTGGGCCGAGCAGGACCTTCAGCCCCACACCACGGGGGCGGATGGGTCTGGTTTGGGTTGAGGAGAAAAAGCTAAAGATGAGTCATAGGACCACAAAAGGTTGTTGTTCCCCCCCTCCCTCCTTTTCCTCCTGCACACACATTGTGAGCGATCGCCAGAGCCTGATGAGGAAGCTCCACAAGAAAGTGTGAATCACAGAATCCAGCCTCTACCTCTGGCCGTGCTTCTGGATGTCACTCAGTGGGGAAGAAAACTGCCCCTTTCCCCCAAAAACCTCTTCCTAGCACTGCCCACATTCCCTCTTTACCAAGAGGTCCTGTTCAGGCACAAAAGCCCCCATTTTCTACAAATCTACAGCCCAAGACAAAGAGAATTACCATCCTGAAGGCTTCACAACTGGAAGGCGCTCGTGCCTACCTGTCCCTCCACTGCTCCCAGTTTACCCAGTTCAGGGCTGGTTGGCAGAGCAGCAGCTGCAAGATGGGCTGGGAGAGCAGCCAGCACAACACGAGTGTCAGGTTTAAACCTCCCCTCCTGCCGAAACAGATCTGGCTCATACTTGCTTTTATTTTTAGGCCAGATACACGTCCAGCTGAACTTTAATAAAATGTGCAACCTCCTGCTGGGAACAGGAGAAGGGGAGGAACCAGAAAGCCCATCGGTGTCACGGATGCTGCCAGACCTGGAGATCTCAGCACTGGTGATCCTCTCCTTCCCCAGGGATGTCCCCAGACCCTGCTCCCAGCCAGAGCTTTAACAAGACACTAAGGAAAGCTCAGATTTTAAACCTAAAAATAAACCAGCCTTGGGGCCCAGGGAGGAGAAGGAGGGCAGAGCACCCAGCCTGCTGCCCTGATCCCCAGCTGCTCTAGTACCCGGCCAACACACAGCAGTTTCCAATTGCCTGCGGATGGGGAGTGTTCCCAGTCCTCTCCCCCCCCACGAGACAAAAACCTCCAACTTGCCACCCACGCGCATGGAAGAAAGCTGATGGGATGCCACAGGGGAGACCAAAGTCTCCCCCCAACCACTTCCTTCCCCCTCCCCCAACTTTGCTGGCAGATGTGATTCCCCAGAGCCTTGCCCCAAAATCCCGCTAGCTCAGGCATTCCCAGCTGCAGCCCTCGTCCCACCACAGGCTGTGCCAGAGGGCTGGGGAAACATCCCCATCATCCCAGCAGCCAGAGATGGCTGATGCTGCCAACCCTTTCACTGCAAAATGGAGTTTGTTGCAAAGTGCCCACTGCATGCACAGGGTCTGTCCTGCTCCAGGTATGGCCCCCAGTGCCCCATGCAGAGCTGGGGCTGGCTGGTGGTGCTGCCAGCAGATGTTTGTGGAGAGAGGGCTGCAGCCTGGGTGGCAGGGTAGCTTCAACCTGCTCCCCAGCGCCAAGCACTGCAAGTGAGCAGAGCTGTGAAAGCAAATGAAGCACCCACCTGGCACACACGGGCAGCAAAGGTTTTGGAGCATCCACCAGGATGTAAAGTCTCAAGCAAGCATGGGTACTGCTGCAGAACCACCCCGGTCCTGCCGTGCAGCCCCCGGGCAGGACTCATCCCCCTCCACACAAACCTCACAACCTGCCCTCACTCGTCAAGACTCCAAATCACCTCCCTGGCCCCCCAGGACCCTCAGCTTCCCCGGCCCTTTCCACCTCCCTCATCAAAGTCCCTCCAGCCTCCCACCATCCCACTTCACCCCAACAAGCTAAATGCATTTCTGTCTTGCTTTGCATCTAAGATGCTTCTTTCTTTTTTTTTAACTTATTAAGGAGAAAGTTCAAACCATTTGCAGTGGCTGCGACGCACTAATTTGGAACTTACTGTGGTGTCGACACCGTATTAAGTATTTCTGTCAACCGTGAGGACACACCATGTCTATGTAAGAAATTACACCAGCAATTACAGCTAAAGAGGCATGTAAAATTTCAAAAAAAAATTTAATGTATTCAGAAATGGTAACTGACAGTCTTATTAGGATTAATCTAATTTTAGTAGAGTCATTTATACCCTGCCTCTGGATAAAAAAAATGCATTTCAATTTTAAAACCTGGGTAAAAACTGGCATTTTAAAAAGTACTTTTAGAAGTCACCCTGCATGATTAAGTGTGATGGTAATATGAGGAATCTTAACCAAAAAGCTTGCCATTAAAGAAGATATTTGTTAAACAAAACGGAAACAGGTATTTATCAAAGCAAGCAGATTGTTTCAGGCTAACGTAGGACCTGGCACTGTTGGGTTTAGTGGAGAGCAAAAGGATTGGAAATAATGGGGATGGGCCAGGAAGATGCCCAGGGCCAGAGCAAAGTTTTGGCTCTAGATGCTCCAGGAGCATGGGATGTATCCTGCACCCTGGAACAGGGAAATGAAGGACACCAGTGAGAGCATTACTGTGCTTCCCAAGCACGGACAAACCCCGTCAGACAGGGAACAACTGCAGAGCACAGACGTGATCCAAAGACTGGAAAAAAGTGGAGAGAGGAGGAAAAAAAAAAAAATAAAGTTGGATTGGTTCAGCTTATCCATAAAAGAAAACAAAGACATTAAACACCAAGGTCCTTTGCAAGGAGAAGCCAAGGGGCACTGAGGCTTGCTGTGAGAAGAATGTTGCAGGGAGGGAGGGGGAGGCTCAGCATCCCCCCCGCTGCCCAGGGAGAGCACGGGCTCCTCTGTGGCTCTGGCACAAACCACTTGTCTTGCAGAAAAACGCGTTGTTGGCCTCGCACACTGGCCTCAGCACTGTTGTAACTCGATGGAAACTGATAGTTTGAGTGACAAAGGTCCTGGCAGCCTCCATTTCCCAGAAGAGGACACAAGGAGCCTCTTTGCTCCCTTTCCTGACTAACCCAAGGAAGATGCCTTTCCACAGCACACGTAGCTTCCTGTTCCACGTATCTTCACCACCAACAAAATCAGCCCAAAAAGCACGTGTCATTCATAAGACCCAGCTACTCCAGAGGAGAAACCAGCTGAGGTGCCTCCTCCAGGCATGCACGTTGCTCCACGTCCCCCACGTCCACACCCTCCAACAGCAGCAGCGCTGCCACGGACGTGCCCACGAAAACCACGTGCTGTGGCACAAGAACCAGGAGATGCTTTGACTGACCAGGGTGGGGAGGATGGGGAGGCAGGACAGCCTGCAGGGACAGGACAGGACCGAGGAGCTTGCTCCTGGCCAGGGACAGAAGACAGGACACCCAGCACCGTGGTGCTAGAGTGACCTCCTCTCACCTGCAGCCCTCCAGTTCAAAAGGCATTAAGTACCTGTGCAAAATGATTTAAGAATATGTGAAGGAGTCAAATGCCAAAGGGGGGGGGGGGAATAATCCTGGGCTGATTATTTTATTTTCTACTGACAGTTTCAGCCACAATGGCCAATAAATCCAGATCACGGATTTTAAAAATGCTTCCTGCAGACATTTGGACCATCAAGGCAATTCTGGGCTCCCATAACTCCTGGTTTATGATGGTCATACATGTCAGCTCCTCACAGCGCCCAGCATTTCAATAAAGGTGACCGTAAACGTACATTAGAGATTAAAGGACTGACTCAGAAGTTTGTCACGGGAAGAAACAAGTTTCACTGCAATTGCTTTGCCATTTTTACTCACTCTTACTAACAGTTCAGTTTTTGATGGTTTTATACCCGCAGTAAATCTCGGGACTGCTGACAGCTCGGCGTGCAACAACGAACCAAGGAAGGCGAAGGCAGCGCAGGGAGGACACCAGCCCAGCCAGGGGTTCAGCTGGCAACACGCTGATGAGAAGTGACAGGTCTCCTCTTGGGCCAACCATCGCCCGTGACAGCACGGGGACGCAGGCGCCAGCTCCGACCGACCTTTCCGGCTCTCCTCTCCCAGCCCCCCAACCTGTCAGATTTCTCTCCAGGAAGCAGCACTGTCCTCATTCCTCCTCCTCTCGCCTTGTCAGGGTCAGCAGCTGCCAAGCAGAAGCACGAGGATGCAGGAAGGTGGCAGGAGACCACAGGTGACCCCCCCAGGGACACCCCACTGCTGGGCAGGTCAGGGACCCTGGCGACGTGCACGAGGAGCATCCCCTGCAGCCACCTCTCATCCTCAGCAGCCACCTCTCATCCCCAGCTTGTCAAAGCAGCAGTGACAACCATGACAGAGATGTCTTTTAAACTCGAAATGCCGTGCACTTATTGTGCTCGTTTCCTGGAGGAATGTGTTGCTTCCTTTTCATAAGTGCTCTCTTAGGAGAGGGAAAGGGGAAAAATAAAAAAGCAGCAGAAAGGAAGGATGACTCACGGCAAGGCCACATCTCCACGCACACACCGAGCTGCCGGGACAGTGCCAAGGACGAGGGCTGGGATCAAAAGGATGGGAGCAGATCAAACGCACCCTCCCCGGGGGGAGGAAGGTGGGATGCAGCCGTGCCCTCCTGCCCGCCCATGGTTTCCCATCTCCCTTTCCTGAAGGTCCAGCCACTACTTTCACATTTTGAGCAGGGCTCTCCAGTTGTTTGATTCTGTAAGACGCGCACATGGGGCTACCCCACGCCAGGACACATGTAGGGATGGGGAGGACCAGGAGGAACTGCGGGTGCACCCAACAGGAGATGGAAAAATGCCCCTTTCCCCAGCAAATGAAAGAGCTGAGCCCAGAGCTCAGCACCCTGAGGGAGGCTGGTGCCCTTTCTGCCGGTGTCTCTCAAAGTCGATCAAAAAGTCCCATTTACATCAAAATGCCCTTCCAGACATGCTTCAATTTTACTTTTCCCCTTTCATCTCCTTCCACTCTCCCGCCCCACCTCGCGGCCCCATTGTACTGGCGGTGGTGGAGAGGGCTGAGCAGGCTGCCAGGGAGAAAGAAATAGGAGAAAAAGGAAAAAAAGCCTTAAACTAAGGGAGAAGCCGGAATTGCTGCTGGTCCCGCTCCAGCGGGAGCTGTGACCCCTTCTCCTTGGCAGCTGCCCCGGGGAGATGGTGTTGGCCACGATGGGGACAGGGACTCAGGCTGCCCCAGCCTCCACTGCCATCCGGGCTTTCTGGTCAGGCTCTGGTGACCACAGATGGTTTCAATGAGCTTTAACAAAAGCCTCTGGCGAGGGTTGCAGAATTCATGGTCCTGCACTGCTCAGCACCCTCCCCTCAGCCCCACCAAGCAGCACCCTGCACTCCCTGCTCCCAGCAGGACAGCTACTGGTGGCACTGAGATAGCTCAACAAAATTCTCTGGGCACAACTGTGTATCCAGATCCATCCTAAAAAATGCCAGGGAGCTGGAACACTCCTCCCCTGTGCAAGGCTTTCCTCGTCACAGCCATGGCCCACCTGCCCTCCTCCAACAATTAGGATTTAATGAGCTTCTCTCCCAGCCCCGGCCCCGACAGGCACAGCATCCTCACAACCTGCAGAGCACAGCACTCACCATTTTTGCAAGACCCTTAAAACCAGAGGCACTTTTTCCCTGGCTGACGGAGAGAAATCCACTCCAGGCTACTTACGACAAGCACAAACGAGGTTTAATTCCAGTCTAACCCATTAAAGGCCAGCTCTAGCAGTGCAGCACAACCCTGATGCCTTTCGCCAGGCTCTGTCCACCTCCCCTGACACGGAGCTTTTCCAGTCCTCCCTTCCTATTGTCACCATCTATTTTTAACCCCCAGCATTATTTCTCCCTGTGTGACTTCAGACATTCCAGGGACGAAGTGGAATTGCTGAGCTGGTACCAGGCAAAGTGACTCAACTCTCACCTTCAGAAGCACTACAGAAATCAGAAATCACAGGAGCAGTAAATTTTCCTCTGCTCATATTTTCCTTTCTCCTTCCCACTAAGCCTTGTCTGGGGCTAAAAGCAAGGGAAATTACAGTGAAGTAAAACCCAGGTCCATCAGCAAGCAACATGATAGCGAGACATTCTGCTCCCTTTTCTTCCCCAGCACCTTTGCCACCAACTAGATTTGCCTCAATTGCAGTTACCTTGGGAAAAATCCTGCATCAACCCCCATTGCCGGAGTAAATCAAGGTCAGAACTGAACGTAACCTTAAAATAGGTCTTATGAGTCTGATCTACCAGGCACGGGGAAGCAGCTCAACAAACATGCAGAGAGAGGCACACAGCCCGGTGCAGGAGGGAGGAGGCATTTTCCTTGCGGGGCCCCAGCCGGGCTGAGCGCGCCGGATGACAACGCTTCATTACTCCCTTTCAGCTGGTCCTCCCGGCGCTGCAGAGCAGTAATTAACAAGAAGGTCAGCAGCGAAGCCCGTCAAGAATCTCTACCTTCAGGGGAGTTATCAAAACAACCCCCCATTTGTCTTCTTCTAGTTCCTAAAGCATGGAAACCCAACGCTGAGCACTCGGAGATGTCCCACTGCACGAGCAACACATGTGCTGCGTTAGCCAGATGTCTACATTATTTGGCATTAAGAATCAATAAATAATCATAAATACTACTGCTAGCAACGACGCTCTCTCTGAGAAAGCCCGGATGCCAAAACACGTGGTGTTCATGGCACGAGCATCCCGAGGAGGTTGCTCCGGTGTGGATCCGGCAGAGCCGCCAATGATGGAATGCATCCCCAGTCCCGCAGCACTTGGTAGTTCCCATGAAGGCTGGTGGAACCAGGGAAGTCCCAGCCACAACTCCCCAGCCGGCCAGCTCCCTCTTCCACACAGGACCACCCTGGTTGCCAGAAGATGCAGTCAAATCAAGACCATCGTTGGTTGAGCTGTGTGAAACCACCCAGGCCAAGCCCCGTTTTTTGGGCTGACTCCCTGGTTTTGCTCACTGGAGCCGGCAGGGTGCTGGAACACCCACAGCCCCTGTGACCAGAGGAGGCAGCATCTGGAAGCAATTATCCCACCACTCTTCTATCTGTCACCCGCTCCCCATCCTTGTGTAAGGAAACCATTCATGTTATCAACAAATCTCTTTATCTTTAATAAACTAGGGAAAGGATTCTCGCCCTGCTTCCTGACATGTAGGCAGCAGAGGCTTTCCCCACGGAGGGCACAGGGTGGGCAAGGTCCCTCCTGCCAGGTCACAGTCATGTGGGATGACCTGGGTACACCAGGGACAGGGACCTGTTGGTACCTTGAGGACAAAGTGCTTCTGGATTAGAAACACAAAGGTTTCTCTGCTCCATCTGTGCACTGGTACAAAGTCACAGTACATTCATGCCTCACTTTCAAGTTTGGTGTTCCACAAGCCTCCAACTGTTTTACAGGCATGGAGGAACTCCTGGGAGCTCTGCAGGTGCAGAGGGATGGCCAGGTGCCTCCATCGCCAACCCATCCATCTCCATCCTCAAAGGGCAAAAATAAGGAGTAAAGGGTCTTGCCTGGGAGAGCAGGAGCCAGGAGGACCCTACAAACCTGGCCCACCCCTTGATGCCACCTGCCCCAGGATAGGGACAGCAGAAGTCCCTGCACTCTCCCTACTACTGCTCCTGTCCCACCGCATGCCCAAGGGCACCACAAGCAACCTGCACCCCAAAAGGAGTAAAACACAGCCCAGAAGGGATGCCAGGTGGGCACGGGTCCATTCTCACCCAGCAAACCCCCAACCCCAGGTCAGCACCCCAAAGGGGACACCCCACCCACCTTTCCCAGCCCACGGGCTCCGCGCACCGCGAAGGGAGGTGGTTTTGGAAGACTTTCGTGCCTCTCCTGGCTGTTATGAAACCAGGCGAGGAGCATGAAACTGCCTGCCGTGGGTGGGAGCACCCAGGGCTATCCGAGGAGCTGCAGGATTCCTGCCTGCTATGGGAAAGCACGCCGTGCTCCCCACCCCACACACACCCTGCCAGGGCATTTCTTTTTTTTTTTTTTTCTTTTTTTTTTTCTCCACCTTGGGAGAGAATCCGGGGACACACAAACAACCCGCACAGCCCCACATGAAGGGGGTAATTAGGGAAGCAGCGCCCATCGCTAACCAAGTCAGGGCAGAGATCAAAAGCATCATCAAGTGTTAAACCTCTCCAGGATGAGGAACCACTCCTGGGAAGGGACTGCTGTGGGACCCCCCACCACAGCCATACAGGATCATCACTGGAGGACACTGGCTGCTTCCCACCATTGCCCCAGATGCCATCATCTCCCCAGCTTTTTGGGAAGAAAGTTTACTTCCACCAAGGAACACAGGGGGAAAACCCAAGCTATGAAGCTGTCTGGTTGCCCTGGACATCACCATGTGCCCACTGCCACTGATCCCAACAAGGGCTGTGTCCCTCTCCCCACCTTCACCAGGGTGCTCCAGCACCCCCTGCTTGCAGGGAAGGAGCACCAAGCCGAGCTGTTGTCATCATCCCCAGGATCCCACGAGCATGCTTTCCTCCATCAGTAAAGTTTTCCCACAGCTCAGGCAAGTGAAAATAGGGAAAAGTTCTACAGCAGCAACACCAGCAACAGGCAGGAAGCCGTGGCGGTGCAGGACAGGGGTGGGGAGGGCTGCAGGGTCCGGGAGGCAGAGCCAGAAGAGGGACCCTCCTCTCTCTCCACCAACCCTGGCCTAGCCCTGCTGTTGTTGCCCCAATTATTTCAGCAATTAGCTCCAGCAGCTAGCAGGGGTGCAGGGGAGGGAGCTGTGCCACCGGCAGGCACACGCTGGCACGAGAGCACAGGCAGGGACATGTAACCAGGCTGTGTCCTCGCAGAATTTACACGAAAGAAGAAGAATACAGATTTAAAACCAACCAGAGCTGAAGGGGAAATTCCAGCTGCCTCCTTCCCTTCGTAACTCCAAGCACCTTCCTCAGACCCCAATCCGGCTGGGCCCCCCACTCCCAGGGCAATGTGGACCATGGGGCATCATGGCACTGCCCAGCAAAAAGGAAGTGGGGGGAACTCTGCACCCCCACGGCAGTGGGACAGCCTTTCCCACCTCCTGGGGAAGCATCTCCTCCTTCAAGTCGGGAACAATGGGATGCACCAGTGCCAGCTCTGGAGGGGATGCTCACGGACCACCCACCTGGCTGAATGGGGACAAGGAACAGGCTGGGGGGGAACAGGGGGTACAGGGGACACAGGCAGCTGCCAAGATGCCCAACCCTTGCTCGGTACAAGGGGTAACACCCCATTTTGCCACCAAAAGGGGGGACACACTGCAGCTCAGGCAGAGGTGACAATGACAGGGGATGCACGGAGCCCTTCCAGCTGATGGATCAGCCAGGCCTTCCCTTAAAAATAAATAAATAAATAAACCCCAAATTTCTTCTTCTACAATAATTGACTAATTGGCCGAGCCCCAGTTCCGTGCTGGGAGTGGATCCCAGGTTTGCTCTTGCATGAAGCGTTCATCAGAGGCAGCGGAGGAGCCCGGCAGGGCACGGCAGCGGGGAGCGGGGCGGTGCCCACAGCCAGCTGGAAATTTCCCATCGCACCCAGAGGGAGGAAGCCCAAAAATTAATCCCAGCCATCCCCCGCAGTGCACCTCTGCCCCAGGCAGGGCCTGAGTCAGCCAGGGCGAGCATCCCGGCCCTTGGGAGCGTGCTGGGGGGAGTGGGAGCACGGGGGGCTGCCAGCATGTGCCAGGCAGGGGGTCTGCAGCCCCCGTCCCCACACTGCCCCTTCTTCTTCCCCTTTAATCCCCAGCCCCAAAGCAGAGCCATTTCAGGGGAAAGTGTAACGCAATACCTGGAAAATTTCTCCCACCCGCTCTCCGCTGCCGGCTGCCAAATTTAAAACATATTTGCTGCTCAGCCTTAAAGAAATGTAACCTGCTGCTTAATTCCAACACGTTTCATCTTTGGGGGCAACACAAAAATTCGCGCTGCCACCGGTGGCTCCTCTCCTTACACCCCACAGCCCTCGGGGCTGGGAGCTGCCAAAAAGCTGCCTGGTAGCCTTCCACCACCACCACCACACAAGCACCCAAATGCCAGGGAGGCTTGTTCTGCCCATCCTGCCCTGCCTGCAGCCCCCAGTCAGACAGGTTTTAAATGGTGAGTAGGTGCCCCGAAGCATCTGCTTGGGGGAGGCACTGGCCTGAAAGCCCTTGGGATGCACAAATTCCAGGGCAATGCCAAGCTCTGGAGCAAGGGAAGGGGCAGGGACCACCACCCCTCCTCAGAGATGGGAGCACCCGATCCACCCGTGCCTCCTGGAGCCCCCAGGGGGTCCCCAGGCAGCCCCCACCCCTCACCCTACCAGCCAAGCTCCATGGCAGGAGGAATTTTCCAGTGGGGCTGGGCTGGCAAGGGGAGACTGGAACAGTGGAAGGGGCTGGGGGAGGGCACAATGTGTTTAGCAGACTCGACCGATCCGACAGGGCCCATTAAAGGAAACAATTTGTAATACAATAATTATTATGTCGTTTCTCTGGACTCCTTCCTAAGCTTCCCTTTAAACTGTTGGAGGTTTGACGTGCCTGTGGAAATCAGACACGATGTGCAGGGCTGAGGATGCTCAAGTGCCCACATGTGCCAAGAGCAGGCTGGGCACACCACACACACCCGCTGCTCTCACCCAGAGGGACAGGAGCTCATCCCAGTTTGCTCATAACCCTTGAGGGATGGCAGAGGAAGCCAACGCTCCCCAACTACAAGGGGAGATGCTGGTGTACCCCCAGCATCATCACAAGGACTCCTCTCCCTACATGCTGCTGGGTCTGGTCACTCAAGACCATGGCAGCGGCCACATCCTGGTGGGACCTGCTTTTATGCTCCGAAGTTCTCGGCCACTCATCTGAGGAAAGCACCAAACAACGGGGCAAGAGCGCGCGAGAGCCAGCAACACAAATCCCCAGGATAATGAGCCTGGAGGAGGGAGACGGTGGGCTCTGTCTGAGGAGGGAGCCGTGCTTTTATTGGAGAGGCCTAAAAGGGCTATAAATCCTCAGATTCAAAGGCAAGCTCGAGCTCTTTCAAGTCTGAGGAAGGCCTGGGATGTGTCAGCTGGGAGGACTAACCACGCCGCGTCCCCTGCTGAAGTGGCCTCTTCAGCAAAGCCGCGCTGCAGCCCGGGATATTACACCCAGATCCTTTCCATATGCCGCCCGCCTGGCTGCTGGCTGGGAACGTCGGCATCCCGGCCGGCAGGGGGGGTCCCGCCCTCACCCCCTCCCGGGGCAAAACCCCACCGCTCCCCGCGTTAACGGGGGGGAAGCGCCTTCACACCCATTCCCCCGTCATCCACAACCTGCCCCTGAAAATGCCAGCAGGAGCCGGGGGGCCATGGGCCTCCCCGTCGCGTTTGGCTGCCATCATACAGCGAGGCCAGACAAAGAACGCCGGAGCCCAGCACCATCACATCCCCACGCTCCACCACAGCTCCCAGCATCATCCTGTGTCCCCCCCAGCATCGAGGCCACCCTCCCTGCCTGAAAAACAACCCAGCCCCAGCCCCTGAGAGACTCACCATTTCAGAAACCCATTAAAAACGTTAAAATGGGCCGCAAAGGGAAGGCAGGCTGGGCCTCGCCACTAATGCATGTGCAACCGCAGCCTTAACGAGGAGGAAAACGTGCAACCCCTCAGCGATCAGTATCGACGGTGTGAGGGTATTTATAGCTGATAAGCTGGGAGAATGCACTGTGCTCCTTCTGAAGCACCTCCCCAGCAGCCGAAAGCCAGACGGTCCCTAAGGCTGGGCTCACCCTGCAAGCCAGGGAGCCACCAGCTGCTGCCAGGAAAGGGACCGTCTGGAAACGGGACACTCGCATTCCATGGATACGGAGCAGTGAGGGAACTGAGTCACCAAACCAGCCAGGACCTCCCTCCCAGGGTGGGCACCCACCCCCAGCTCTTTGCAAGGGTGAGAGATACAGGCATCACAAGGAAGGGAATTTTGAAACTCCAGAATGAAGGAGCAGGGACAGAGAGCTCGTGCAGCATCCCCTGAGCATCCCGCTCCCAGCACCTTCACATCGGCACCAGCAAGAGCCAACCCACGTCAAACTGGGTCAACACGAGGCCTTTCCCCACAGCCCAGCCCCGCAGGCAGCCGGGCCAGCAGACACAGCCCACGTGGCCACACGCACAGGCACAGCCTGATGGAGCCCTCGGAAAATCCCAAGGGACACTCAGGGTTGGACACTACCAACTCCCTGCTCCAGCTCTCCCCGCGGCGTGCCCCGCCAGCAAAGCAGGGTCCCACGGCCTGGGAACTGGGAAGTAGCCCACCTGGGAAGGGCTGGCTGCGGGGAGGAGAAGGTTGTTCCACAGTGGCCGAGCCAGGGTTATAAATAGCTGGCATTTCTGAAGCGCAGCTGCTCAGCTCGGCCGGGCCGGCACTGCCACGCCGGCACCTGAGCCGGGTCAGTCTCCATCCGGAGGCACCGGCAGGGAGAGCTCGAGGAAAAGCTGTCACCAAAACACCCCAAGTAACCCCCCAAACCTGTCTTCCAACCCTCCCCGGAGAGGAGGGAGCTGGAAGCCCCTCGAGGTCTCCTTCCCCTCCAGGCATCACTCACAGCTCCAACTCCACGGGAATAATCCAGCTCCCAAGAGCACAGGGTCCATTCAAAGCCCAGCCCGTGCACAAACCCAGCCTAACCAAGCAGGATGTTTAGCCCTGGCTTGTCCAACTCATCTGGGACAGAGCCCAGACAGGCTGGAGGAGCCAGGAGCGCCAGGATCCTGAGACTCCAGCAGAGCCACGAGCCAAGCACTGGAGCTCCAACTGGGGTCAACACACAAGGGGAAAGAAAAACCTCCCCGAAGGACAGAGGGTGTGCACTGATGGGCACCAAAGCTCTCCACAAGCAGGCAAAACATCACCACACCCCTCCTCTGCCATGCCACCGGCTCCAGAGAGAGGGATCAAGGGATGGGAAGGAAGGAGAAAAGCATCAAAAGCAGGAGAAAGGACCCTGGCTCTTTCCAGGCGAGCCCAACAAAAGCCCCGCAGCACCGCCGGCACATTCCTGCCCAGATGTGACGCCGAGATAGCGCTGAGCCTTGAGTCCTCCTCCTGCTCTCCTGATACAAGCAATCATTAATTAGACACAGAATGGATTTCAGCTTTGTTTCTCCCCACCCTGTTTCAGCTGCCAGACTCCAAGTAGCATGTGCTACTGATCGGTACAAGATGTTTTCCCACCGGAGTCCAGGCCGGCTTCCCAGCAGCTCTGCCGACCATGGGGTGTCAGTGGAGCAGGGAACCAGAGGCATGGGGACACCGTGGTGCAGCTGGGACTCAAGACATCCTACAAGGAAAGAAGGAGCCATCCTGACCACTAAACCCCCCAGCTTCCAAGGGACAACCCAAACACCATGAGACCTGTATCATGCAAGGGGCTGCACATTCATGGCAGCTCTTGGCAATCCCTGTGATCCATACAAACACATGCAGGGCTCAGGGGGTCCCCTGCCCATCCAGGAAAGCTGCTCAGAGGGGATCCTGCCCATCCAGGAAAGCTGGGACCCCTGCCCCCTGGCCCCAGCCACACCATGTGAGGGCTTGGGCACTTCCCATGCAGCCTCTTCAGGACCAGCCTCAGACCCAAAGCAATGAAGCCACACAGTGGGGTGGAGGGGGGACACAGCCCCGCAGAAGCTGCCCCCTAACTCTCCAAGGCCAGCAATGGCCCCAAGGTCCCATCCCACCACCCTGCAGCTCCCAGGAGCTGCAGCAGCTGTTTTGCTCTGGAGAAAGCTACAGCTCCTTTTACAATCAATCAGCCACCCCATCACGACTCTTTTTTCCTTTTAAAGGAAGCAGTTAAATCCATTTTATAGAATCCAGTGGTATTTACCCAGCTACTGCAATAGCCACAGCCCTGCCTTCACTTTTTTTTTTTTTTTAATTTAAGTTAATGAAGTCATTCCAGAACAACATGCAAGGAGCCCTGGGTGCTCCTTTTCCCCCAGGCACAGCAGGATGGGTAATTTCACCGCTGCAACGTGGGCAGGGCATGGGGGTTTCAGCAAGAGCAACAGCCCTTTGTGCAGGCAGGGCATCCAAGAGCCCCCACAGGGCTCCCTCCACCAGCACAAACCCCCAGCACCCACAAAGGATCCCCCCCCAGCACCCTTAGAAAGGGCTCCTCCAACCCAGAGAGAAACTCCAACCAGGATACAGACTGTCCAGACTTGCTTAATCCCAACCAGCATTTAGAGATTAGGCCAAACCCCCGAGGCGGGCACAGGGGCCACCAGATCCTTGATGGGACCCTCCGTACCCCCCACTCCCAGGTAGCTCCCACCTCCTGGCCTCATGCACTGGCTGGGAAGAGAAGAATCTCCAAAGACTCCACAAAGCCAAACGCAGCTTTTAATTAAAAATAAGCGGCGTCTTTTCACTATTTCCCAACTTCTTCCACTGCAAAGCACCTCATGCGCTCACTGGTACGGTAATTAAATTACATCTGCTCCGACAAGTGTGAGCCCACTGATGCAGAGCTCCAGGTTGCCCATTCCCCTCAGAAACAGCCTTCCCTCCAGCACTTTGACCCTCCTAAAAAGCATTAAAAAAAGGCAAAGACTTCAAACTCAGCGCTTATAGAATTCAACAGGGCACCATCACGTCATTAAAAGAGAATAAAACACCACAAAGGATTAAGATTTTGTCTGGTTTGGTGTGGGGTTTTTTTTTCCCCTCCTCCAAGCTTATTTTTAAGAAAAAATAAACAATAAATAAAATGCTTTTGCCTTGCTTTCAGAAAGTTGCCGAGTTGCTCCACGGAGCTAGAGAGCGAGCGGAGCCGAGTAAAACTTTATATGAGGGAAAGAGCGAAAAGCAGAGCTGAAACGACCCGTTCCTCAGAGCTGCACGGATGATGTGTCCCATTTCCCCCACCTCCTTATTAAAATACTTTCTGGAGAGGCAAATTCCAGCCTGAAATGAATTTTCCAAACCATATTTTATTAGGAACGCTTCCTTTTAAACGGTCGGCACAGGAGCCCACCAGGGTCAATATTTCTCCAAAATTACAGCCAAGGGAGTTCAGCAAGGATTTAGCCAGAGTTTCTGCTGGAATTCCTGGCTGTCCAACAAGAGCACGCTCCCACCAACCCCTGGCTGAGCAGCAAAAGGGCCGACAAAATCCCAAAAGCACCCTCTGACCCCCCCAAGAAACCCCCTTCGGACACAACGGGATAAAATTCAAACCATAGTAGGTCCCTGAGGCTCATTCCGAGGGGCTCGGCAGACACCTCGCTCAGAGGGGAACTGACTCAGCCTGAGCTCATCCCAAGTGCAGGTCTGTGACAATTATCCCCTATGATCCAGCAAAAGTGTTTCGAGGCCCTTTTTTCCTCCTTGAAAGGCACGGAATTATTCACAATGGGAAGATGGTGACGGTTTCACTGCTGGCCTTTGAACACACACCCAGGAGCCGAAGGGAAAAACGTCTCCCCGGCGCAGCACACGGAGCTACAGCTTAAGCTGGTCCTAACTCCATGAGGACGTCGTTCCTTCTATCCGACATGTGACAAAGGTCACTCCAATAACCACCACAAGACCAGGAACCTGCTGGTGACGTCCCAGCCAAGGTAGGAGCCCAGCCCGGAGGAGGAAAGGGCAGAAAAATCTTTTTGCATTATTGACACTGACACCACCAAGGCCAGACAAGCCCAACACACGATGCTTTCTCCCTCTATCTGTTGGAAAATTCCACTTAGGGGTGTTATTTTTGAAGGCTTTAGCTCTCCTTACTCCGAAAACAAGAGCTGAAGCTCGGCGGAACGGGGCGGAGGGCTGGCACAGACATGCCATTGCCCACGAGAGCTGGAAGAAAGGGCTGGAAAGGCCAAAAAACGGCAGTGAGCGAGCGTGGGGGGGTTTTAAGGCACCTCTCCAGGAGAAAGACCTGTCTAACAAAGAGCACAGCTTCTCCCCAAGCTGGAGCAGGACTTTGCCCAGCAGGCAAAGCCCAGGCGGGCTCGTTCTGCCCCATCCGCAGGCAGGGACGGCCGGGAAGAGGCTCTGCCCAAAGCTACAACCTGCAAACATCATGGGCTGGAGCACTCAGGGATAAAGAAAGTGAGGGAGCCCAAAGATGGACCCCAAAGATGAGAGGCTGGGGTCAGGCCACATGGAAACACACCCAGCAGGACCAGGGCTGGGCACCCACCGTGGCAAAACCCAACGGTGGCTCCTGCCCCATCACCAGCAGCACTCCCCAGTGCCAGTCCTGCCCTGGCAGAGCCATTTCTGGGTGGGAATGCCAACATTTCGGGCACATCCCACCTTCTCCCATCACAGCAGGGACCAGGGGCTGGAGAAGAAGCCACCCCCAAGCCCCTCGGGCTGCTGCCCCACACCAGGCACCCACCACAGCCAACCCCACACAACCAGAAAGCCACACCAAGGGCAGACAACCACCAAGATCCAAATCTGGGGGAGATCCAAGAAACACGTCAAGCCACCCCTAGATGTCCTGGTTGGGAGGGACAGCTCTGGGCCCACCACACCCGGGGGGCTCAGCGCTGGCAGCCCCCCCATCCCCGGGGAGATGGGGAGCCCAGTGGAGAACCCACCACTGTGCCCACGCCATCACCACCACCTCCACCCAGGCCTTGATGATTTAATGAGACCCAACGCTAACGAAGAGAGCTGGGGGGACACGGCGTCCCCTACCACCACCACCCCAAAGCCCTTTCTACCCCCAGCTGCCTTTTTTTTTTCCAACTAAAAAAGGTCTTTTCTTCCAGACCCGATTTGCCACCGCCTCACCAACACGGCAGAGCCTCGACCACAGGGGATCACTCCCTGAGGGTGAAGGCTCTTTCTGCTCCCAGCCAAGGGACACAGCTCCCAAGGAAGGAAAAACACACCGAGCCAGAGCATGATCCAACGGGAACCCCTGACCCAGCATCTCCACGACTCCGCAGAACGTGCGTGGACACGCGTGTGCCTGAAAAGTTGCTTTTTCCCCCCAAAAAAAAACCAACACACAAATAAATGTTTGGTTGAAATAGAAATCTCCAAGCAGGAAGACTGTCCAAAATAATTCAGTTCTCTCCAACCCTCAAAAAACTCTTTTTTTATCCTTTTTTTTTTTTTTTTTGAGAAATGTGGGAGGGGGGGGCTAAAAGCAGGATTTTTTTAATTTTTTTTAAAAAAAAAAAACCAAGAAAGGGCGAAGAGAAACAAACACTCTGTGATCGACAAGATAAAGCCCAGCCAGGGGGGCTACCAAAACCATCCTGGCTCCACCACCCCCGGCCAAGCACCTTCACTCCTCCTCCTCCTCCTCGCCCTTCATCCCATCTCGCTGGAAAAGCCCCTTTGCATTGTTCCCGCACCTCGGGGACACGCAGGAACAACATAAATACCTACAGATATATATCAATATATATAATTTAAGCGTACAGCCAGCCGGAGCAGCACCCGGCTTTGTTCGGACCCAGGGTTTTGGGGTGGGGGGGGGTCCCAAAGACCGCCGACCCCCCCACACCCACTGCCCCCGCCTTCCTTAATGATGAGAAAAACCATCAAAAAAAAAAGATTAAAAACGGTAATAAATCCAACTCTAGCGTCGGGGATCCGGGCGGGGAGGGGGTGGACGGACGGTGGAGCCTTCACCAACCGCCCCCCCCCAAAAAAAAAAAGACATTCCAGGCAGGAATCATGTAAAAACGATGGGTGAAAGAACGCGAAGGAAACGGTTCGAAGCATTAAAAAAATTAAAGCACGTTTAAAAAAAAAAAAATAATAAAAATAATAAAGAGAAAACCTTGGGAAGGCAAAGATTTAATTGGGGTTTTTTTCCTTTTTTTTTTTTTTTTTAAATGGGGGGAAAAGAAAAGACCATCCAGAAGTGTCCGAGACGGACCCGGGCGGGGGGGTCTGTCCTGCGGCCCGGGGGGGTCGTTCCTCCCCGTCCGCCCGCTCCGCTTCCCCAGCGGGGCTTTTTTCCTTCCAAACCCTGCGGTTTCGGTTAAACCTTTTTTATTTTTTCCCCCTCCCTCTCCCATTTCCCCAGCCGTAGCGCTGAGGGGGGGTTCCCAAGCAGCTTTCAACCCCCCCAACACACCTCAACTCCACCACACACACCCCCCCCACACACACACACCGTTCGCCCCCCACCTCCCAACCCGCACGTACTTGGGGTTCCCGGAGCTCCAGGACACCGGCTCCAGGCTCTTGGCGAGCGGCGCGACCAAACGGCAGAGGGCGAGGAGGACGCCCAGCAGCCACCGCCCGCCGCGGGGCCGCGCCATGGTCCCTCGGCGGCGGGACGGGCCGGGCGTCAGGCGCCCATCACCGCATCGCTCGCCGCCCGCGCCGCCCGCCCCGCCCGCACAGCCGCGCCGCCCGCCCCGCCCGCCCTCTACTCCCCGGCTCAGGCAGCGCCGCGGGCAGCCCCGGGCGCGGCAGCCAATGGCTGAGCGAGGCGGGGGGGGGGCCTTCGGGCGCGGCGACACGCCCGCTCGCTCGGCTTAAAGGGGCCGCGTCGTGGTTATTCAACCTCCCCCAACCGGTGTCTTTGCCGCCCGTGGCTCAGCCGCGGTGCCACAGCGCCCCCCCGTGGGCTGGGGGGGGGACACGGCGCCGTTTTGGGGGGTTCACCCCCTGTCAGCCCTGCAGCTCCACCGGTAGGGCCTTGGGGGGGCTTCCTGACCTCTTCTGCCGGGGGGGTTCAGGTTTGGGGGGGTTTTTTAAGCTTCTTTGAGGGGTTATTATTTACTTTTTAAATGTTATTCCAAGTTTTTTCTGGGTTTTTTGATTCTTTTTTCCTTTTTTTTTGGAAGATTTTAGGGTTTTTTGATTTTTTTTTACGTTTTTTGGAAGCTTTTAGGGGTTTTTTATTTTATTTTTTCCTTTTTTTTGGAAGATTTTGAGGTTTTTTGATTTTTTTTACTTTTTTTGGAAGCTTTTAGGGGTTTTTTATTTTATTTTTTCCTTTTTTTGGAAGATTTTGAGGTTTTTTGATTTTTTTTACATTTTTGGAAGCTTTTAGGGGTTTTTTATTTTATTTTTTCCTTTTTTTTGGAAGATTTTGAGGTTTTTTGATTTTTTTTACATTTTTGGAAGCTTTTAGGGGTTTTTTATTTTATTTTTTCCTTTTTTTTGGAAGATTTTGGGTTTTTTTGATTTTTTTTTACTTTTTTTGGAAGATTTTGGGGTGTTTTGATAATTTTTTTACTTTTTTGGAAGCTTTTTAGGGTTTTTTTATTTTATTTTGTACTTTTTTTGGAAGATTTTGGGGTGTTTTGATAATTTTTTTACTTTTTTGGAAGCTTTTTAGGTTTTTTTTATTTTATTTTTTACTTTTTTTGGAAGATTTTGAGGTTTTTATTTTATTTTTTACTTTTTTTGAAAGATTTTGGGGTTGTTTATTTTTTTACCTTTTTTGGAAGCCTTTTAGGTTTTTTTAAATTTTTTTTCAAAGATTTTGTGGGGGTTTTTTTACCTTTTTTGGAAGCTTTTGGGGTTTTTTGAATTTTTTTTACCTTTTTTGGAAGCTTTTGGGTTTTGTTTTTTTTTCTTTTTTTGGAAGATATTGGGGGTTTTTTACATTTTTTGAAAGATGTTGGGGTTTTTTTATCTTTACTTTTTTTGGAAGCTTTTGGGTTTTTTTCTTTTTTTTACCTTTTTCGAAATATTTTGGGGTTGTTTGATTTTTTTACTTTTTTTTGGAAGCTTTTTGTGTTTTTTTTACTTATTTTGAAAGATTTTGTGGATTATTTTTTTTTACTTTTTTTGCAAGATTTTGGGGGTTTTTAATTTTTTTACATTTTTTAAACATTTTGGGTTTTTTTCCTTTTTTTGGAAGCTTTTGGGCTTTTCTTTTTTTACCTTTTTTTAATATTTGGGGGGTTTTTTGATTTTTTTTTTACTCTTTTTGGAAGCTTTTGGGGATTTTTTCATGTCCTTTTACTTTTTTAAATTATATTTTATTAAAGTTTTATTCTAACCTTTTTTGGAGTGTCTTTGGAGGTTGTTGGGGGGTCTTTTTTGGGAGGGTAAAAAAAAAAAAACCCTCCAGAATCAGTTCACTTTCTATTATGAATTAAAATCTCTCTGGAGTTAGTTCTGTTTCTATTAACAACATTTTTAAAATACCTAGGTGGTAATTTCAGTTGGTTTTTTTATTAAAAAAAAGACAAAACAAACAACAAAAGAAGACCACGATCGAGTAAGTTTTCTTTATTATTGCAATATTCTTGCTAGATTACAAAACTAAAAATTAAACAAACAACAACAACAAAGCCACCAACCTGTGGAGTCAGTTTGATTTGTCTGAAGAAAATGTAAAAACCAAACAACCCCGGGGTCACTTCTCTTAAAAACAAAAATAAACACCAAAACTCCAGAGTCAATTTCTACGAAGAAAATGTCAAGTCAAGCTGGAGTCAGTTCACTTTCTGTTCCAAAAGATTTGGAAAGAAAACAGAGCAACAAACACTTCGAGTCGGTTCAATTTTTAGTAAGAAAATTTAAAAAGTAGACCCTGCAGGGCCAGTTCACTTTGCAGAATGAAAACGAAACAGAACCACTCCGGAGTCAGTTTGCTTTTTGTTAAGATTAATTCAAGAAAGAACTCGATTCAACTTGCTTCCTGTTATGAAAATGGAAATGAACCCTCAGCAGCTGCTTCGCTTTCGGCTCAGGAGATGCCAAATGCACCAGGGCAGCCCCTGGTGTGGGGGCCCTGGGTGGGCTGGGCCACAGGGGAGGGTTCTGGTAACCCCCCCCCCCAGCAAGTCTGAAGGAAAGAGAGGGGAAAAAACACAGGATTTCAGTTTTGGGGGGAAGGATGGAGAGTGTGAGGTGGCTGAGGCCTGGGGACACGCTGCCCCGCCTGTCCCTCTCCCTGCCCCAGCATCTCTGCCCATGATGTCCCACTCGGTTGCCATGGCGATGCTCAGGTGGGGATCCAGAGCCCAGGAATCATTCCGGAGGAGGATGCTGTGCCCTCGTGTCCCCCAGGCCACCCCCAGCGGGCAGAGGGAGGCAGAGGCAGGATCGTGGTGGGGTCACATCAAGACTGAGTCAGGATCACATCTGGATCACACTGGGATCATGTCAGGATTGCATCAGGATCAAGCCAGGATCACATTGGTGTCAAATCAGGATCATGTCGGGATCACATCAGATTCACACTGGGATCACATCAGGATCAAGTCAGGATCCCACCAGGATCAAGTCAGGATTGTATTGGGATCACACTGGGATCACATCAGGATCAACTCAGGGTCACATCAGGATCACACTGGGATCGAATCAGGGTTGTTATTGGGATCACATCAGGATCAAGTCAGGATTGTCTTGGGATCACGTTGGGATCACATCAGGATCACACTGGAATCACATCAGGATCAAGTCAGGATCACGTCAGGATCAAGTCAGGATCACACCAGGATCACACTGGGATCAAAGCAGGATTGTATTGGGATCACACTGGGATCACATCAGGATCAAGTCAGGGTCACATCAGGATCACACTGGGATCAAATCAGGGTTGTTACTGGGATCACATCAGGATCAAGTCAGGATCACGTCAGGATCACGTCAGGATCACACCAGGATCACACTGGGATCAAAGCAGGATTGTATTGGGATTGCACCGGGATCACACCAGGATCACACTGGGATCAAAGCAGGATTGTATTGGGATCGCACCGGGATCACATCAGGATCAAGTCAGGCTCACATCAGGACCACACTGAGATCAGATCCCTTTGCCTCAAACCAGTGCAGACCAGTCTGGCGCCGCAGGTGCTGGTGGGGACGAGGAGCTCCGGGGTGTGTCATGGGTGGGCAGGGTCCCCGGGGAGCATCCCGAGGTCAGGCAGTGCCCCCGCATGCTGGGTCCAAAGGGCACGGGCACACCCGCCGTGCCAGCACAGCTCCTTACAGCTCTGCTCACACCTGAACGTCCCCCCGGCCACCAAACCCGGCCCTCCAAGGGTGGGAAAGGCAGGAGAGGGTGGGAAGAGGCCTCATCCGCAGCAGCGCCTGCTCTGGAGAGGTGGGCACCGCTCTGGGAGAACAGGAAAGCAGCTTCCCAGCACATCCCAGGGTGGCCCAGTTCAGGGACAAAATGGTGCTTTCCCCACCCAGCCCTGCTAAGGAGACCAGTGGTGCTGGAGCAGGGCCATGCCAGAGGCGGCTCTTTGGGGAAAAAAACAGCAATAAAGTGATAATAAACCAATAAATGTCCAGGGAGAGTGTGCAAGGAGAGGGCACGAGGAGCCAGAGGGTGCAGAGTGTGTGTGTGGGGAGCGTGGCTGGAGCAAACAGGCGTGGAGTGTGCACAGAGAGCGTGTGTGGCACCAGTGTGCACGGGGTGAGTGTGCATGGGGTGAGTGTGCACAGGGTGAGTGTGCAAGGAGAGAGCATGACACAGACAGATGGCACAGGGATGGAGCGTGCAGGCCTCGGTTCCCCTGCTCCCTGGCCAAGGCTCAGCCACTGCCCGGCCAGGAGGAGACCCGAGGGCAGGACAGAACAGCCCATGGAGGACGTGGCCTCCGTGTCCCACTCCAGGGCTCTGGCTGCCTCCGATGTGGGGAGCAGGAGCAGCTGCCCCACATATTAAATGACAGTGGGTGTCACGAGTTGCAAGGGACTCAGCCCCCGTGCGGGCTCCCTCTCTGCTCCCCAGAGGGTACTGCTGAGCTGGACCTGCTTTCCAGGTGGGGGGCTCCAGCACAGCCCCCAGACCTGGCACGCCTCACCTGTACCCCCCACCATCCGCACACAGCAACTCCAGTCTCTTGGCTTCCTCCTCCCCATCCCTTGAAACCCAATTTTTACTGATAATGCAATTTCTTGGGGTAAATCCCCCAGATTTCCCACCTGGTTCTTTGTTATTCCTGAAATGTTCCACTTTAAAGGGACAAGGTGAGAAAGATGCTCTTGTACCCCCTAGGGTAGACCCAGCACCCCCAAATCTCTGTGGCTTTCCAAGCAGCTCACCCTCACCCCCCCGGGGTTTGCACCTTCTTACCCTGCACAATCACACCCTCACCAAGGGATGATCCGCATCCCAAAAATATACTCCACAGCCACTTGGTGTTTAAGTTACCTGAGATGTTTTATAGCCAAAGAGGATCGGGGTAAAGCAGAGCAAAAGGAAATCAAGGCTGAATGCTGGGAAAAACTGCTTAGTGCAGAAATCTGGTCAGCTCTGGGATGGCTCCTCCAGGGAAGCACTTGAGTTATTTAAAAACTCCCCGACATAAAAATCCGTGGGGAATAAACGTTGCTCATCCCAAAGGTGCCGTGGGACCTGCTAGATTTTTCTCCCTATTTTTCTGGGATGAAACAAACGAGGCCTCAGCAGGCTGAACCCACACAGCACACACGTCCCCAGTGGCTCTGGGGAGAGGAGCCCCTCGCCCTGAGCTGAGCCTTGCCAGGGAGACTGGGGCCAAAACTCATGATTCATCCAATCCCCTTTCAAAAAACAACAACAACAACAACAACAAAACCACCAAAAAAAGCACAGGGATTTTTTGAAACGCCACGACATGGGCTCCATGAAGATGCCTGACAAGGCTGGAGCCTATTAAATAGCAAAGAGCCAGGCAAAAAAAGGTGCCAGAAAAGCCAGCTCTGCTCTGCTACATCAGAGGATCAAATTCTGGAATGAAGGTGATGTCAAGGATGTGCCTTCACCCTGATTTATACCATCATTCTTCTGCTCCGACTCCGGGAAACTTGCACCTTCTGCAGATGTGCTGCCTGATTAAAATGTTGCAACGTGTTCGTTAGCTGTGTAATGTGAGTTAAATTAAAAAGCCCCATATTCCAACTGAAATTCTGCTCCCACCGCCTCCGGCGCTTCCCACCTTCCCCGGGGTGCTGGGGAGGAGCAGAGGGAGAGGTGAGGGGGAAACTTTGGGGACACTGGGACCATCGGGGCAAGGACCAAGCAGGGAAATGCAGCAGCACAAGGTGGTTGGGTTCCAGAAGGCACATTTTATGGGGCTGAGAAGTCGACTGCATAATGGTTCGGGGAAGGAAGTATTAAAATCTTTAACCAGTTTTCGGAGACGCGATAATTAAGGTGTTGCAAGCTACAATTGCCTGGAAAAAAAAAAAAAACAACAAACCAAAGGCAAGGAATAAGATTTTTATCACTTCAGAAGTGGCCACTCATGGATTTGAGGTTTCAACAAAAAAAAATAATAACAACCCTGCAAGAAAAAGAAAAGGTAAAAGGCAACTGAAGAAGGGTCCAGTGGGGAAGAAGAGAGGCAGAAAGTGGGAGGTCAGTGCGGAGCCGCAGGCGCTGGGAAGTCAGGGATCCTGATTCAGGAAAGCACTTTGCATTGTCCAGAGTTCAGCCCTTCCAGCTTTAATCTGGCATTTTAATGGAACTTGAGTATGGGCTTAATGCCTAAGCACCTTCAGTGGAGCTGCTCTCTTTCATCAGGACCTCTGGGGAGGAGAGAATATTGGCTTAAATTAATGAGGCCTCAGAAATGGGCGAGAGAGGCTGAGCTCACCGCCTGCTTCTGCCTCCTGCCAGGAAGGAGTGGAGGAGGCAGGGAAGGGGCAGCTACCTGACCTGCATGTCCCTCACCCTTCCTTCTCTCAAGGGCAGGACAAATCATTTCCTCATCCCACCCTGTGGATATTTGGAGCAAATTTTTGCTGCGCCCTGGGCAAGGGGGAGAGCAGAGGAGCTGAGCTGGCAAGTGCCAAAGGGTCGAGGGAAGCGATGCTGGAAGCTGCATCCCAGGCATTGCCCTAAAACACAAAGGGAGAAGAAACAGGAATAAAAAGGTCCTGAGCAGCCAGAAGTTCCCAAAACCCAAGCTATGCATGCTAAAAGCCCCTGCCAGAAGTAGATCTTGCTCTTCAAAAGAGTCATGGCACTGGGTGAGAAGCACCAGGCACCTATGTTTAGCTCTCTGAATGATATTGTAGGAAACAGAATGAAAATTCCTTAAATTGCCTGGAGTGTGAGTGGCCCTAAATTGCACATGGCGGGGGGGTTGGAAGTAAATTATCTTGAAGGTCCGTTCCAACCTTCATGATTCTGTGATTCTATGACTCTGTATTCCGACTACAATATGGTGGGAATATATAGAATCATAGATTGGTTTGGATTGGAAGGGACCTTAAAGATCACCCAGTTCCAACCCCCCTGCCATGGGCAGGGACACCTCCCACCAGCCCAGGTTGCTCCAAGCCCCATCCAACCTGCCCTTCAACACTGCCAGGGATGGGGCAGCCACAGCTTCCCTGGGCAACCTGGGCCAGGGTCTCAACACCCTCACAGCAAAGAATTTCCTCCTCATGTCTAATCTATATATATATACACATAGGGAAAAAAAAAAACAACCATATATGTGTATCTATTTCTATACAAAAGGTAGCAACCCACCCACTTGTGTAGAGCTTGCTGGAGGAGGCAGGAGGTGGAGTGGGGAGTATCTAACGGGGTACAGGGAAGGTCATTCCTTAACATCGTCCTTAAAGACCTGGCAGAACGTGTAAACAGTGTGTTAATGACCTGGCAGAGAAGATAAGCAGCTTGTCAATGAAATTCCCGTGGATGCCCCCATGTGCAGGGCCAGTGCACTTCCAGAGGCAGGGAAACATGAAAGGGGCCTGAAGGGCTGGAAATACACACCGGAAGCTTCAGGATTTTGCTAGGGGAGGAAAAGGAAAAAAAGGGAAAAAAAAGAAAAAAAAAAGAAAAACAAAAGAAATTAATAAGAAATATCTGGGGTGAGTGATTGAAAATGTGTCAGGGGAGGGAGAGGGGCAACCAGCAGCTTGGCACGGGCTGCCGGGGATGGCAGCGGTGGCAGGTCAGGTTTAATATGCAGCTATGCCAGAGCTCTTCTCATCTACCTCTCCTAGGGAAAACATAAAGTGCATTTTCAGGTCACCGATCCACCAAAAGAAAGGAAAAGCCCCAAAAAGGAGCAGGAGCTGGAGGAATGGTATGTAAGCCGAGATTTTAAAACACATGGATCTGTTTTCTTTGGAGCGGTAGCGGCTCGGGGAAGTCACAACTGCATGCAAATATCCCAGAAGGTTTTAACACCAAAGGAAAAAATGATTGAGGGCAGCAGGAGAACACAGGGTGACCTCAGGCAATATCCTGCCCAAGGGGGAAGTGCCGGGAGCCTGAGCTTCACACCAGGCTGGTGTGTGCTGGGGCACGTGGCAGAGGAGCCGGGCCCATGGCACCTTGGTTGCCCCCAGGGCTGCTACCTGGCTTACCACAGCCTCTGCCCCTCTGCTGATACACGTGTTGTGGTCCCCAGGGTTGGAGCTGCTGCCCCCAGGGTCAGGCCTGGCACCCCCAGGGTCAGATCTGTCCCTGCTGTTGGAGCTGCCATCTGCAGGGTCAGACCTGCCATCCCCAGGGGCAGAGCAGGATGGTGGGTCTCTGCTAGCTGGCTGGACAAAGCCGAGGGACGTGACCACCTAGTCATGGTGCTGCTGCAGCAGGGACCTGGAGGGAGCTGGGCTGGACTCTTCTCCCAGCTCCCATCCGGTGGGCAGCCTCCAGGGCAGGGTCCCGGCAGAGATCCCAGCACGCAGGGACCCGCAATGCCCCACATGAGTCAGTGATCTCACGTGAATGAGCTCAGAGCTGGCTGGGTCCTGCCAGGATTTACATGGGAGGCTCCAGAGAGTCTGTGTGTGCTCCCAACCCTCCCGCCGAGAGCCACAGCTCTCCCCGAGGGGAGGAGGAGCGGGGCTCCCTTTCCTGCTTCCCCACCCTGCCCTGCCAGCTCCGGCTGGCTGCCAGGCGGCCTGTGCCGGGCGCCCACGCTGCCTCCCCGGGCACTGCCCTGCCGCCCCAGCACCGACCCCCTGCCTGGGACAGGAGGCTCCAGCATCCCTCACCCCGCACCCCTGCATCCTGCACCCCTGCATCCCCACGCCCTGGCATCCCTGCACCCCTGCATCCCCATGCCCCTGCATCCATGCAGCCCACAACCCATCCCCACCCACCCCTGACATGAGGAAGGGACCCCACTTTCCCACAGGGCACCCAGGTTATAAAATCCTCCCATTTAGGCAACTGCTTGGACCATCCGTGCCCCATACTCCATGGCATCCATGCTCCAGGGCATCCATGCCACCCAAACCATCCACACCATCAACGCTCCATGCCACCCAATCTATCCATGCCATCCATGCTCCATGGCATCCATGCCATCCAAACCACCCAAGCCATCAATGCTCCATGCCATCCGTGCCATCCATGTCATCCGTGCCATCCAAGCCATCCATGCCCTGCTGCAGGTTTTGCAGATGCAGCCCAGGGAGCCCAGGTTGGTGGTGTTGCTGTTCCAGTCACACTGAGCTGTTGGCTGCCAGAGAGGAGCAGGATGGGGCAAAAGGCAGAAGAGGAAAGAGGAGGAATAATGCTTTATCTCATTCATCACAGAAGGGATAAACTGACATCATGAGTAGTTGCACAGCAGCGTTTCTTTTGTAGGGCTGGTAATTTGTGACAGTGAACATCACTGAAAATATCTTAATTAATGTTTATTTTGATGGCTGTGTAGGTTTGGGGTGACGTGTCCCTGAGTTTGGAACGGGGAAGGGGGCAGGGTGGAGGGAAAAAAAAAAAGCAGATTTTTTTTGACTTGCTGCCCAGAACCACAAAAATGTCTTTTAAAGACTCCCTCCCTCGTCCTGACAGGCTCATCAGGAGCGGAGAAGAGCTCATGGCAAGAAGGGAGATAGAGAGATAGAAACTCAGAGGAAAGGGGTGAGGGGCAAAGACATGGGAAGGAGACAGACAAACACACACAGAGCAATTTGCATGTTTTATGAGTCTTTGATTTCAAGTGTATTTACAACCTCAGTGCTAACACCCTGGTGGGAAGTTCTGGAGATTACTGTATTTACCCTCTATTTCTCTTTACATCTTTATCAAGCGATCTGTCTGTCTCGCCTCCAGCCACTCGTTTAACGAGCTGCATCCCCAGCAGGTCCCAGCAGCTGGGTTCAGAGGAACCCCTTCCCCACTGGCAGCAGTTCACATCACCAGCACCTCACTGGGAGCTGAGGGACACCCCTGCCACCCCTGGGGGCTCAGCTGCCCCCCTGATCCAGCCTCGAGCTGCCTGGTGCCGTGGGGGCCTGGGAATCCAGGAGGTTTTGCTGGAAGTGCAAAGTTAACCTTAGGAAACAGCAAAGCTGTTGATATCTTGGGTTTTGCTGTTTGTTTTGCTCGAGGAATCTCATCTCTTTGTTGCTGTTGTTGTTTTTCCCCAGCTTCAGAGATGGGCAAAGACATTGCCAGGGTCAGGCCGGGCAGTTCCTGGTTCAGCACCGGGGAAGGGGGGCACGAGCCCAGAGCACTCACTTCCCAAATGGGAATGATGCTGAGGGTGCAGGAGCTCCTACCCCACTCATCCCGTTCTTCTCCCATTTCTTTCCCTTTTTCCACCTCTTTGAGCCATTTTCTCCGTGTTTCCCCCAAGAAGTGCTGAGTTCCCTGCTTTGACATCAACAGATGGCGGGTACAGCGGGCAGAAGCACGTGGCCAACTGCTTTGTGTTCATTTGTTATTTAAAATATTGACATCCAGCTCCAGAGCAACTTCTAGAAACCTCACTGCGGGAAGTGCCTCCTCTACCAAGAGCCTTTGTGCTGGGAGAGGTGATTTTGGGGCAGGAATTTCAAGCCCTGGGTGAATGGGTCACCTCGTTGAGAGCCCCCGTCACCCAGACACAACTGTTGGCTTTGCAAAGAGCAGTTGGCTCCTGCCAGGTTTCACAGCACCAGCCTTCCAAAAAATCCCACCGTGACCCCAATTAGCACTCTGGAGCAGCGGATAATGAGGATTTCATCTAATGCCCTTTTCAGCAAGTTAGCTTTGTGTGACTCTTACGATCTGTCTCCACCTGTCAAGGAGCACCAGTAATTCAGCCCTTCTTCTCCAACCCTCCGAGCTGGGATCAAGGGATGTTTTTCTGAAGGATTTTGGCTTCTTTTTGCTCTTGGATTTTCCCCAGATAATCATGATTCTTCTTTTTTTGGTTTGGGTTGTTGGGTTTTTTTCCCCTCATTTTATATTTTCCCCTCAGATTTAGACACCCACATGCTCACAAGAAGGGATGTGCCAGGCATGAGGGCAGCCCTGCACCCAGCAGCAGTTTCTCCCAGCCTGGCAGGGTGTTTGCTTCCTGGGATATGCCCTTGGGATCACAGGAGCCTGCTCCAGTTGGCTTTGAACCCCCACCCCCCCTGGATCCTTTCCACTCCATAATTGGTCCTCTTCCTATCAGATCTTCAGCACAAGCACTAACTAGTGTCTACAAGTCTTCAGCAAATAATAAGGAATATTCAAGGAAAATCTTGTACTTTTTCTCATCTCCTTTCTGCCAGGAAGCTCATTTTTTGGGATATCTGTGGGAAGAGAAGGCAGCTGATGCCCAGGCTGCTCACAAGCACAGGCAGCTCTTGCATGACTATTCATGGGCAACCTCCGGAGTATTTGCCTAAATGTGAAGCAGATTTGGAGGAAAAACGTGGAAGCTGCACCCCTTGGAAAGGGGGTGACTTCTCATCTTAACTTTGCTGCTTCTGAGACTCATTCCAGCACTGCAGGAAGCTTCTCTCCCAGCTCCTCCAGCTCATTTATATTGAGCTTTCCCCCCCCCCCTCCTGATGTTATTTAAATCTTGCTCCTTAATAACTCTACAACTAAAAGCAATTAAGGAGTTCAGTGAGCAGCATCAGTTTCAGCAGAGCTTCTAAAGCGTGTCCAGCCCAGATAAGACCTTCCTGGATGGTAGCAGGAGGGAAAAGGGAGCGTGAGGGGTGTGAAGGACACAGGGGGTCCCTGCTGCCCTCATCCCTACCCCTCCCAGGTGCTCCCAAGCCTTTAGCTCTCAGGGTGGGTGGCTGGTGGAGGGCCTGGCCCCAGCCCTGGTCCCCTGCCCACACCCCCAGAAAGTGCTGCTCTGCCAATAAATTATGCTTAAAACACAGAGAGTGCAAGATGGGTTTTGCTTTGCCAAGGAAGCAACAGATCAAAAGCAACTGCATCTGCAAGGCAGACGGGAATTGTTGGCAATAACCAACCCACAGCCAGCAGGGCTGAGTGAGATACAGGGGGGCAAAGGGTTCCTCGGGGACACCAGCTCAGGGACACCAGTGACAAACACAGGGAGGGGCTCAGCCAGAGCACAAGACCTTCAGCTTGGCAGATGGGGCAGCTCATGTCAGAGCCAAGCTGTCCAAAAGCCAAACCTGAAGAAAGGGGGAAGCAGGGCAGATCTCAGGGACGGGGGACAACAGGGGGACAAAAGCCTTTGTAGCACCCTGGGCATCCCATACAGACACACTGGAATGCCCAGGTGCCCTCACTGGCACACTACAAGCCCTTCCAGCCAAAACTACTTTACATTCTCTCTGACAAAGAGCTTCTGCTTCCATCTCAGCAGTAATAAACACTGAGGCAGGAGAGGTAACCTCTTCCCACAGCATTTTAATGAAGAAAACACCCACTGAGATGCAACCAGCAGCCACAGCTCACTGCCTGGCTGTCTTCCTTCCCCCTTGCCTCACGCAGGGATGCTGCAGAAAGGTCACTGCAAACCCCACCTCGTGGGGCAAAGCATCCCCAAAACAGGGCACTGCCACCTGTGGGAAGAAGGGTGGAGGGACAGCAGGCAGGGCCGGGAGGGGAAGGGGCCGCAGAACCCAGAGAGAGGGGAGGAAATCTGCATAAATTAGCAGGAGGCAATTTTACACTCGGCTTCTAATCACCCGCTGCACGCGCCGCTCAGCAAAGCTAATAACCAAGCAGGGTGGTTTCAGTCCCCCAGCCTTCTCCAACAAGGGGGAGACACCAGCCTTCCAATGTCAACACATCCTTCATTCCCAGGGAGCAGGTACTGGATCCAGACAAGCTAATGCCAGCTTCCTAGGAACGGGGGCACCCACCGGAGCAGCCCCAGAGCAGCTGGTCCTTGGCCCAGCATCTTCAGCTGCTCCTTGCTGATGGGTACAGCTGACTTGGCCCCAAAGCCAGCCAGCAGCTCTGATGCCATCTTTGAGGCTTGTCTGCAAGAGAATTAAAATAAAGTGAGAATTATTTCTTGAAATGTTCCCATTTCCACTGAAAACGCAACAGATTCTTCTCCTCCCAGCCGTGCAGTTTGCAGCTGGAGGTTTCTTTAGTTGAAAAAATAAAGAAATATGAAATGTGTGCAGAGACAAATTCGGGGAAAGAAACCCCAAACTGAAAGCCCAAATATCTGTTGGGGAGACATTGAGGGGAGCTGGGAAAACCCCCCAATAACAGGAACAAAGCTGCCGGACTCTTGGGTTAGAGCAGGCACCTCCACCCCAGGCAGAGGGGGGAGCACCATCCTGCCCGTGCCCCCTCCCCAGGGTCCCACCACCCAAGGTGGGCTCAACCTGACATGGAGCTGTTGCACCCAGGACACCTGGGTCCATGGGGTGCCTTCCCCGTGTCACTCAGTCCTGCTCATCACAGTCATCCAACCACCAGTAAGACCAAGAAGAAAAGCAAAACGGACCTAAATGGAGATACTTGGCACCAGCCTGGTGCCCCCTCGGCTCTTCCACGTGAGCGAGGAGGGGGAGCAAAGAGCCACAACCAAATCGAGTCCCCCCTGGTGAACCCAGACCCAGTTCAGCATCACCAGGGCTGGCACCCAGTGACTCCCTCTGCACGATCCCTGTTTTAGGGCCCAGCAGGGGCCTGTCCCGTCCAGGGGGACGCGGCTCCCGCGGAGGAGCCCAGACGGGTGAGGCTCACTCCTGTCAAAACATTTCAGAATAATCATCATAAAGCACAGGCAGATCAAAACAAGTTAAAACAGAGCCGCCAAGGTCTGGTCACCTCATCAAGCAGAGATAAAGCCAGAAGGGCCTCGCTAAAGCAGGTTTGATCTTCCTCCCTTCCTGTATCTCTTTCGTAAACATCTTTGGGAGCTGCAGGAGAAGAGCCTTATTGATGAAGTCCAAAAACTAACATCCTATGGATGTTGGGAGAGCCCAGCCAACTATCCCACGCTTGATCCTCCCTGTCCACGGCAGCACCAACCTCCACAAATCCTGCCAGCTCTGCAGAGCCGCCGGCCACCCCGCCCCAGGGACTCCTCTGTTTACTTTAAGCCAATTCCTGTCAAGCTCCTCACTCAAGAAGAGAGAAAAACTGGATAAAACGAGGTCCTTGAGCCTCCCCTTTCCTCCCAGCTGTCCAACCTCGGCAGGGTGTTGGCCGAAGGAGGAGGTACCATTGATGGAGCTTTTGTCAAGCCCAAAGAGCTTTTCCAAATGCCTCCTCTACCGCCCTCTCTACCTTCTGCTCCTCTTGTGCTGCTGTTCCTGGAAGCTCTTGAGGACAAAGCATCCCTCCTGGCCAGCCCTGATTCTCTTTGGCCAGGTTGAGGCTGTAGAACAGAGCCTTGAGGAGCAGAGCATCACCCCTGAATGTCAAGGCCACTTAGCTCAGGGCCTGCAAAATCTCCAGCTTTAGATGTTCTAGGAGGAAAACCACTAAGTCCTGGCAGGGATGGAGTTGTCCCTGGGCAGGTCTGGGGCTTTCTGAGGCTGGGCCAGGTCTGTCCATCCCCTGCTGCAGTGCCAGTGCAATTAGAGTAATTGAGCTCACCTCTTGGAAGACGTTTTAGGCAGAGAGGCTGCTGTGCAATCGTTGGGTTTCCTAAAAGCTCCCTACAAAGTTGCTCAGCAGAGGCTGGCAAGGAAAGAGAGCTGTCCTGGGTTAAATGAGAAGGTCTTGCAGATTAATCACTAACTGGTTCAAGGCAGTGGGCAAGGATTCAGCATGAACAGCCTGTTCTGGCTGTGGAGAAGACTTTCAGCAGGGACCTTCAGGAGCATGGCCAGGAACTTCCACCAGTCCCCTCCCAGAAATGATCAGGGAGAGCACAGCAAAGCAGTGAGCTTGTCTGCAGCACCAAATCATAGACTGGTTTGGGTTGGAAGGGTTCTGAAAGATCACCTTATCCCAACACCCCTGCATGGGCAGGGACACCTCCCACTAGACCAGGTTGCTCCAAGCCCCATCCAACCTGCCCTTCAACACTGCCAGGGATGGGGCAGCCACAGCTTCCCTGGGCAACCTGGGCCAGGGTCTCCCCACCCTCATAGTGAAGAATTCCCTCCTCATGTCTCACCTCCATGTCCCTCTTCCAGTTTTCATCCATTCCCCCTTGTCCTCTCCCTCCCTGCCCTTGTCCCAAGCCCCTCCCCAGCTTTTCTGGAGCCCCTTCAGGCACTGGAAGGTGCCCTGGAGCCTTCTCCTCTCCAGATTGAACAACTTCAACTCTCTCAACCTGGCAGCTCAATCTGATGCTGACACTGAGGATGGCAGGAAATGATAATGACCATGTGGAATGGGACAATGAGATGGCAGATGAACTTCACTCTCCATCACTGCTCGGTAACGAACACGCGAAGCAGCATCCCCACCACACACACAGCAACAGGTCTGCAGCAGGAATTACTGCTCTTTAAAGAGATCTTGGAGACATTGCAGAGAGCTCTTTGAAGCCATGCTTCCAATAATCAGTGAGAGTCAAAAAAGGCAAGTGGAATATTAAGAACTCTGAGAGCCAGAAGAGACAACAAGAGAAAATGCCATTTTTCCTTCCTCGGGAGCTGTGGAGCTCCTGCAGCTCAGCTCCAGCTGACCCTCCCCATTTGTTCAACCACTGGGAACTGAAGGGTGTTCCAGGCAGGGCTGAAGTGGGTACAGTCCCACAGGGGCCTTCCTATCAAGCTTAATCAGTGGTGCAATGTTGTGTGCTGGGAGTTCAAACAACCCCCACCTCTCCTTCGCACTCGTGAGGTCCTTTGGTGAGAGGGTCCCTCAGCATTTGAAACACAGGAAGAAGCAGTTGTCTCCCAAAAGGGGAGACAACAGAGGAAGGAAAGGCTGAGAGACCTGGGGCTGCTCAGTCTAGAGAGGAGAAGGTTGAGGGAGGATCTAATGAATGTCTATCAATACATGAGGGCAGCAAGAAGGCAGGACAAGCTCTTGTCACTTGTGCCCTGGGACAGGACGAGGGGCAATGGATTCAAACTGGAGCCCAGGAAGTTCCACCTCAAGATGAGGAAGAACTTCTTTGCTGTGAGGGTGACAGAGCCCTGGGACAGGCTGCCCAGAGAGGCTGTGGAGTCTCCTTCTCTGGAGACTTTCCAGACCTGTCTGGATGCCTTTCTGAGTGACCTGCCCTGGTTTTGGTCCTGCTCTGGCAGGGGGGTTGGACTCGATGATCTTCAGAGGTCCCTTCCCACCCCTGACATTCTGTGATCCTGTGATTCTGTGACCTCAATAAGGATCAAAGATCTGGGCTAGCACCTGGACAGAGGGTGTTCAAATGGACGAGGACCCTACAGCCTGGAAAAGAGGATGAGGAGATAAATAATGGAAAATTACAGAGGTTTGCAAAAGAGTGGGTGGGAAAACTGGTAACACAATCCTTAGACAGCAGCTTTGCTGCAAAGGAGTAGAAATCCCTTCCCCACAAAGTGGCTTCACCAAACTGGGGGGCTGGACCACAGAGATAAGTATTCAGGGGCTTCCTAGGACCTTCTCAATAGCAAACACTGTGAAAAATACCCTAGAGCTTCACTGACCTTCCTCCACCTAGCACCTTCCCAGGAGTTTTCCAGCTTTACAGGGAGTTTTCCAGCTTTCAGGAGTTTTCTGGTATTTCCTTATCTACATCCAGTCTAGGAGCATCCCAGTGCATTTCAAGAATCCCACAAGGGCTCTCAAGAAATTCCTCAGTCTAGAATCTTTTTGTTGAATTCTCCAAATGCTTTTCAGAAACGTCCCCATCTGGAAACCCTCAGACTAGGACGTTTCTCAGACTTTTCCACTGCTTTCTAGAAATTCCCTTCACAAGGACCTTCCCAGCAACTTTCCTGGTGATTTCTAATAATTTTCTTTCTGCTTTCCAGGAGGTTTTCACCTGCACTTCAGGAACCCCTCCGCTCTTCCAAGGGATTTCCCAAATGCTGGGCTTTTTTGGAATTTCTCCCTCTCTTGTGGGAGTTTTCCCAAGCCCTCTGATTCCTGCCTACTGGGGTGCCAACCTCCCTCTGCAGCCCAGATCAGCCCAGAGGATGGGAAGTCCCCCTTTGCTATCCCACCCCCCTGAGCCATCCTGATGCCTGGGTGGAGGCTAAAGGATCCCAGGACCCATCTGTGGTGGAGCAGATTCACTCTGTGGAAGGGGGTGCAGCCCCACCAGCCTGCACCACCAGCTCCGGGAGGGCATGTGGGAAACATCTCTGCAGCATCCACAGCTGGATTCATCCCTCCTCTGCTCCCAGCAGGGCCGTGGGGCAGGCTGGTGCTCTCCTGGGAGCTCCTCTGCCAGTCCCCAGAGGCTGTGCCGGATCCACTGAGCTCCTCCTTGGCTCCAAGGAGGCCCACGTGTCACTGGCACACTGAGAGCCATGTCCTGGGATGGGAGCCACGCTTCCACCCTGTCCCTCCTCCATCACCATCAATTAGTGGGGTGCAGAGGGGTGGCAAGCACAGGGGGCCTGCCACAGCCAGTGCTGCCGCAGGCACATGTGGCCAGATGTGAGGAGAGGAAGAAAAAGCAAAGTTGGGAGCAAGGCAAGATAAATCCTGCTGCTAAGCACCTGGATTACTGCAGAGCATCTCCCAGCCTGGCCCACGTCAGGCTGCTCCCACCTTCAGGAACACCATGGTCAACCACTGCTGAGGTCCCTGCAGGTGCTCAGGGCTCTTCACAATCCCCTCCTGAGACTCTGGGAGCTGGACTCTGGTTCAGCAAACTCAGCAGCCACTGAGCCAAGCATCCCTTTGCTTTGCACTGGGGGCTGCAGAGCAAGCACCTTCCAGGGAACCCTCAGGGAACTGGGAGCCACCCGAGGGTCCTGGCACCCACCCTGGTGAGGGTGACCAGCAGAGAGGAGGAGCAGGCTCTGCAGGAGCAAACCTGAAGACCTGTAGGTGCCCACCACCCACCCCTGCCCAGGGGCTTTGGGGCAAGTATCTGGGGGTGTTGATCAGCTCAGTATGTCCTGGGTTGTGTCAGTAACAGTGTGGCCAGCAGGACCAGGGCAGGGATGGAGCAATGTTCCTTCTCCAGAGGAACAAGTGATAGAACATGAGGAAACAGCCTCATTTGCTGCCAGGGGAGGTTTAGGTTGGAGATTAGCAACAATTTCTTCCCCCAAAGGGTTGTCAGGCCCTGGCCCAGGCTGCCCAGGGCAGGGGTGGAGTCCCCATCCCTGGAGGGGTTTCAAAGCAAAGTTGAGGTTCTGAGGGACACGGGTTAGTGGTGGCCTTGGCAGGGCTGGGTTGATGGTTGGACTCGATGACCTGAAAGGTCTTTTCCAACCAAAATGACTCAGTGATCCTAAATGTACATCCCATGGGGCAGAAAGCAGTGGGTGCCCCTTTATGGGAGAGGTGCTGGGAAAAGGCAGGTGCTGTCTCCTTCAGGGACCCCAGGAGTCCTGCCACTGTCCCCCCCAGCCACACCCTGCCCGGCCACTGCCTGCCAGGATGGGAACACCTCTTCTGCAAACAGTGTCTGGAACGAAACAGCCCAGACCATGTTTACTCTGTTTATCTTTCTGACATTATTTATTTCCTCCCTGTCGACTGGGGGCTGGGAGCTGGGGGATGGGGCTGGGGCTGGGAGCAGGGGATGGGGCTGGGGCTGGGGGATGAGGGATGGGGCTGGGGCTGGGAGCAGGGGCTGGGGCTGGGGGCTGGGGGATGAGGGATGGGGCTGGGGCTGGGAGCAGGGGATGGGACTGGGGCTGGGGGATGAGGGATGGGGCTGGGGCTGGGGGCTGGGGGATGAGGGATGGGGCTGGGGCTGGGAGCAGGGGCTGGGGCTGGGGGCTGGGGGATGAGGGATGGGGCTGGGGCTGGGAGCAGGGGCTGGGGCTGGGGGCTGTCAGCACTGTGCTGGGCTCAGCAACATGCCAAGGCTCTGTTGACTTTGGCAGAGGGAAGGAGAGCCCAAGCCAGCCAGCACAGGGTGGGATGCAAAGGGCTGGGCAGTGAGGAAGAGGAGGGGAGGAAGGAGCCAGCAGAGCTGCTGCATGGAGGGGAGGGAGAGCTGGCTCAGGGTCATGGAACTATCATAGAGTCATCCAATGGTTTGGGTTGGAAGGGACCTTAAAGATCACCCAGTTCTAACCCCCCTGCCATGGGCAGGGACACCTCCCACCAGCCCAGGCTGCTCCAAGCCCCATCCAACCTGCCCTTCAACACTGCCAGGGATGGGGCAGCCACAGCTTCCCTGGGCAACCTGGGCCAGGCTCTCACCACCCTCACACTAAATATTTTTTTTCTAGTATCTTCTATAAATCTCCCTTCCTTCAGCTTGAAACCCTCCTCCCTCATCCCATCACTCCATGCCCTTGTAAAAAGCCCCTCTCCAGCTTTCCTGTAGCACTTTCAGGTACTGGGTCTCCTGGGAGAGGGGCTGGTGGGAGGGGGGCACGAGGATGAGGCAAGATGGGGAAATGGGTCCTGCAGCCCCACTTTGCAGGAATTGGGGTCATGATGTCCCGGGGAGAGCAGGCAGGAGCAAGGGCTGGAGCAGCAATACTGCTAATTCTGCAGCCCAGTGGCTCCCAGCCATCACCAAAGGGCCGTGGGGCAGGATGGGGGCCAAACGTGGGGCTTCCTCTGAGCAAAGAAGCCCCAGCACCCACCTTCCTCCTCCTCCTCTCCCACTGCTGAGCTCCGGGCTTGCTGCTGACAAACCCCACCTTGATGGCAAAACAGCCCAAAGGCCTCCAAAAAGCAGCTCCAGCCCTGTGAGCCCCCATCAGAGCCACCCTCCCACACCCAGGCACTTTGCACAAGCTTGTGCAAGGGGCGGCTTAGAGAGGAACTGGGGGATTTGGATCCTGTTTCTTGATTAATTCCCCTGATACCTGATCCCTGGGGAGGAAGAGAGGATTCCTCTGCCCCATCAGAGAGGACTTAAGGCTGGCGACTAAGCAGGGCTGAAGCCTCCACGTGATGAGCTCCAAGCCTCTCCCAGAGCCCTGATGCTGTGGATGATCCCTCAGGGTGGGGGAGCAGGATCAGGGTGGGCTCTCCAGATGCTGCCTGGGGGAGTGGGGACAGAGGGGACAGTTGCCAGTGGCCACCAAGCCCCACTGCTGCAAGGAAGCATCGGTCCATTTAGTCTCACAAAGCTGAGATCATGTTGCTGTTTAACTTAAGCTAAGGCCATTTTCTCCCCAAATCCTCCCTAATTCCTCCCAGGTATCAGTTACAGCTCATTGTGCCCGGGCCTCGGGAGCAGCAGCTCTTCCCACATCCCGTGCTGAGTGCTTTCCCTGAGGCCCCATTTACAGCCAGCTTGGGCTAAATAAGCCCCTGGTCTAATGTGCTGACTTAAATTAGATTTGGAGCCTCCATCCCTTCCCCACTGCTTTCTTCTCAGTTCCCTAAATATGTAGCACGGGAAGAACGTAAGGGATTTGGAGACAGAGTTGGGCACGTTCTCTAGCTCACTTGGACCATGGGACACAGGCTGTGCAGGGGGTCCCTCTCTCAAGACCAGTCACCTGTTGGCTGAAGAAGAGGGTGTGAGTGCATGGATGCAGCTCTGGTGTCACCAGCATCACCTTGGTGGCTCAGATAGGTCTGCTGGTCCTTGCTGCAGGGCTGGGGATGCTGCAGCTGGGACAGTGGGTTAAGTTAAGCTGCTGCCAGGTCCTGGGGCACTGCAGGGCTGCCACAGCCTCACCTGGAGCTCCTCCTGGCTCTGTTGAAGCTCAGCCTGGAGACCTCAGCCCCTTCCTCACCTGAGTATGGGTCAGCATGGACCTCAGCATGGACCTCTGCCCTGCAGGTCACTTGGCTCTGGGGTGGTGGATGCCCATCGTGGCTTGTCTCTAGCCCTGGCTTTGCTCTTGGCTGCTGGAGGCTTTGGAGCTGTGGGGCAGCTGTGCCTCCAGCTCGGGCCCCTGGGGACACCTCAAGGGCCCTTGGGGACAACCCTGAGGCCTCGGGGACACCTCTTGGACCCTTGGGGACACCTCCAGAGGCCTTGGGGACAACCCTGAGGCCTTGGAGACACCTCCAGGGCCCTTGGAGACACCTCTTGGATCCTTGGGAACACCTCTTAGACCCTTGGGGCCACCTCCAGAGCCCTTGGGGACATCCCTGAGGCCTTGGAGACACCTCTTGGATCCTTGGGGACACCTCCAGAGCCCTTGAGGACAACCAGAGGCCTTGGGGACACCTCTTCAACCCTTGGGGAAAACAAGAGACCTTGGGGACACCTCAAGGGCCCTTGGGGACACCTCTTGGACCCTTGGGGACAACCAGAAGCCTTGTTGAAACCTCTTGGACCCTTGCAGACATCTCTTGGACCCTTGGGGACACCTCCAGAGCCCCTGGGGACACCTCTTGGACCCTTGGGAACACCTCTTGGGGCAGAGGTGGGCAGGCTGTCTTGGCTGTGCACCCTGAGCAGAAGACCTCACCAGTGGGCAGGGGCAGGAAGGTGAGGGTGGCTCACAGGGGGGCTGTGCTGACCTTTCAGCTGGATGACACTTCAATGAACTGGGGGGTTCAGGGGAAGGCAGGAGCACTGGCTCAGCCTCCCTCCAACAGCTGCTCCTCAGGGCTGGGAAGCTCTTCCCTGGCCCCTCCATGGGTGCATCTACACCCAAGGGTGACAGCACGGGTGGCAGCAGCTGGTGCCAGGCACAGGCTGGGACAGCTGGGGCTGTCACCAGGTCTGTGCTGTCGATGCTGCCCTGCTGGCTGCCTCCCGGGGGTGGGATGCTGGGGGTGGGCAAGGGCAGAGGTGTCCTGGCTGGAGCAGAAGCTGTTCCTGCAGAGCCACTTCCCAGAGCAAACACAGAGCCCCCAGGCAGTGCCCTTTGCCCGCAGCCAGTGACCCGTGGGCAGCACATGGTGGTGGCCAGAGCTCTGCAGGGAGCTCCAGGCTGCAGAGCCCTCCTCCAGGGATGATTTATGGGTGTTTCTGCCTCAAACAGGCAGAGACCATCTGCCTGCCTGCCCGCCCAGCCCTCGCCTCCCTGCTGGGCTGGGGCTGGGCTGAGGGGCTGCCTGAAAGCAGGCAGGAATCAAAGCTGCAGAAATGCCCTTAAAAAAAACCCCACGGGCTCCCCCCCCTGCCCCCAGGACCCCCCTGCAAGGCAGGACATTGGACACATGGTCCTGGAGGGGCTGCCTGGCCCCTCTCCCTGCCCTGGGGGTTGGCAGGGCTTTGGGATGCCCCAGGCATGGCAGCAAGCCTTCCAGTTGCACCAGAAAAGGTTCAGATTGGGTATTTAGGACAAATTTCTTTACTAAAAGAGTGATCAGGCCTTGGAACAGTCTGCCCGTGGTGGAGTCACTATCCCTGGAGGTTGTTCAAAACACACGTTGATGTGGCACTTTGGGACATGCTCTAGAGGGCACGGTGGGGTTGGGTTGATGGGTGGACTTTAGGATCTGAAACTTCTTTTCCAACCTTGATAATTGATTCTATTATTCCAGTCAATGATTCTAAGGAACAGGGTGTGTGTCCCCAGGGTGGTGGGAGCAGCGTGGGGGCAGAGCCCCAGCACCCTCCCAGGCACTGCACAGGAGCAAACCTTGCTCACCTTTGCTCTCCCCTCCCTCTCCCTGGAGAGGGCTTTTGTTTCAGCTGGGGTTTAGTTATTTATTGATTAGTTTTCACCTGTGAACGTTTATGCTGCAGCTGGGAAGGGCAAGTCAGAGTCAGCTCCCAGGGCCGAGGGGTGAAGGGACCCTCCTCTCCCCCTCAACCCCTCCAGCACCCAAATTTGGGGTGAGATCCCCATCACCAGGCAGAAATTGCTGACTGCTTGAAAACAAGCAGAGCTGGTTCCCTCTCACCCAGGTTTTACCATGGCCTGGTGGGTTTGGGCCATTTTTGGGGAGGATGGGTCTCCTGCCAGCCTTCCCACCCCACTGCTGTCCCATGGCCTGTCCCCAGGGGGGTGGCATCTGGAGATGGCTTTGCCCCTGCCCACTCCTCTGCCTGGGCAGCTGGCAGGGTTTGCTCCCATGGGTGTGCCCATCCTGCCCCCTCCTCACACGGCCCCTACAGCTGCCCAGCCCCTCATTGCTCATTAACCAACTCTTGCACCAAAGAATAATGAGTCGTAAATCATGCCAGCAATCTGCCTGGACTTTAAACACCAGCCCTTGGTGGTGGTGCCCAGCAATTCAGGGGTGGGAAGGGGGAGAGTCCCCCCACCATCCCAACCCAGCCTCCTCCTGGCTGCCTTTCCTTGGACTTTTGCATCTTGCAAGCTCTGACCTAATCTTGGAGCAAACAATTGTGGGAGATAAGGAGACCGGGTGACCCGCTGAGCCCCTCTCCCTCCAACCCACGTGTCACCTTTGTTTTCCCAGTGCCAAGCCCTGCAGGTGTTGGCTCTGAGATCAGCCCCATCACCCCCAGCAGCCAAAGCCTTCCAGCAGGACCAGCACTCCCAGCTCCATCCTGCTCATCCACACCAGGCCGGGTGCTCCTTGCCGTGGCCGTGGGCTCTTTTCCCAGCTGCACACCAGCCTCAGCAACTGGGGTGCTGTTTGTGGCCAGGCTGAAAGTGGGGAGAAACGTGTTGGCTTCCACCCCAGCTGATGAAATCTCTTTCATCTGCTCCCTCAGCTGGTGCTCTGCCAGCTCAGGGCGGGGGCACTGGGGAAGAGGTGACAATGCTGTGGCACCACTTCCAGCCCGGGGCTGGCAGGGCTGCCCTGGGCACCCGTGACTCAGGTGTGACTCAGGTAAAAGTCGGGGGGGTGGGAAGGGTCATAAACCAGCCAACACCTCCCCCCACATCTAAGAGAGAAGGGAAGCAGCGTGTTTGCACGTAGGGATTGAAGGGGGGGGGGGGAGGGGGTGGAAACCAGAACTTTGCTTCTTGGAGGGCAAGAGGCAAAAAGTAAAGATTCCTCCTAAAATTCTCGTTTTCCAACGTTTTTTCCCCACCCGACCTCTCCCGTGTCAGGACTGACAAAAATGTGGAGGTTTCGACGTCAGCAGTCCCAGGGAGGATGAGCTGCTTGAACATCACCCTTTTTCCCATCCAGATGCTGTGACCTCCCACCCTGGCCACCCCAGCCCCCCCAGCACCCCTCGCACGTGGAGCCCTCGCTCCCCCTTTGAACCTCCCCCACTTCTGGGCCACGTGAAAGACATTACCCAGCAGATGCTGGGGTGGCTTTGGATGTGTTTACGAGTGACCTACCTTTGATCCAGACCTCTGCCTGCTCCTCCCAGCCCTGGCTTGGCCTCCCTGGGTCAGTGCATGTCGCTGCAGGGGCTGTCTGCGCCCAGAGCTGCTGAAATGTGGGGGGATCCCACCCCCCTTCAATCAGCTCCTGTCCTGGCCACCTTCTCCTGCTGTGCCATGGCACGAGGGGTTCCTGCACACCCCCGAGCCAAGCTCATCTGCTGCCCTGGAGGGGCTGGATCCTGGCTTCATGCTTCATGTGCTGGGCAGAACGAGGGCCGTGGCAGCATCCCAGCTCCATTGCAATGGGATCAGCACCAGGGCATTTTTCCAGGGCCCTGGAATCCCAGGAGCTGCAGGACAGGAGGAGCCGCGTCCTCCCCAGCTGCATCCACCAGCTCAGGAGCAAAGTCTGCTCGTGCCCATGTCCCACAGCCCTGCACCAAAATAAATCCAGTCCCAGGCAAGCCCAGCACCATTCCTGGGGCCCAGCCATGGATGCCCTGGCCACGTCCCCACTCCTGGAATACAATCATAGAATCATAGAACTGCTCAGGCTGGAGAAGCCCCTTGGGATCACCCAGTCCAACCATCATCCCTGCTCTACAAAGTTCTCCCCTAAACCACATCCACCAACACCACATCCAAACCACCCTTCAACACACCCAGGGATGGTGACTCCACCACCTCCCTGGGCAGCCTGTTCCAGTGTCTGACCACTCTTGCTGTGAATAAATTGTTCCTCATGTCCAGTCTGACCCTGCCCTGGTGCAGCTTGAAGCCCTTCCCTCTTGCTCTGTCACTAATCACCTGTGAGAAGAGACCAGCACCAACCTCTCTACAATGACCTTTCAGGTAGTTGCAGAGACTGATGAGGTCTCCCCTCAGCCTCCTCTACCTCAGACTAAACATCCCCAGCTCCTTCAAGCCTTCTTCATCTGATTGATTCTCTGGGCCCTTCACCAGCTCCGTTGCCTCCTCTGTCCTCGCTTCAGCACCTCGAGATCTCTCTGGAATTGAGGTGCCCAAAACTGGACACAACACTCCAGGTGTGGCCTCACCAGTGCTGAGCACAGGGGGAAAACCACCTCTTGACTTCTGCTGGTCACACTATTTCTAATACAAGCCAAACTCACTGAGGGCACGTGTTGGATTGGCTTTGCAGCCGTGTGGTCCCCCTGCCATCAGGGTCCCCCCTGCCCTGGGGTCTCCCCACCATCAGCAGTGGCACAGGAAGGCTGGATGGTTGCCCTACATCATATGTCCCCACCACACACACTGCTCCTCTCATGGTCCTGTCCCTCCCCAGCCTGGCTCATCCTCTCAGGGCCTGGCTCTCCCCTCCCAGCTGGGGTTGCACTAGAGCTTCCCAAAATGGTTCAGGGCACCTGGAGCTTTCCTGGCCCCCACTGGCAGCTCCAAGGGTGGGAAAATAAGCCCCTGGCTCTGCTGCAACATCCAGGCTTGGCCACTGAGCCCGTGTGGGGACAAGGCAGGGTCCTGCCCCCAGCATCAGTGCCTGGCCACAGGTTGGACTGGTGGTCCCCATTCTGCCTCCCCAGCTTGCAGGTGCTGCCAGGCACCCAGAGCTCTCCAGAGGGGCTGATTACCCAGGTAGGTGGGCTGGGAGCTGGGGCACAGACCACCCGTGGAGGAGGGAAGCTGCTCGCCCTGCTCTGCTCCCCCATTCCTGTGGGCCTGCTGAGATTGAGGGCTGGGATTGGTAGGGGACACCAAAATGCCACGGGTTGCTCTGCCTCCAGCTCACCAGATGCCCCAAGTGCTCTCACTGGTGGTGGTGCTGCCCTGGAGCACAGCACAGCACAGCGTGGTGCTCCCAGCTCAGGCTTGTGCAGCAGCAGCTGGGAAATGCCACTGTCACCCTTCCTTCAGGCCAGCCACCTGCGTGGTCACCCAGGAGCAACCACTGCTGGGAGCTGCTCAAGTGCCTCTTTCAGCTTCCCCCCTTTCCCTAAAAATCCCTTTTCCAGAGGAGCTTTGCAAAGTGCCTCAAGTCTTGGGGTTAATCTCTATGTTTATAATGCATGTGTCCCATGATTAATCTTCCCGAGAATCCTCTGCAGATCCACTTCATGCTGGGGAGGGGACATGTCATCTATCCCTCCAAATTTCTCTGGATTAGCAATTAAGCCATCTTTTCTCACTCTATATCCAACAGAGAGAACTTCTGCTAGACCCATTATTGGTTTCACACAGCATCCCTCTTTGTATGGGAGACACTTCACGTGCAGAACTCTCTCCAGCCTTTCACTGAGGTATTTTTTTTTTAGGGACCACAAGCTTAATTAAAACATTATTCATTGTGACTTTAGCACCTAGTAACGCCTCAAAGATTTTGTAATCCTGCTCAGAAAGGAGCAAGCTATCAAATGGCTTTCAATGTTGTCTTGAAAGTAGTCAAGTGGTGCCTGAAATTACCAGCTTGTGGCTCCATCCACCCAACTTGACAGGCCAACATTCATCTTTCACCAGTGCCTTCCTCACCTTCCTCACTGTGCTTGGCTCCTGCTGTTTCAGCAGAGCTTCCCCTCTTTGCACTTCTCAATCCAAGTCCAGCTGTCTTGGGCAACAAGGATATCCCATCCCCCCTCCCCCCTCAAAAAAAAAAGGAGCAAGGGAAGGGAAAATAATTGCCAAGAAGAGCTCAGGACAATAAAAAAGTGCTCCCCGTATATTTTCATGAGCTTTTGTTGCAGACATATCAGTCATTTATTTTTAAAGACGTTTTCCTATCATTTTAGAGGTTTTGTAACAGAAAAGTGCTAAACATTGAGTAATTTGGAAATGGGGGGGGGGTTGCAATGAGGAAAAAAAAGCAGCAGTGCTGATCTTTTCCTGACAAAGCTGATGAATCAGCATTTTTAATAGAAATAAATTCTTTTTCCTTGGCCAGTTCCCAGCCCGATCTATGCAGACAAGCAGCTGAGTTGCTTCATCCTCTTGGACTTTTGGAGGAGGCCAGCCAGCCTTGGTGCTCTCTGAAGTGCTGGTGTTTCGGGGAGCCCTCTCTGCCCTGCCCATGGGTGGGTTGGCACATCCCTTGGCTCGGGCAGACCCTGCTGCAGAGAAACCCCCTCTCTCCTCCACCCCGTCCTTCCCTCCTTCATTTTGCTTTTACTGCCCGTGGGTTTCTCCCAGATGCCCCGGTTCCCTTGCAGCCCTCCTGCCTCTGAAGTGCTGGAGGACTTGGTTCCTTGCCCTTGCCTCAGACTCACTGCATCCCTCCTGAGCCACATCTTGCACCTGACCCACTGCATTTTCTGCTCCTGTTTTCTCGCCTTCAGGCAACGAGGCTGAAAAGAGCCTTTTTATCTCACATCCCTGGGGGCTCCTGCCCTCTGCCTTGCCTTTCCCTTTTACTGCTCACATCCCATCTCTGCTCTCTGGCCAGGCTGGTGTTTCCTGTGTCCTCTGCTCTGGCTCTCAAGGACTCTGCCTTTCCCAAAGTGTTGTGGCTCTCAGCATTCCCGCCTGCATCCTGCCCCGCCAAAACCCACTGCCAAGACCCCACCTGGGGCAACTGTGTGCACTGGGATGGTCGTGTCTCCTCCAAGTTAGAGCATGGGGATACCAGGATACCATCCTGGAGGATGCTGGTGAGTGGGACCCCCTTCCACAGAGGATCCCATCCTTCAGCACCAGGACCTGCAGCCCCCAGGGGGGCTCACGCAGCCTCCAGCACCGCAGCAAGGATGTGGAAAACCAGGACACCAGTGAGCACCTGAAGGTAGGGACACAGCCCTTTTCCTGCCTCACCAGAAATCTGACTCCTAAGGGCACTTGCTGCCATAAAGAGGGGGTGCTGGGAGCAACAGTGGGGGGACTCCTGTCTATCTCTTTGCACGCACTCGGTGATGCTCCATCTCCAGGAAGGTGCCTCCATCTCCTTCCCAGGTGGAGAGGGGCTGCCACTGGGCAGCAGCTGAACACGTAGCCTCAATCCATCAGGAGAAGGGAAGAGACCCCCAGGGTCCCCGACCTTTCAACAGCCAGATGCAAACTACCCACTCCTGTTACCCAGGTACTTACTCATTTCCAGTTGATTGAAACATAAATACAGGTCCTCGTCCTGATGAATCGCTGCTGCTCCGCGAAGCATTTACCTTTGAGGGGGAGTGAGAAGGAGAGGAAATGGTTTCCTGTGTGCTTCCCACCCAGGCCTGTGCATGGGGAGAGCACAGAGCACATGGAAAAAATCATTGCTCTGTGGATAAGATACCGATTTGCCATCTAGACCTGCTGGGATGGCCTTAGGAAAGGCATTTGTTTCATCCCTTTCTACCTCGGCTTCTCTTTTCACCATTTGTCCTCTCTATGTATGTTTTAAACACTTGTGGCTGGTTTTAACCACTTGTTGCTGGTTGGAGCATCGTTTTCAGGCCCTGGCCCAGGCTGCCAGGGCAGGGGTGGAGTCCTCATCCCTGAAAGGATTTCAAAGCCCTGGAGATGTGGTGCTGAGGGACATGGGGCAGTGGTGGCCTTGGCAGGGCTGGGGTAACAGTTGGGCTTGATGACTTGAAAAGTCTTTTCCAACCAGAATGATTCAAGGATTCTGTGATTCTAGAGGGCTGTTGTGCCAAAGGGGCCATGAAGACGCTGTAGAAAACCCTGTTGAGAAGCAAAGCCACCAGACCCCTGGCCCAGCCCCAGCGCTGTTGGGACCCTTTCCCTCCCAGTGCCCCCATGCAGAACCACGTGCTCCTGCCCCAAAATCTGTGCCCCACACCCCTGCGCTAGGTTGAAAACCAATGACCTGGTCAGGGAGGGAGGGGACAAATCTGGAGTGCGTGGGGACAGTGAGAGGGACCCTGGCAGGAGAGGACACAAGCCACCACCATGCTTGTCCCTTTTTAGAGCCACGATAGTGGGGCTGAATTCTGAGACAACCCCAGGCAGATATATGGTTGGGCTGAAGGGACCTGCCCTCCCTCTGGCCATGAATTTAAGCAGCCCTGGCAGCCAGAGCTCAGGGACATAAATCAGTGATGGAGACCAGAGATGAGAGACAGCCCTGGGTTCAGGGGTGTGTGGAGTGCCCGCCCCTGGGCTGCCAGTGTGGGGGTGCTCATCACCTCCCCAAAGGCAAGGAATTCCTGGAGATGGGCATGGAGGGATCGTTAATACCTGCTGAGCCTGGGGTCAGGGGTCAGGCACCAAACTGTCCTGCCAGCCAGGGGAAGGGGCCTTTGTAGTGACACGCAGCTGCCCCAGACACCCACCATGCCTGGTGGGAGGGTCTGCCCAGGCTGGGGCCCCAGGATCCCATAGCCCTGGGCTCAGGATGGTCCTGAGGTGCCTGGCAGGCTCCTGGGCAGGGGTGTAACCTGAAGGGACCAGAGCAAAGCCAACAGTGCCTGTCTTTTCTGAGAGGCCAGGCAGCGAGGAGATAAAGGTTTCCCATCCCTACACCCTCTTTTCCTTGTACCTTCCTTGCTCACACATGGCTATCCTTTGCTAAAACCTTCAACCTTCTGGGCAGAAATTTTCCACCACAAGAAGCTGCAGGGGAAAAAAAAAAAAAAAAAAAAAGAAAGAAAGAAAAAAGCAGCAAAACCAAACCCACCAAAACCAAAACACAAAGAAAGTGTTTGCAGCCTCTGCCCAGGTGGTGTCGATGGCTCACGCTGGGTATGACCCCAGCTGTCACCTCAGGGATCACCCCAGGGATCACCCAGGGCTGCTCAGCTCACCCCACAAGGTGCTGGGGAACTTCTGCACTAGGTGATGCCACCAGGTCCTGGCAGAGACCCCCACAGCTTTGGAGAAGGCAAGTGGAAAACCCTCAGCAAGCGGGTCTGTAACCCCCCCCCTTCCCTCCAAGGGGGTCCCCCCACACCTCCCGTGTCACCCCTGCTGCCAGCACCTTAACAGCCCCTGGCGCCTGGGCCAGCACCTGGGTCACTAATGAGCCCAGCCCTCATTAACCCCTGCTATGGGGCCAGGGCCGTGCCCCTGGCTGCAGTCAGGGGACGTGGGGGGGTGTTCAATGAGTGCCCTACAGGACTGGAAACACCCCGTCCCCACCCACCATCGCCTCATCAGTGAGATGTGAACTCAAAGCTCATCCTGCATCACAGCCCCTCCAGCATCACCCCATTAGCCCCCCCAGGGCCACCGAGCCCACCTTTATCTTGCCAGCAGCCACACAGGGAAACAGAAAGGACCTGGGTTATTTACCTGGAGTGATGAATGTCACTCTAATGAACCCAAAATGGAACAGGCTAAAGATTAAAACCAGCCCCCACCTTCCCCAGCCCGCCCGCCCTCCCCTGCCTTCACATTTTCTTGAGTGCACGAAGCCCAGATAAGAACAAGTTAAATTTATCTTCAAAGAACCCCCAAAAGTGACTCTCTCTTAACCCCCTGCTCACCACCTCCCTCCTCACCCATATAAATCTTCCCCTTATCTGAACTTCCAAGGAGCGGGGCTGGGCGGGGGAGGGAGCGGGAACACGGCGGAGTTTTTGAAAGCCAAAAAAAATCTCTGGTTCGTATTAAAGAGTCGGGATAAAAGAGCGTGAAGAGTCCTGCTGTGAGCATAAATAACGCAGGATGGGCCCTCTGCGGAGATTTACACCCGGGCGGTTTTCCTAGGGAGAGAGAAAGCCCAAAACAACAAGAAGGGAGGCACCAAGGAGGCTTGTCCCCTGGGAAGGGCTGGGTGAGGGGAGGAGGGGTTGGAGAGGGTGACAGGGGGTCTGCAGGTGGGACAGGGACCCATCCCTTGGGAGCAGGGGGGAGCTGAGCAGAGGGAAGGGAAAGGGAAAAGAGGGAGGGGAAAATGGAAGGGGAGGGGGAAAGGGAAAGGACAAGAGGGAAGGGGAAAGGGAAAAGGAAAAGGGGAAGGAAAAAGAAACGGAAGGGAAAATGAAGGGACCAGAAAATGGGAAGGAAAAGGAAAAAGGGGAAGGTAAAAGAAGGGGAACAGGAAAAGAGGAAAGGGAAGGGGAAGGGGAAAGGGAAAAGGGGAAAGGGAAAGGGAAAGGAAAAAGGGGAAGGGAAAAGAAGGGGAAGGGAACAGGAAAAGAGGAAAGGGAAGGGGAAGGGGAAAGGGAAAAGAGGGAAGGGGAAGGGGAAAGGGAAAAGGGGAAAGGGAAAGGGAAAGGAAAAAGGGGAAGGGAAAAGAAGGGGAAGGGAACAGGAAAAGAGGAAGGGAAGGGGAAAGGGAAAGGGAAAGGAAAAAGGGGAAGGGAAAAGAAGGGGAAGGGAACAGGAAAAGAGGAAGGGGAAGGGGAAAGGGAAAGGAAAAGGAAAAAGGGGAAGGGAAAAGAAGGGGAAGGGAACAGGAAAAGAGGAAAGGGAAGGGGAAAGGGAAAAGGGGAAGGGGAAAGGGAAAGGAAAAGGAAAAAGGGGAAGGGAAAAGAAAGGGAAGGGAACAGGAAAAGAGGAAAGGGAAGGGGAAAGGGAAAAGGGGAAGGGGAAAGGGAAAGGAAAAGGAAAAAGGGGAAGGGAAAAGAAAGGGAAGGGAACAGGAAAAGAGGAAAGGGAAGGGGAAAGGGAAAAGGGGAAGGGGAAAGGGAAAGGAAAAGGAAAAAGGGGAAGGGAAAAGAAGGGGAAGGGAACAGGAAAAGAAGAAAGGGAAGGGGAAAGAGAAAAGGGGAAGGGGAAAGGGAAAGGAAAAGGAAAAAGGGGAAGGAGAAGGGAGAATGGGAAGGGGAAGGGAAAAGAGAAAAAGGGAGGCAGTGCCCTGCTCTGCTGCACCCACTGGCAGTGACCTGTGTCTCACACGCCGGCACATCCGCACCCCTGCGGGCGGGACAGAGGAAACGGGGCAGACACGGGCGAATTCCAGAAAATTACTTTTTCATTTTCTCCTTTATTAGTTTTTTATTAGAGGGGAAAAAAATAAACGTCAGCTGACTCCGCTCGAGTGCAGCCTCCACCAGCAAAGCTCCTGGCAGCAGAGAGGCTCCCCTCAGGCTCCCAGCAATGCGAGTCTGGCTGCCCCCCCCAGCCTGTGCTCCCCCCACGCCAGCCCTGGACAGCACAGGGGGGCAGGTCACATCTGGGGAGGATGCAGGGAGGATGCACAGCGGGTGCTCATGGCCTTGCTGGAGGGTACACAGTGGGTGCTGAGAGCATAACAGAGCTGCACCCACCTCTTCCTCCTCTTGGAGCCAGGAAAACGGCCAGACCGTGTCCCCTGGCTCTTTGGAGCTGACAAAAGGCCTGTCCCTGCAGCCAGGTGGCACGGAGGGAAGGTTCAGGAGTGACATGGTGGTGTTCAGCAGCCACCCAGGGGCTGCAGGCGTGGGTTTTGTCACACCCTGGGTCCCATCCCCCTTTTCCCAGCTGTGGCCATTTGTCCCTGCACCCCTGCATGGGGCATGGGCCGTCCCTGGGGGTGGGTCATTCCCAGGGATGTGCAGGGGATGAGCTGCAGTCCATGCAGGGGGACAAGCAGGCCTGTGCACCTCACTGGCTTCACAGCCCAGCCCTGGGGGGGCAGAGCTGGGGATTAGGGGTGTTGAGACCCCTCTGGCACTGCCATGTGGGCAGGGGATGGGGGAGCTTTCCCACACACACAGCACAGGTGCTCTGGTTGGGGGTTTCCAGGAGGGCAGATCCGGAGGCAGCTCCCTGAGATCTGTGGGAAGAGCAGATGGGTGAATAAATCCCACTGGGATGAGAACATCCTGGCCAAGGAATGAGCTAACCACAGGCTTGGACGTGGCAGATGATGCAGGATCTCCTTGATGCAATCTGAGGAAGACACAGCCTGATGGGAAACACTGGAAAAAGTCTTTGACCTTCCTGAACTCACGGAAAGATTGAAGCTGCACCTCTGGCCTGGAGAGCTGGGGGGAAGAGAAAAGCAGGAGCAGATGTCCCCTGAGGCAGGGGACATGTGCAGCAGGCAGGAAGGGTGGGCAGATCAGTGGGGGGGCAGATGGAGCAGTGAGACACACACCATGGCCACCCATGGCCACCCCAGGTCTGCTGGACCAGCGGGGCAGTGGCAAGGGGAGTTGATGCCCTCCCTGCTGCCCTCCTTCTTCCTGAAGCAGGATCCAATGCCCTCCCTGTTCCCATCCCTCTGCAGCACGATTCATGCCATGATCCCACCACAGCTCCCAGTTCCCCACGCTGCTCGCACCGGAGGTGGGAATTGCTGCCAGGACCAGTTGCCCTCCTGCAAAAACCGTTCTAGGATCTGGAATCAATTACTCTCCGGGCCCAGGAATTAGCACATTACAAAAGCAGAATGACTTCAAGGACCTGGAAAGGGATCAGTTTTTGCTCAAATTGTCACCTGCTGACCCTGCCCCTACCCTCAGTGCAGGGAGGGGGGGCTGGGGGCAGCGACGGGTCCCTTTGAGGGCAGGAAAACCCTCACCCACCACCAGCAGCTCCAGGCCATGGCCAGAGAGAGGTGCCAGGGCTCACTCCCCACGTCAGGGGTGTTATTTTCATTCCTGGTTGAAGCTCTCCAGAGCTCAGACCAAGGTGACAGGTGACCTCAGGGCTGCCGGCATGGTCCGGATGGACACTCAGTCCCACCCAAAAGCATCCTCAAGTTATCAGCAATGCTTTCCCCTAGCCCTAGATGGTCAGAGGTGTCTCTCCACCCAGAGCTGCCAGCACCTCTTCCCAGGGATTAGAGGTCCTGTATTTCCACTTAATCCTGCAAGAACAAAAAACTCCTCCAAGGATGATAAACACAGCCGGACCCTCTGAGGGCAGCGGTGCCCACCAGGTGGGATGCATCTCAGAAAACCTTCCTCGGGTGCAGCCTGCAGCTCAGGCCATCCTCTCTCTTTCTTGGGGTGCAGGGTGGGTGTTGATTCCCTGGATGCAGCGACTGCCAGCAGTTTGGGCAATCTGCTTTCCCCAGCCCAGCAAACACTGGGCTCCCCCCGAGCCTGCCTGGAGCAGCACAGGGGTGAAACCGGGGGCGGCTTCGATGCCCTGATGCCCTCGCTCCTGCCTGGCTGTTCCCCTCCTCCTCCTCCTTCTCCTCCTCCTCCTCTTCCTCCTCCTCCACCCTGGCTCCTGGCTCCAGCTGGAGAGAAATCCTGCTTTTTGCAGGACCAAGCTGAGTGAGCTGGAGAAAATCAACACGGGATTTGCATTAACAGCAGTCGCTACAACAAGATTGCGGCCAAACACAATATTAGAAACTCGGTTTCCCCTCCGGCCTTAGTGCTTCCAGATGGAGCCCCTCGCACAGACCAAAGGGTAGGGGCAAACCCCCCTTTCTGCTCTCAGCACGGACCTTTTCCTCGGCCCCAGGCTCCAGAGGGGGCGAGGAGGGACAGATCTGCCCTTTGTCCAAGCTCTGAGCCCCGTGCCGAGGCAGCGAGGGGACCGGCCGTTTCCCCGCTTCCAAACCAGCAGATTGATTTCCTCTTACATCAGAGAAAATTAAGGGGGAGAAAAAAAAACTATATACATAAAAAAATCAGGATATTCTCTAGGTCCCTCGGGATCTGTATAGGGGAAGACATCCTTGGAATAACATAAGCAGCCCCAGCACTGCCTTCTGAGGCCGGCCAGGAACCAGCCTCTCCAGGCACTAAAATCACTATAGCAGAGTGCTAAAAATATTCATTACCCAGGAGGGAGTCGTCATAATTGAACAGGCCCCAGGTATTAAGTAGGTAGCAAGACCTGGCACAGGCTCCTTGGCTTACACCTAGTCACACACATTTGTGTTTGCCATTAAAACCTTCAGGCAGAGATGTTCCCAAGGAATGGCTGAAACCAGAGCTGCTGGATTGTCCCCCCACTGCCTCTGCCAGGAGACCCTCAGCTCTTGGAGCTCTCAGCCCCTTTATTTGATCTCAAAGAGTTCACCAGCACTTGGGGCTTTGCCAGGTGGTTTCTGATAAGAAAATGAGTTTCCTTGTTCAGGTGAGGGTGCAGCCCTAGCCACCAGCACCCAGACTCCCCAGGGCTGCTGTCCCCCCATCCACAGCTTGGACACCCAAGCTCTGCTCATGTCCTTATCACCCAGGAAGCTCATTGAGCAGCCAAGCCAGTTGGTGTCCAGGCTTTGCATGAGCCCTCGGGCAGGTTCTTTGCCTCTTCCCAGCCATCACAATATGAAATGGGTTTCACTGCTTCCTCCAGGCAGCCTGAGAGCAAGGTCCAGGGTTTGCCCCTCAGTGTTTAGCCAGTTGCCTGTTTTCCCTGGGACAAAAATTACTGTAGAATTGCCACAGAATTCCCCCAGAATCAGAGCAGCTCCCATCAGCACGAGATCACCAGCTCCAAGCCTGTACAAAGCACCTTCTGACAGATATGAAAATCCAGTTTAAGCCAGAGGTTCCTTTTTTTTTTTTTTTTTTTTTTTTGTTCTTTTCATGAGCAGCTTTTGCAGCTGCTGCTTTCCAGCCTGTCCTCGTGAGAAAACGGAGACAAGCTGTCCTGGCTGCCTGTGCAGTGACCACGGAGCATCCTGCTGGGGGAAGGACTCGGTGGGTGCAGGGTTGCAGGAGCAGGACACTGGGTGCTCTGCCCCGCCACCCAGCAGGGGCTCAGCACCCCCAGCCCCTCTGGCACCCATCCCGACTCCCCATTCCCCCCGGGAAGCACCGTGTCCCAGCAGGGGGACGGATGCGGTTGCTCACGTCCTGTTTAGCCCCAGCCTGTTTACAGACACGGAGCTGCGGTGTTTACCGGCCCCGCTGCGAACCGGAGGCAGCTGCAGCTGGAGGAGGGATGCAGGAGGGGGTGCTGCGATGCTCCCCAGAGCCGGGAATGCCAAGGAGTGTATCCTTGTTTATCCCGTCCCGCCTTTCCCAGCTGAAACCCCGTGGCTGTGCTCGGCACAGGGACGCACGGAGCGCTTGGGGTCGTTGCCATCTCTGTGCACCTGGAGGGCTCAGTCCCCCTTCCATGGGAGAAGGTCGGATGTGAAGCATGTTTTGATCTGGCAGCTACTTCCAGCACCACATTTGATGCTGGTGGGGACCCCCGACCTGCACCACCAGCCAGGGCTGGCCCCTCAGCCCAGCCTGTACCTGCAACGTGCCGAGCTCCACAGTTACAAGCAGGAGATCTGATGTGCATCTTAAAGAAAAGCCCCTCATAAAATCTGCTGGCAGGGTCTCGTGGAGCCCTTGGCTCGGCAGGGGGTGCAGAAGTGGCTGGTGTGAAGGTGGCTGAAGGAGTGGGATGCTCTCAGACCATTGCAGATTCACTGCCCGCCCCGTTCCTGCCACCCCTGCAAGAGTCCGGGACACACACGCAAACTCAGCCGTGGAGTTATCCCAGCGTGCAGGGAAGCCGGGAATTTCCCCATGAAATGAAGCCCTGGAAGGCAAAATTGCCTGGGAGGTGTTGCTGCCAGGACCTGACCATGCACGTTGCAGAGCCAGTCTGCAGGAAAGTGGGTGCAGAGGGGATGCAGGAGGGGGACAAGGGGACAGCGCTGGGCTCAGCGGGTGGAGCCTGCGGCAGCTCCGTGTGCTCAGCCAGCCATAAAACCCGGGGTGGGGAACTCCCTGGAGAGCAGAGAGGGCAGAGGGCAGGCAGGGCAGCCCTGGCCAAGGACAGGGTGTGTGTCCCCAGCTCCCCTGGCCCTGGGCTGCTCAGAGCTGGGGGTGGCAGAGCCCCCTGCACCCTCCCTGGCTGCAGAGCAGGTTTGGGGGTGCCAGGAAGGAGTGGGGGAACCGACCGTTTGGTGGAAAGGCTGGTGGAGCCACACGCTGGTAGAGACCAAAGGCTGCTCCAAGTTACTCGATGGGTCACTTTGGGTTTAGGTTGGGGCAAGGGAGCTGGTGGGGGGGGGAGGGGGGGTGCAGCAGGGTGCAGCAAACAGCCACAACACCCAGGTGAGAAGCTGCCGTGAGGAGATGCCTGTGCTCAGGACCAGGTTTAGGGATGCTCTGCACCTTTCTGGCTTGCAGCCCTGGGAGGTGGGTGAGAGGAGAAGGGTGGGAGTGCAGGGGGACCCGGCAGGGAGGCAGCGTGCTCCCTGCAGATAAGGGAGGATATAATGGCTGGTTTTACACGCACGGAGATACAAAAAGGCAAATCGTGGAGGATAATTGCTCCAAAAAAACAAAGGGGCGCTTCATATTTCTTGGCTCCCTGACAGAATTAGCGCAGCAAGCGTTCCCCTGCTTCCCTTTCATTCTTCTCCAAAAACATCACTTTCCTGAGGGTGGGGGGGGCGGGGGGGGGGGGCGGGGGGGGGAGGGGGAAGGAATGGGAAAGAACTGAACGTCCCCAGGGCCCAGCAGCACATGGCAGCTGCAGAGGGGGCTTGGGGCTCCCCCCACACCTCTGCCCGGCTGCCCCCCTCGCCCACCTCAGCCCGTTGCCCCTTCCCAGCCCCCCGAGCATGGGGGGCAGCCACGGCAGAGCCCAGGTACCAGCACCCCCAGCCCACCCTGCCCCTCTGGCAGCTGCCAGCAGTGCCTGGGCTTGTGCACGTCGGCCTCAGAGGTGGTACCGAGCGTGGCGGGGGGCAGCGTGCCAGCGGCGTGGTCAAAGCCACGAGTCTCGGGGAGGCAAACAGCTGGGGAAGAGCCTCCCAGGCTTTTTCCCAAGCTCGGGTTGCTCTCTGAAGCCGGGCGGTGCTCGCCCCCGTACCCAGGTGTCCTTTGAAAGGCAAGGGGGGAGCCCCAGTTCCTGGGAAGCCGCGGCACAGGCAGCGCCAGGGAGTGCCGGGCTGCCTGCACGGGCTGCAGGGCAACGGGCTGCCAGAATGGCCTTGTCTCATGGGATGTGGAGGGGCCCCTTGCTCACACCTCGAGCCATGGGAGCTCACCTGCTGCCAAAGCCCCAGCCTCAAAACCCAGCGTTGGTGGTTTGGTTTCAGGGCACAAAAGGAGGGCGGCAGGCAAGGGTGAGGGGGAGAGGAATGGGTTGGGAAAGTGAAAAGGCAAGGGGGTAAGGTGAGGGTGAGACCACCACACACCACCTGCAAGTGCTCAGCCACAGGGTGACATGTCCAGTGCCACCTCCCCAGCCCAGCAGGGTGGGCTTGGCACTCCGGGCACCAGGGGTGATGGGGCATCCTTGGGATCCAGGTGCCCTTTGGCTAACCCAAATAAAAACTCATACGTGAAACCCCTTTATTTATCACCTGCTGCTCCCCAGGTCTAGTTTAAGGCCACCTGGTGTCACCTTTCCCGTGTCTCTGCCACCTGCAAGCCCCATGGGCACCTGCCCACCATGGCCAGCAGGCAGTAGGATTGCTGTGGGTGCAGGGCTGGATGGCAGCAGGGTCCCTGTGAGTGCCAGGAGGGGGGACAGCAGCCAGGGCTTCCCCCGTGCCCCCTGCACCCCCTGTGTGAAGGCTGTAGCTTTTCAGGCCTCCCAAAAAAGAGTGTTATTCAAAGCTGGAAGTAAAAAGCTTGAGTGTAGAAGAAGGCTGAAGGGAGCAGTGGAAGAACCGGATTTTCTTTTATTTGATTTTTTTTTTTCTTTTTCTGAAGGATGCTGTATTGAGCAGAACATGACAAATATGCCAGGAATGTTTGTCCTCAGGGCCTGGGAGAGAAGGGAAAGGCCCAGAGAAAGGCACTGCTGGCACCTTATCAGCACGCCAGCCCCAGTGTTTGCACAAAAACAAGGGCCAGTCCCTGGGTTGGGAGCAGGATGCCAGGGGGTGCAGTGGTGCCACCGACCACGCTGGCACCCGCTGTGCCTTGGGGACACATCACCCCAGCAGTGATGGGGAACCTGCCCCCCCTGGTCACACACAGGGCTGGGGGAGAAGTGGTGGAGCAGAGCAGTGGCAGAAGGTGAGGTGAGGTGGGGTGTGCAGCTCCCCAGGATCCCTCTCCCTCCTGCTCATCGCCACGCTTTGGACCAGAGATGGTTTTCCTTTGGCTTGACAAGTCCATCCAACACAGCAGCACCACCAGGTCTCAGGAGGTGCTGGTGCTGCAGACCCAGCAGTGGCTTCACCCTGGGGGAGGGCAGCAGGACAGGACCCACGGGCACAGGGCTGGATCTGCCAGGTGGCTGCTGTCCCAGGGTAAACACGCAGTGGCAGAGGGGAGAGCACGGCACGCCCTGGGGGTGCAACAGCATCATGCCAGGGTCCTCCCCATACCTTTTGGGCTCCTCTGTCCCATCCCAGCAAATCCCTTCCCAGAGGAGCATCCTCTAAGGAATTTAAAGCCACTTGCTCGGTGCTTGTTTGGATCTTGGTGTTTGCACCAAGGAAGGAGCCACCACGGAGCCTCCGGGCTGCTCTGAAGAGCCCCAGCCTTGCTTCAAGGAAGCCATGTGCAGTAGGCTGGGGCCAGGGCTAATTAACAGTCCTCGTTAAAAATATATAGCAGTTGGTTTAAACAGGGTTCCCCCAAGCCAGAGGAAGCTGATGAAGGACTGTGGAGAGATAGTGAGTGAGCAGGGCAGCCGGGGAGGGGGAGGCAGGGCCTGGGTGCATTTATTTCTTTACTCACCTCCATTTCTAAAATAAAATAAAGTGCCTCTCTGTAGCTGCAGGCGCCCTCACGTCTATTAAAGCACCACATAGGAAATTGTAAAGTACAGGAAAACAACCCAATCAGCCTGACCCCTTAACAAACTCCAGCCATCGCTGAAGTTGCAGAGTAAACAAAGCAAAGCCGAGGAGCCCGGCCGGGCTCTGGGGCACCGAAGGCAGCAAAGCCCCGGCCCGGCCTGCCCGGCCCCCTGCGGGGCTGCAGCAGCACCCGGCCCGGCTTTCTGCCCTCCCTGGCCAAGGAGGGGGGGATGTTCCATGAGTCAACACTTGGCCGAGTGCTGGGGTCGGGAGGGTAATGTTTCCGTCAGAGTCAGATGCTTCCTTTCCTCCTCGCCGGAGATCATAGAAGGGTTTGGGTTGGAAGGGACCTTAAACATCATCTTGTGCAACCCCCTGCATGGGCAGGGACACCTCCCACCAGCCCAGGCTGCTCCAAGCCCCATCCAACCTGCCCTTCAACACTGCCAGGGATGGGGCAGCCACAGCTTCTCTGGGCAACCTGGGCCAGGGTCTCACCACCCTCACAGCAAAGAATTTCCTCCTCATACACATTCTAGATCTACCCCAACACTTTGAAAACTTTACCCCTGTCCTGTAGCTACAAGCCCTTGTCCCAAGCCCCTCCCCAGCTTTCCTGGAGCCCCTTCAGGCACTGGAAGGTGCTCTCAGGTCTCCCTGGAGCCTTCTCTTCTCCAGGCTGAACACCCCAATTCTCAGCCTGTGTGCTGGTTTGGTTTGGTGTGCGTTTTGATGATGCTATGGGCCAGCATTTGGTCCCATTTCTCCCAGTGTGCCTCTGAGCCTTAGGGTTTGTCCCAGACCCCCTGAGCACTTCTGACACCCACAAAGGAGCACTGGCACCACGACAACCATTAACATTGGTCCCACCAAGCCATCTCTCCGTTTCCCTGGACACCAATAATTCAGCCAGAACCTGAACAATTTTCTCTGCATAATAGCCAGAAATTTGCTCTCAGCAGCAGGCTCTGAAATCAGCATCCCAGCAGAGACAGGCTGGATTAATCAGGCTGCCCACAACTCAGAACAAACCTGCTGATTAAGCCTGGGCAGTGGTGATGATGTGTGCTCAGGACCTTCCCCTTGCCTCCTGCACCACAGCACCAGGGCTCAGAAATCTTTAGACTCACTACATTCTTCCACAGCCACCTGCCCCATGTCCCCTGTGTCTCCCTGTGTCCCTTTCCTCAGCAGCAGCAGGAGGTGATGCAGAGCTGCTGCCTGGCATCCCAACCCGCTGTTCCCAGGACACCTCCCTCTCTCTTCCCCCAAAACCACCCTGACAGCATCTCCTCTCCCTTCAGCCAGCCCGGGCAGCCCCTCTTCCATCCTTTTGGGATATTTGGCTGTTGGATGCTGTGCTTGGGGCTGGCAGGGTGCTCAGGACCAGCAGGGATGCTGAGGGCTGCTGCTTTGGTAAGTTGTGCTTTCCTGGTCACCTGAACACCCTTCACTGGCCACAGGGACTACACTGACTGGGGGGGGGGGGACACCAGCACCCTCCTGTGCTGCCTGGCCCTGTGTGGGAGTAGGTGTGGGGGTGCAAGAAGGGCAGCCCTGCAGGGCAGGAGGCTGGACACCTCCTCCATCCCTGGGCTGTCTCCTCCTGGCCCAGCAGCAGGATGTTTACATGATGGTTTCTGCCTGGTGAAGGACACACAAAGCCTAAAAAAAAAAAAAAAAGAAATGTAAAGAGGAAAAAAAAATAATCCCCTGTTGTTCCCTCCAGCAGATGGAAAGTAAACACAGCTGCTCTGCTCCCCCCAAGCAGCATCTGTGCACCCCAGCCCCCCCAGCCTTGCCCACCCCAAGATGGTCCCCACACTGACCCAGCAAGGACATGCTGCCCATGGCCTTGTCAGCAGTGGCTGGAAAAAGTGGCCTTGGACTGGACCCCCCGGGAGTCCTGAGCCCCCAGGGTGGGTAGGACTGGGAACACCCAGCTTTCCACACTATGCCACGGGTGAAGGCTGCTGGCCTGAGTGTGGGGATGGGCTCTGCAGGATGGCGTGTCCCAGCCATCCCAAAGAAGGGCCAGCCCAGTGGGTCCGGCCTTGGCTGGTTCCTTGCAGGAAGGAGTGGATGAGCAGATCCCCCTGGAAGGAGATGCCCAGGAGGTCAGTGTGAGCAGAGCAAGGGAGCTTGTTCCCCAGCCAGCCTGGGGGACAAGAGCAGCAGAGGACAGAGGACGTGGCAGGTGTGTGTGAAGAGGACGGGCTCGTGCTGATGCTAGAGGACACAGTGTCCATGTCCACGTGGAGGACGGGGTGAAGGGGAGGTTAAACATCAGGAAGCACTTTCCGGTTGGGATCTGGGCAGCAGAGCTGGGAGCCATGTACGTGGCCACAGGCTGCAGCTCAGCAGGGGGAGGCTGGGGTGACCCCCAGTGCAGGCTGCTTGCCGGCCACCCCACCACACCTGGGATTTCCCATATCCTTTCCTTCTTCCTTAATTTGAATGCCAGCAGCAGGTCCTGGCAGCTGGGTCTGCTGCAGCTCCCCAGCACTCCGAGCTCCCCACCCTGTCTGACCTGAAACTGGGGAGAAAGGGAATATTTCCCATATTTCCCATGCAACCCCATCAGCTCTGGGGCAGAGCAGTGAGTGGGACCCTTCACAGCTGCTGCCTCCGAAGTAACGCTCCTGGTTTCCGGATTTAAATAAAGCACAAGGATCTCCAGACCCCACGTTCAAGCAGAAACTCCACGTCCCCCTCGATTTCACCTTTGTCATGATTGCTCAGGAGGGTTTTGGGGAGCAGCACCCAGCCCGTCAGCTGCCAGGTCCGGGAGAGCTGCGAGTGCTGCGGGAAGCTGGGCTGGACGGGCGGGGGGTGTGGGGGAGGCAGGGATGGATGCTCGGGGTGGCAGGGATGGATGCTCGGGATGGCAGGGATGGATGCTCGGGGTGGCAGGGATGGATGCTCGGAGCTGCAGGGTGCTCGGGGGCAGGGGTTGGGGGGCTACAGAGCACTCGCAGGCAGGGCAGAGTGTTGCAGGGCAGGGTGTTGCGGGGCAGGGGGTTGCAGGACAGGGGGTTGCGGGGCAGGGGGTTGCGGGACAGGGGGTTGCAGGGCAGGGTGTTGCAGGGCGTTGTGGGGCAGGGTGTTGTGGGACGGGGTGTTGTGGGGCAGGGGGTTGCGGGGCAGGGGGTTGCGGGGCAGGGGGTTGCAGGGCAGGGGGTTGCAGGGCGGGGTGTTGCGGGGCAGGAGGTTGCAGGGCAGGGGGTTGCAGGCAGGGTGTTGCGGGACAGGGGGTTGCAGGGCAGGGGGTTGCGGGGCAGGGGGTTGCAGGGCAGGGGGTTGCAGGGCAGGGTGTTGTGGGACTGGGTGTTGCAGGGCAGGGGGTTGCGGGACGGGGTGTTGCGGGGCAGGGTGTTGCAGGGCAGGGGGTTGCGGGACGGGGTGTTGCGGGGCAGGGTGTTACAGGCAGAGCAGGGTTTCCTTGCATAGAGCTCGGGTGTCCTCTAGCGCACGGCGGGCTCCACGACACGGTGCGTGGGGACACGGGCGGGCAGGGCAGGGCAAAGAGGCAGCCCCGCCCCACCAAGACCCACCTCCCACCCCTTTTCACTCTCGGCTTTTACCCTCTCCTCCCACTTCTCTTTGACCTCCACGCTTCATCAGACTCTTTCTGCCCCAGACCTCTTAACAATTTTCTCAGCCTCCAACTTTTTTGGCCACCACTGGGTTTGATTGGCCACCACTTCCTTTGTTTTTTTTTCTTCACTCTCCCTCTTTTTCTTGCCCTCCTACTTTTTTCAGCCTCCAGGTTTTTTTTGACGTCCAATTTATCTTTGTCTCCCAGTTTAGGGGGAGGGCTTTTGTTTGCTTTTTTTCCAGCGCCACGGATGGGTGGGCACCACACGGTGCCTGGAGAACCAGCGTGAGCTCACAGGTGGGGAAAGGAGAAGAGTGCTGGGAGAGGGGGGAGTGGAGAGGGTGGGGACAGACTGTCAGGTCCTGAAGCACTGTGGAGCCTTGAGGTCCTGAACACCCTCACCTGCAGCTCCTCATGGCTCTACTTAAGCTCAGGTTGGAGCCCTCAACCCCCTTCTCACCTTGGAGTGGGAAGGCCCAGCTCTGTCCCAGCCTCCAGCATGGACCTTAGTCTTGCAAGTAAATCATCTCTGTGGTGGTAGGTGCCCATTGTGTCTTGTCTCCAGTTCTGGCTTTGCTCCTGGGGGCTTTGGAGACGTGATGGAGCTGTGCCACCAGCCCCAAGTCCCTTAGCTCCTGCCAGGATGGACCCTGGACCTGGCTCAGTGCTTGTCCTGGCCAGGACTGCTGGTGGGATGAGCTGTGTTACCAGAGCATGATTCTGCCTGCCCTGAGGAGTGTCACCCTGTGGGTGAGGGCACTGCCTGTGCTGGGGTCACCCTTGATTCTTAGTTTGTCTGTCCTTGGGAAGCAGCTGCCCTCGTGTTCCCTGGCAGGGCTTTGCTCTCCCATTGTCCTTACCCGTGCTCCAGCCTCATCGAGGTGACCCCTGCCCGGCCCCCACTGGGGCTGTGGGCATGAGGGAGGCTCTGCCACCACCAAGCAGAGTGACAACCAGCCCCAAGCCATGAGGGTGAGGATGAGCCCCAGGCCCCTCACTGCCCTGCCCAGCAGTGGGGCCAGGGTGTCCTGGGCTGTTCTGGGGGGCCCTGGTCCTGGTGCACCTGTGCTGCCCTTGCTGTCCCATCACATTGAGTCCTTCCCTGTTGTCCCGGGGTGATGGCTGTGAGTTTCAGCAGGGGTTGATGGTTTTAGTGGGAATGCCAGCCCAGGGCTTGGCTGGCTGGGAAGGGCGAGTTGCTCCTGTGTCTGGTGGGGGTTAATCCCAGGTGGAGGGGCTGGGCCACCCTGGGGGCTCTCCTGGAGGTGAGGCTGCTTTTCTCCTGCCCTCCCTTCCCCCTTGCATTCCCATCTCTTCTCAACCTCTTTCCCTCCCTGCTCGGAGCCTCCTCCATCCTTCAGCCCTGCTCCACATGAAGCCCTCCTGACCTGCAGGAAAGTCTTGGTTCTAGCTTTCCCTCGGGACAATTTCCCTGGTCTTTTCACAGAATCTTCACAGAATCTTTAGGGGTTGGAAGGGACCTTGAAAGATCATCTAGTCCAACCCCCAAGTTATTAAACTTGAGCCAAAAAAGACACTATGGAATGGGGTGACCCCTCTGGCCCTGGGCAGAGGATGGACAGCCCAGGCACCCAGCAGCAAGCCCTGGGCAAACTGCAGGAGGCAGCATTCCTGGGTGTGTTGGTGAGTGTGCACCGGCGGAGGGGCTGGGCGCAGGAGACGGGGGTGCACACGTGTGTTCACACGTGTGTGAGGAGCACGTGTGGCCCAGTCATGGGGCACAGCCTGGCACACACACAGTGCATGCCAGAGGTCCTGCACGGCTGCAGGCACGTGTGCGTGCAAGGAGTGTGCACGTGTGTGTGCAAGGAGTGTGCACGTGTGTGTGCAAGGAGTGTGCACGTGTGTGTGCGAGGAGTGTGCACGGCCGTGCACACGCAGTGCACAGCAGGAGGCACGCACGGCTGCTGGCACACGCGTGCCTGAGGGGTGCCCACGCCTGCCTGAAGGATGCACACACGTGCCCCAAGGAGGCACACGCGTGTGCGAGGAGCGTGCGTGGCCCGGGTGCGGCGCACAGCCCCGCACGGCCGGCGCGCACCCGGAGGCAGGCAGGGCCGCTGGCACACGCGTGCAGCAGAGGTGCACACGCGTGCAGCAGAGGTGCACACGCGTGTGCGAAGCCTGCGCTGCGGGTGCCGAGCGGTGCCTCAGCCCCGCGGGGGGGCAGCAGAGCCGCAGCCACGGCTCCCGCTGCCCCCTCCCCGCAACGCTGGGACCTCAGGCTGGGCGAGGGGCGCGGGGGCAGCCCCAGGCAGCTCGGAGGAGGCACCCAGGGGGGTGGGAGCGCGGGTCTGCCTGGGGGAAGGAAGGATCTGCAGCGGGATCGGGACAGGCTGGATGCACGGGCTGAGGAGCAGGGCAGGGATCATCCCCCTGCGCTGGGCACTGCTGAGGCTGCACCTTGAATCCTGGGGCCAGTTCTGGGTCCCTCGCCACAAGAAGGACATGGAGGGGCTGGAGCGTGTCCGGAGAAGGGCCACGGAGCTGGGGAAGGGGCTGGAGCACAAGGAGAAGGGGCTGGAGAACTTGTGAGGAGCAGCTGAGGGAGCTGGGGGTGTCCAGCCTGGAGACAAGGAGGTGAGGGGAGACCTGCTGGCTCTGCAGCTGCCTGAGAGGAGGTTGGAGTGAAGGAAGGTCGGTCTCTTCTCCCAAAGAACAAGTGAAAGGACAAGAGGAAACGTCCTCAGGTTGTTGCCAGGGGAGGTTGAGGTTGGATATTGGGAGAAATCTCTTCCCCAAAAGGGTTGTCAGGCCCTGGCCCAGGCTGCCCAGGGCAGGGGTGGAGTCCCCATCCCTGGAGGGACTTCAAAGCCCTGGAGATGTGATGCTGAGGGACATGGGGCAGGGGTGGCCTTGGCAGGGCTGGGGTAACGGTTGGACTTGATGATGATAAAGGTCATTTCCACCCAAACCCATTTGATGATTCTGTGCACCCAGAGTGAGCAGGGAGATGCTGTGGCTTCTTGCAGACAAATGCAGGACCTGGCCCAGTGTGTCAGTGAGGATCTGGTGACATCCACTGTTACAGTGAGGCTGCACCCAGGCCACCCTGTGGCTCAGCTCACCTGGCTGGGACAGGCAGGGACCAAAAGCAGCAACAGGCAGCTCCATGGCTGGAGTTGGGTGATAGAAACCCAGGCCCTACCCAAGTGGGGACAGGGAGACAGGAAGGTGTGAGGAGCAAGGTTTGGGTCTGAGCTCAGCAAGGCAGCTGGTCAGGGGCTGTGCCTGCTGGCAAGCATCCAGGCTGATGGGGGGGATGCTTGGATCAAGTCATGTGTTTGGATTCTCTCTTCTTCCCAGGCAGCTCCAGGACCTGCCATTGTCAGCGAGGGTTTCCTCATCCCTCACCATCACAGGAAACACGGGCAATGAGGAGACCAGTGCCTGGAGGTCCCACCTTCCCTGGGGCATTTCCCCTGTCCTGGCCCAGCCCTGACTGAGGCGCAGGTGGGAGGACCCTCCTTCCAGGGCTCCTTTGCTCCACCAGCAGGATGGAGTTTCCCGTCCCCAGCCGAGACCCGGGTCCACCAGCCCCGCCTCGGGCTCTGTGCCCGATCCGATGTGCACGCACCGCCCCCCTCGCCAGCCCCCTCTCCCACCCCCACCGTCTTCAAAGCCAGCGACCTGGCAGTGGTTCTGAAGCCCGGGCAGAGCCTCCATGCCACGGCTTGGCATGCAGCTCAAAGGCTCAATTAGCAACATCTGCTTTTGTGGGCTGGAAAACCCTCTCCCTGCTCCCCTCCCTGGCTCTGAGCACTCGCAGCTGGGAGCAGCATGGGGCTGCAGCCAGCCCGGGCCAGGGGAGCTCTGCCCACCAGCCTGGGGACATGGCACGGACTGTCCTGCCACCCTTGCCATCCTGACCCCTTGGATCCAGGGACAGAGAGCTGGGGAGGGGGCGAGCAGGTCGGGGGGAAGAGGCAGAGGGCTCTGGAGAGGAACATGGGGTGGTGAAGCCTGAAACAGGATAGGAATTGGAGACGTCTCAGCAGGTAGAACCCTGGTGATGTAGGTGTATCCACATCTCTTCCAGGAGATGGTAAGAAACATCGGAGAAGGAATGGGAAAGGTCCAGGGTGGAAGTCTGCAGGGAGGGCAGAGGGTGCTGTGTCCCACCCCAGCCCTGCTCCACGCTTGGATGGGAGTCCTGGTCCATATTGGGCTGCAGAACAGCAGGACCTGGTGTGGGATGGACACAGACTGGGGGTCACACAGGGAGGAGCCACAGGAGGCACCTACTGTGAAGACAATAGCATGAGGAGGTGATCTCTGACCATCCACACTCCTTTCTCCCGGTGACACCCCTCTGGGGACAGTCTGGCTGCCTCATTCCAGGCTGGCCAGGCACAGAGCAAGCAGCTAGGAGAGGCTGGGTGGAGAGGACCATCCCATCCAGCTGCAGAGCTGCGTCCCACAGGCTCCAGGCTGCTGGGCCAAAATGCTCCCAGCACAACTGTGGGGTCAGCAGAAGGGAGAGGCACTGGGGGGAGGGTCAGAAGGTCAGAACGGCCTTTCTCCTGCAAATATAGAACAGAAGCCAAAATTAATTGCTTCCTCATCAATAAATAATGCAAGAAAAGGACCCAGTGAGACAGAACGGAGCAGGGCAGGCAACAGAGAGGTGGGGAACTCAGCCATACCCTCCTCTCCAGGCTGATGGGGCACTGCTCTGGCATGACACGAGCGTATGAGGTCTCAGGCAGCTGGTGAGTCCCTCTCACCACTGGCACAGGCTCTTGTTAAGGTGCCACCATTACAGCCCCACTTCTGGGAGCCCAGTCCTGTGGATCTGCCATTGCTGCCACAGCCATGACCTGCACCTAGCAGCTCCCAGCTTCCCAGGAAGTTGTGGGATGTGAATGTGACCATTCCCAGGAAGGGGTGCATGGCAGCTTCCTTCCAGGCTGTGCACTATGGATCTCTGGATGTGAGGCTGTGCTGAGAGGTGACATGGTGGCACCATCTGTGGGACCTGATGGGAAAACCAGCCCTGGAGGCTAGCTGAGAGCCCCAGCCACCACCCACTGCTTGGGAGCTGAAGCAATAGGAGCCCTTGCCCAAGGAGCTGGGAGCATGGCAGGTCTGGCCAGCAGCTCAGCTGTGTGGTGGGAAGGCATTCCCAGGAGAGCCATATAGAAGCAGGGCTGGACGCTGTTGACATCATGCTGGGTATGTCTAGAAACGCGACCAAGCGGCGCCAACGAGGTCGGGAGGACACGGAGCAGCCCCAGGATGAGGGTTTGTGGATCAGAGCAGTCTGGGCAGCTCTGGTGGGGGGGAGGCTGTGGGGTCCCCCCTGGAGAGGGGCTTCCTGGGCCACTCTCCCTGCAGGCAGCTGTCCCTTGGCAGCCTGGTGCCAGTCAAGAGCCAGCGGGTCCCATGGGCCGTGTTGGGCAGGGGACTGTGAGGTCTGACACCAAAGTGTCAAACCAGGACGTGGCATCCCTGCCTGGCCCAGTCTCACTGCAAGAAGGTCCAGGAGGTACACCCCCTCCTTGTCTCCACCTCTGTTGTATCTGATGGCACTTGATTTACTCACTGCCAAGTCATGGGCTGCTGTGGCTGGGGAGCTCTCGGGGCATCTGCATGAAGCAACCTCAGCTGCAGCAAACCATCCCATCCCAGGGGCATCCCTTGGGAGAGCCCCCTGAGCCCCCAGCAGTGCCTGCCCCAGCCCAGGGGTCCCTCACCTCCCTCCTGGCTGGGGGCTGGTGAGCAGTAGGTCTTGCTGGGTCTGTCATCTGGCTGCAAACAAGATGTGTGATCATGGCACAAGGCTTGTTCCAGCTCAGCACATGTAACACTCCTGCAATGGCTAAAGCATCTCCTACTACTGGTCTTGACTGGGAGCACAGGTTCTGTGCTTCAGGGTGGGATTTCAACGACTCTGAGCCAGACCTTAGCACTGCAGTCAGGGGAGGACTAAAGGGAGGGGGCTGCAGGGCAGCAGCAGGGAGGGCTGGGGTGTGGGCAGGAGACCTCACAAACACATACACACACATCTGGAGGTGAACACAAGCCTGAGCTCTGCCTGTGCCTGCCAGAAGCCCCATGTTGGCAGGGTGACACAGTGCACACGCATGCCTGGTGCAGCCATCCCTCCAGCCACCCCATCGTGTCAGCCCCTGGTGTCTTTTCAAGGTGCTTTGGCTGGGGATGTATCTCTGGTGCCTCTGATACCTACTTGGAACTTGGGTTCCTTCTCCTCATCCCCTCTTCTGGTGCCTGAGCCCCCTCCTCTTGCAGTGAGGAATTTGCCATTCCCAGCAGAGCATCGAGATCCCATCAAAGCACATCCTGGAGAGCCCTTTGCAAAGAGCAGGCCAAGCCTTGTCAGCTGCAGCACACAGTAAGAAAACTCTTATGCTGGTGACAACTTCCTCACTGGTTATCCCCACCCGAGGGGCTGCCTGGTTAGTCAGCTAGCTAATTAGCATCAGGTAATGATGGAAAATCTCCACATCCCCGAAGGTGCCAGCGCTCCCCAGGGAAGTCTCCTGAGCTCCTGACTCAGAGCTGCCTCTCCCCCCCCTCCCCCAAGAAACCCTGGTCCTGAAAGCCAATCCATCCATCTCTGCTGGGTGTAAGAACATCATCCATAAAGCAAATTGCACTTTGAATACCAGCAGCAGCAGCAGTAAATGGAGAGAAACCTGAGCAAACAAAGCCGTTATCTCATGGAGGGCCATGTGGAAGCTGCTGTTTTTGCAACGCAAGAGCAGGGAGTGGGAGGAGCAGCCCGTGTTTTCCCAGCAAGGGGAAACTACTGAGTGGAAATAGCTCTGTGCCCTGGAAACAGAGTCCTTCAAACAGGGCAGTGCTTGGGCAGCCTCATCTCAGCTGGGTGATCATGAGCTGGGTACAGGCTCTGTGGTGAACTTCTCCCAAAGGGTTTGGAGGTGACGAGCTCCTGTCAAAGCCCTCCCTGCTGCCTGTTCCTCTGGGTGGTTCACAAATACCCATGAGAGGACCAGGAAGACAGTAGAGCCCTCTGGCTGGGGAAAAAGCTGAAATAGGATGGGAACAGTGGGGCTTTGGAGAGACATGCAGGAAAAGGCTTGGAAGAAGCTTAAAGAGCAGCTCCCTGCTGAGGACAGGAGGAAGAGGAGATCCCCTCTGCAGGCACAAAAAGCACCTGAAGTGCTGGGCTTATCTGGGGGCCAGCTAGCCTTTGGCAGAGGTCACTAAACCCACTGCTGGGAACATGGGGCATCATGTCCCTTCCTGCACTGAGCACTAGAAGGGAAGGGGCTTCCTCCAGCAGCCAGGACCAAAGGACAGTGGGGCTCCCTGACTCGTAAATAATGGGGTACATAAGGGTTTGAGGGGCTCTGTTATTATCTCTCTTAGCTCTTTTTAGGCCTGAAAACACCCTCTGCTGCTGGCCTCCTGCCTGCGGTGCTCTGCCTGAGACATTTTGGGTTTGCACAGCATAAAACACAGCACCTCTGTGCTGAAGAGGCAGTACCTTCTACAGGTGGGACCTTCACAGCAGATGAAAGCCCTTGGGCAACACAGCCTGCCAAGAGGGTGAGAGACTGGACTGGAGTTCCATGGCTGCTGCCATGGACCCTGCCAGCGTGCCCAGAGCCTGTACCAGGAGTGCTCAGGCTATGTGAATTCTCCTTACATATCCAGTGCCTCAGTTTCCCCTTGGAAAGCAGGATGCTCGGCTCTGCCAAGCAGGCTGGGGCTCCATTTCCAACAGCAAGGAGTTGCTGTAGTGACAGCCTTGTACTTTCCACCCCAGTGAGCTCTGCCTGCACAGCACCAGAGCTGCTCCCACACCACACACGGGTTGCTGAGCTGTTTGTGCCTGAGCTATCAGAGCCATTTCACTGCAAATACAGAGAAAAAAAAACACAGTATTTATTGCCAGAGGAATGGCTCCAGTGCCTGGGTATGATCCTGTGCACGCAGGACACTGGCAGTCCCAGGAAAGGCACCCCAGATCTGAACGACCAGCTCTCTCAGCTATTTCAGCATCTCCTCCCAGCCAGGCCACGGGCATGCAGGGAAGGGACAGGGTGGAAGAGCCAGAGGAAAGCTCCCCCTGAGCTCTGCCCTGTGCTCCAGGAGCTGCAGGTGTCTGCCACGGCTCAGAGTTCAGTCTCCAGCCTGGATTGTGGTTTTCCTTATATCACTTTCAGTGATGTTCAACATTTGTTCGTTCCGGCTGTAAAACCTCTCCTGGCTCCACACCAGAGATTTTTCTCACCTCAGTGCTTCAGCCAGGGCAGGGAGAACTGTTGGAGCTCGGTTGCCATGCCCTTGGTGCCCAACGTGCTCTGCAGGCTGGGCAAGCTGCAGGATGGAGGGGTGGGAGCTCAGCTGCAGCCCCTGAGGTGCCCTTTCTCTCTCTGGGAGAGGTCAGTGGCCCATGCCCTCCTTCAGACGAGGGTGGCCTTAAACAGGAGCCGTGGCCATAGCCAAGCAAAGTCCTGATCTGCTGGTGTGGGCATCTGGGATCAGGAATGCAGCAGGCAGGAGGATTTCTAGGCGTTGTGCTCACTTCAGAGCAGTGCTCTGAGCACCAGCAGAGCTGACAGCCCTCCTGTGCGGGCACAAATGCCCCGAGCCCCCCCTTTCCCACGGGGTTTGCTCTCCTCACAGGTCAAGGTGACAAACGAGAGAAGGACAAAGCCTCCAGTGACTTTCTCCATCCCCGCAGGATCCCACCCGGGCCAGCTGGAGGGAGCCCAGGACCCAGCTCCAGCCCCTCTGCTGGGCTGTCAGCACAGCCAAGTGGCGTGAAGGGGTTGGTTCACTTTAGGACCGAGCTTGGTGAAAACCCCAGAAACAGGAACACTTGAACCAGTTCGCACAGCCAGGTTAGCGCCCAAGGGTGAGGATGGCTTGGTGTGAGGAGCCTCAGAGCAGGATTTCACGTTGCAGAGCTGTTTTCCACTCCTGGTAAGCCAACAGGCTCTTGTTTAACCGGTCCGAGGAACCCCTCATGGGGTGCCAGCAGGGTTTGGGACACAAAGAGGTGACATTCCCTGGCAGCTGGCTTCCTCTTCCTTTCAGCCCCCGGTCAGAGCTCTCCCTTTATGATGCAGGGATGGACTCGCTGGGGGCCTCTTTTCAGGGCTGAGGGTGAACGGGCAGCAAGTGCCCGGGGGACATCCAAGGCGTGTGACGCCGGGGGCACCGTGGCTGTCGGAGGGACACCCCGCAGCCCCTCTCTGCGCGGGGCCTGCCCCGCTCGGGAGCACGAGGGCAGCTTTTCCCGCAGGGATGTCAGCTGGGCCAGCCCCGTCCCTTCTCCTTGGTGCTCCCCGGGCTGCACCTGTGGGATGAGGACGGGACAAACACGTCCCCTCTGGTGCTCTGGGGGCTCCCCGGGGGGAGGCTGGGGACGCCCCCTCCCCGCAGCGCTGCGCGGCTGTCAGGACGGAGCGGGGCTCCCGGGGGGAGGCAGGCGGGGGGTCCTGGGGTGCTCCGGGGGTGCGGAGCGGGGCTCCCGGGGGGAGGCAGGCGGGGGGTCCTGGGGTGCTCCGGGGGTGCGGAGCGGGGCTCCCGGGGACAGGCAGGCGGGGGGTCCTGGGGTGCTCCGGGGGTGCGGAGCGGGGCTCCCGGGGGGAGGCAGGAGAGGGGTCCTGGGGTGCTCCGGGGGTGCGGAGCGGGGCTCCCGGGGCAGAAAGGCGAGGGGTCCTGGGGTGCTCCGGGGGTGCGTGGAGGGGCTCCCGGGGGCAGAAAGGCGGGGGGTCCTGGGGTGCTCCGGGGGTGCGGAGCGGGGCTCCCGGGGGCAGAAAGGCGGGGGGTTCTGGGGTGCTCCGGGGGTGCGGGGCGGGGCTCCCGGGGGTGCGGAGCGGGGCTCCCGGGGGGAGGCAGGCGGGGGGTCCTGGGGTGCTCCGGGGGTGCGGAGCGGGGCTCCCGGGGACAGGCAGGCGGGGGGTCCTGGGGTGCTCCGGGGGTGCGGAGCGGGGCTCCCGGGGGGAGGCAGGAGAGGGGTCCTGGGGTGCTCCGGGGGTGCGGAGCGGGGCTCCCGGGGGCAGAAAGGCGAGGGGTCCTGGGGTGCTCCGGGGGTGCGTGGAGGGGCTCCCGGGGGCAGAAAGGCGGGGGGTCCTGGGGTGCTCCGGGGGTGCGGAGCGGGGCTCCCGGGGGCAGAAAGGCGGGGGGTCCTGGGGTGCTCCGGGGGTGCGGAGCGGGGCTCCCGGGGGGAGGCAGGCGGGGGGTCCCGAGGTGCTCCGGGGGTGCGGAGCGGGGCTCCCGGGGACAGGCAGGAGGGGGGTCCTGGGGTGCTCCGGGGGTGCGGGGCGGGGCTCCCGGGGCCAGGCAGGCGGGGGTGCCCCCGTGCCGGGCCGGTGCCGCCGGGAGCGGGGCTCCCGGAGCTGTCCCTTCAGCACCAGCGGCACCTGCCGGGGCCGGGGCGGCGGGGCCGGGCGGGCGGGTCGCGCAGGCGCGGGGGCCGCGGCGGCTGCTCAAGGTGTCGGCGGCGCGGCCGAAGATGGCGACAGACTGAGGGCGATGGGGCCCGGCGGCGGGCGCGGCGCGGCCCGCGGTCTGGCGCAGCCGACGGGGAGGCGGAAAGCCGAGTGAGCGGCGAGGGGAGGGCAGGAGGAGGAGGAGGAGGAGGAGGAGGGCAGCGGGGTTCGCCGGGCGGGGCATGCCCCCGAGCGGCGGGCAGGGGCGCGGGGCGGGGAGCGGCGGCGGGGCGGCGGGCGGGAGGCGGGGGGATGGCGGCGGCGCGGAGCGGCGGCCGCAGGTGACAGCGGCGGCAGCGCGGGGGGTCCCGGCGCCGGCCGCCCCCGCAGCATGATCCGCGGCGCCTGGCTGTACCCCCGCGGCGGCGGCGGGGCCGTGTGCTGCGCGCCGCGCCGCAGCGACAAGCCGGTGGCCGACCCCGAGCGGGCGCAGAAATGGCGCCTCTCGCTGGCCTCGCTCCTCTTCTTCACCGTCCTCCTCTCCGACCATCTGTGGCTCTGCGCCGGGGCCAAGCTGCGGGCGCGGGAGCGGAGCGGCGGCGCCGGGAGGCCGCGGGGCCGGGGGCCGCGGGCCTTGCTGGCGGCCGAGCCGGCGGGAGGCAGCTGCGAGGCCTTGCTGGGGAACCTCAGCCGGGCCCCCGGCCCCGCCGGGCCCTGCCCCGCCGCCCGCGGCGACCTGGACTCGGCCTGCGCCCGGTTGCAGGCCCTGCAGCGGCCGCGGGGCTCCTCGGCCGGCGCGCCCCTCCGTTCTCCCCCCGCCAGCCCCTTCGCCGCCTCTCCCTCCTCCAAGAGGACCTTCCTGCAGGCTTACTTTAGGAACTTCAACCTCTCCTTTTGTGATACTTACACGATCTGGGACCTGCTGCGGGAGATGGCCGGCCCGGAGGGCCTGGACTGCAGCCTGGACAACCTGACGGTGGAGCTGGTGGTGGCGGCGGCCGGGGCGCTGGGCGGGGAGGCCTGTAGCAGCTGCGTCCAGGCCTACCAGCGGCTGGACCAACACGCTCAGGAAAAATACGAGGAGTTCGACCTCTTGCTGGAGAAGTACTTGCAATCAGAGGAGTACTCGGTCAGATCCTGCCTGACGGACTGCAAGGTAGGAAGAAGGATTGGGGTGCTCCGGTCTGGGGGGGGGGGGGCTCCGTTGTGCCGCCGGGTGAGCTGCGTTGATGTCCCTCTGCCCCCCCGAGCCCTGGGGGTCCGGGTTGTGGCCCTCCCGCCCGTGCTCCTGCCTGCCCACGGCCCGGGGGTGGCCCTCAGCCCCCCGCGAGTCCCAAGTGTCCCATCTACAGGAGTGGGCTCTGGCTCTCCCGCCCGTAATCCTGCCTGCCCACGGGCGGGGGTCTCCCCAGCCTGGCTGTGCTGGTGGGGTGGGCCCAGAGCCCTAAGGGGCAGCCAGGACGGGGTGGTGGGGGAAGGGGGCAGAGCAGGGCTCGGCCTGGGCGTGCATGTGCTCACAGGTGCCTTCGCACCCGTTCTCACACGTGCAGCCTCCTGCCATCGTCACCCACCCCTCGTTATGTGTGCAGGTGCACACGTGGAGCCCCTCACTGCTGCCTCTGGCCTGCGGGTGCCATGGAGCGAGCACTGCTGAGGGGTGCTGTGCAGGGCTGGGGAGCCCGGGGCTCTGCCTGGCTGCCGTTGTGCTGAGGTGTGCAGACGAGCAGTGACCTGAGATGAACCATGGTGCAGGTGCCCCTTCTCCACTCGCAGCAGCTCTTTTCCAGCCCTTCCACTCCTTCTCCCCAGAGAGGTGTTGGGATGGGCCTCCCCCCTTGGCGTTCACTCCAGCATCTCTGACTGTCCCCAGCCCAGGGCATGGTCCATGTTCCAAAGGCAAATGGATTTGCCAGCAGCGGTCACATCAAGCAGGGTGCTATCTTCTCTCCAAAATGAGAGCCATGGTCACATCTCCATCCAGAGCCCAGTGTGGTTCTGCTTTCCCACCAGCCCTGGAGCTTCAGCTTCTCCACCTGCACCAGGCTGCCTGACTCCCTCCAGGAAGCACAGTGGTCTCAGTAATTAAACCTGCTTTCCCTTTCTTGCAGCCACGTCTTGGGGGAGAAGCAGCAGGGTGTGTTACACGTTGTACCCAGAGGGACGGTCGCAGAGCATCCCCAGAGACGGGAGAGGGCTTGACCACTGCTCTTCTGGGGAAGTTTTGAGGGATGCTTGGAGCTGTGGTGATGGTGCAGGTGGCTCTTGGTGTGGCACTTGTCCCCTGGGAAAGCATGGGAGCAGCACTGGGGCACAGCACTGGGGACACTGGGGTGTCCCCATCAAGGGTATGATGGCCACCGTCCTCCAGCTTGTGTTTCTGCGTCGCTTTTGTGAGGAGCTGGTTTTAGAAAGGAGCTAGTGCTGGCATTTTGGGCCAGCACCAGGCCAGGTAATTAAAATCTGCTTCATGAAGGGTACTTGGTCTTAACATCCTTGATGAGAAAGCAGGAGAGCAGCTGGGATGATGCGGAGCTGGAGGCAGCAACGGGCAGGGCGCGCACCTCCTAACTTGCTCCGGGTCACGTTGGCGGTCGCATCCTTAGAGCATCTGTGAGCAACAGCTTTGTGGTGTCACAGGTGGTGCTCGGGAAGCAGCAGCAGGGTGGGAGCACAGGGCCAACCTGTAGGTGCTCACCCTGGCCGCCCATGAGGAGATTTCCAGGACAGGTGCCCGAACCTGCACAGGCACTGGCCTGAGCCCTCGCTGCTCCCGCTTGTTTCTGCCTCATGAAAATCAGGCCACTTATTTAAGCTGCTTCAGTAGGTATTTGGGTGCCTTACTTTAGACTTCTGCGAGTCCCAGCCTGGCCTTCTTGGTGGCTGTTCCCCGTTTGTAAATTAAAACTAACATCAAACTCATCCAGCTGGGTGGTGACGGGAGAGTTTTGGCTGGATTTCCAGTGCCCTGGACTTCAGCAGGGGCTGCAGTTACTGGTTGCACTGAACAGATCTGGCTGGCGGGATTTTTAAAGCAGCCTGAATTTGTAATTCCTGACCAGATGGTGAATAATATTGCATTTTCTGATGTGACTTGGGCTGCACGCTGCTTGCATGAGGACCTGCTTGTAAGTGACAACAGAGAGGTGCTTCTCAATGGTGACAAGATATGAGAGCAGATGACAGCAAAATAGGAGGGGAGTGGAGGAAAGTATAATAGCTCAGCCAGCGTGAGAGGCTCCTGCAAAACCTCATAGCAGGACTCAGGCTGCAAAAAGCCCTGTAGCTGGGTAAACAGGATTTAAATGGTATTTCTGGGGCTGGGTGAGCGTGCGGGGCAGAGGACGGTGCTTAGGCTGCACCATATGGCTGCCCCCCATTCCCAGCCTTCCTGTGCTGTAATGGCAGCTGGAAAAATGCAGGCAGGGAAACAAAGTAGCTCCAGTTCACCTGCACACAGCCTCCCTCTGTAGAGCCGCTATCCCTGCCTGTAATTCCATCCCTGGGGAGCAGTGTGGCTCGATGAACAGCACACACGGAGCTCTTTGGCAGCCGAATCGCCCGGGTGATTTTGGCTCTTTATTGCATCTGCTTTAAAACAAGAGCCCCACTGGAGCAGCTGTTTCCTTCTTATGGCAACAGGTTTGACTCCGAGTTAAAAAGTTGGAAGCTCTGAGCATTGCTGGTTGGAGGCATGGGAATCCCGACATTCCCTGGTAATAAATCACCCCCAAGGCTGCCCCTGATTTTGGGGTGCTGTGCTCAGCCAGTGCTGCGGGGGGATGAGCAGCATCCTCAGTATCCAAACCCTGGATCCATCTGTGCCCAGACCTTTGGGGAATATTCAGGGAAGGCTGAGCCAAAGTCACCCCAGGAGATAGAAATGCTGTGAAATGGTGTGGTCTCTGTAACTCAGCTGCTCAGGTTACTGTAATACTCTCCTAGGCCTTTTTATTTTCTGCTCAGAAATTATTCCCGGGCAGATCCCACTTTCTTGAACACGTTGTTATTCCTGTGCAGCACCATCAGCTTCCAAATCACACTCTGAAAATTTTTACTTATTACTCTTACAACTAACACCAAAAAACCCAGTGGCTGAGAGAAAGTGAAACATGAAAATACATTTCTTGCATCAGTTGTTTGTTTGGATTTTACATTTGATGGGCTTTCATAGAGGCTGGCTCTCACAGCTCCTCATGGGCACGTCTCTGGAGGATGAGGATGAAGTGGGTCCACAAGGCCCTGGAATCATGGAATCATTTTGGTTGGAAAAGACCTTTAAGATCGTCAGGTCCAACTGTTGATGGTCCATCTGTCTTCTGAAATACATTTCACTTCTTGCAGTGAAGACCTGCTGCTGGGGTCATGGTGCTGGGTAGTGGTGGTGTGCATAAGAGAGGTGGAAAATACTCGGGTTGTTCTGCCTGTAAGAGGGAAAATGCGTTCAATTAGTTGGGAGCAGCTGCCTGCTACCGCCATCTCCCTTCTTCCTGCACCACTTGTTCCCTTTGTCACTGCACAATACGATGAACTTTGTGTGCTGAGTGGCTGTGGTGACACATTGGTCACATCTTTTAGAAGGGCTGGAGGAGGTCACAGCCTGGGAACGTGGATGTTCCAGCTGAATATCGTTGGAGAACGCAGGGCAGGAAGAAATCCCCGTCCTTTCAAAGTGATGCCCTGTGGGATGTGGCTGGCTGGTTTGTGCCTTTTTTCCATCTTTCTGAACAGGGAAAAAGCAGCATTGCTCCAGCTCAGCCAGGTGAGAGGTTTGCTGCTGTCAAGGCAGAGCACTGTCTTGGTGCTGTGTCCCTCAGCCACAGCTGCCACGGAGAGCTCCCCGAAAAGCGCCCGTTCCCAGCTGTGCTAGGGCAAATCAAGATCTATGGGACAAAGCTTGTGGAATTAAGGACTCATTAGGTTGCAAGAAACAAAGCTGTGGAGAGAGAAGGACTGACAGGCAGGAGCTGCAGGGCTGGGGCTGGCAGCAGAGCGCTGGTGGGCAGGCAGGGCTGGGCAGGACCTGTAGCAGCTCAAATGTGATTAGATTAGCAGGGTTTCTCTGCACACCCGGGCTGGTGGCTGTTGAATCCCCCTGCGGCCCTGCCCAGATCTATTTCTGCACCTCTGATTTCCCCATTCTCTACTGGAGAGCCCCTCTGGGAGAACCTAACAGGACAAGATTTCATTCCTAAGGCTTTCACAGCATTCTGGTGCTTCCTGGTGTGGGTTCACGGGTGATAATGTGAGGCAGAGGGGACCAGTGGAAGATGCTGCCGCGTCGCACCGGGCACAGCCCGCACCGTGCAGCTGGGGAGCAAATCTGGGATGCCCAGGTTCACCATCCTCCAGGAATCCTGTTCTCTTGCTCTTGTTTAGCCAGAAACAGCAAAAGCAATCTGCATCTCTGCTCAGCATCCCTCCCTGTGGAGCAGCTTCTGGAAAGCCAGGCATGCCGGGACCAGGAGCTTTGGGAGGGCAGTGTCCCAGGAGGGCACCCTGAACTGGGGATGCCTCTCGGGGGAACCAAAGCAGCCTTCTCATAGAATAGAATCGTAGAATGGCTAGGGTTGGAAGGGACCTTAAAGATCATCTAGTTCCAACCCCCCCTGGGACACCTCCCACTAGATCAGGTTGCTTAAGGCCCCAAGGTTTTCCCTTCACAAAAGCAGCTTGAGTTGAGTTTGTCTGGGCTGGGCTTATCCAAAATGCTGCTTGACCTGGCTCTAAGCCAGGATGGCTCCTTGCAGAGACCCTTTGCTCCCTTGGGAGCCACAGCAAAGTTGGTTTCACTGAAATCTTGTGCTTTTTTTCTTGTACATCTTGCAGTCCAGGGTGGGCTTACATGAATGTTGCAGCTTTGATGGGTGGTTGCAGATCAGCACCCTGGGCTGGGCACCTGGTTCCCTCTTGCAGTCATCGGTGGCTTTGTGGGTGCTGCAGCAGTGCCTGGGAGGCAGCTCATCCACCCACACCCAGGTGTCTGCAGAGATAGGAATAAGGTTTCCTGGTGAGATGGAGCTTTACTGGCACTTCCTGAGGTGAAAAAAAAAAAATTCCAGAGTAATTCCAATGTATCAATGTGGCATCATTTGGCAACTTTAGCAAGACCACGTGCAGGAGTTTAGCTGAGCGTGCAGCTCCAGGGTGCACACTAGCTCCACGTAAGCAAAGGGAGTTTTTTGCAGCCCTGCACAAAGTTGTGACAAAATTGTGTTAAGGATTGGAAGGAAATGGTGAGGTGGTGTGAATGGGGAGGGATTGACCACTGGTTTCAGTGGGGTTTGGCTGCCTGCTTTGGGCTGGTTCTGTTAGTCCTTGTCTGTTAATGTCTGTCGGTGGTACTTAAGGGAGAAAAAATGGAAGTTTATAAAAGCAGCAGGTCTCTGCACAGCAACAGGCAGGTCGGCAAATGGTGCAGGGGAGGGTGAGAGATCTGTCTCCATCAAACTGTCACCAAGTAGCTACAAGTGACGCAGGCGCCAGCGCCTCTTCCTGTGCCCGTGTGCTCCCGGCTGTGCCTGCAGCCGGAGCTGGATGCGTGTGAGCCCGGAGCTGGATGCGTGTGAGCCCAGGCTCCTCTCCCTGTGTGTCCTTCCCTGAGCCCGGGCTCCTCTTTCTGTGTGTCCTTCCCTGAGCCCGGGCTCCTCTCCCTGTGTGTCTTTCCCTGAGCCCGGGCTCCTCTCCACGCGTGTCCTTCCCTGAGCCCGGGCTCCTCTCCATGCGTGTCCTTCCTTGAGCCGGGCTCCTCTCCATGCATGTCCTTCCCTGAGCCTGGGCTCTTCTCCATGCATGTCCATTCCCAAGTTCAGGCTCCTCTCTGTGCATGTCCATCCCCAGGAGCACAATGTGCACGGGGGGCTTTACTGGCATGAGCTCCTTGGAGGATCAGTTTTAGCCTTTTGGAAAGTGTCTGGCAGGCCATGGTCCTGTTGGGTGTGGACAGGGAGTCAGGGAGCTCAGCAGCGTGTGTGATGGCATCAGCAAAATGTGTCACCTGGTAAAATGACACAACCCCCCGTCCCCTTTGCTCTGCACATCCATTGCCATGGGGACAGCTTGCAATGCCAGTTCTTGTAACAGGCAGTGATGCACACCCCATAGCGCTTTTCCTCCGTGTCCCATCTCCAGAGCTGCCCAGAAGGGTGGCAGGCAGCAGAGCAGGATACACCTGGCTGCCAGGGGCTATTCCTGCTGTCACCAGGATGCCATTAGGATGCGGCTCATGCCTGGCTCTGTGCAGAGGATGCTCAGCTCTGCTGTCGTTTGAAGGGCAATGACTCAGGGACAGCAAATCTGTGAATGAGACACGGAGGCTGCTTGTGTGAGCAGTAGCCATCTGGCCACGCTGCCTGGAGCTCCAGCTCCCACGGCAGGGCCAGCCCCTGCTTGCCTGGGGACACTTGACCACTTCAGCCTTGCTCCTCTTCCCCTTGTGGCGTTTGCTCTTGGCTTCTCCCTGGGGCCTCTCTCCTAGCAAGAGAGTGCTGTATTTTTTTTTGTTTAACATCAAAAGAAGGCAAAGCTCAACCCTCTCCAGACCTGAGTCTTTCCCTGACCTGCTCCTGGTCTTCAGGGCACCTGCCCTGCCAGAGAAACTTATTCCTTGCCCCCATTAGCTGGGGGGTAATTTATGACTCGTGGCACTGAAGTGTCTAGCCTTTATTTTTTTATATCCTATCTAATGTAACAGGATGTTCTCATTATCTGTATAAATGTTTAATCTATTTTTGAATCTTGCTAAGCTCCTGGCTGCAGAAGTATCTAATGGGAGTGAATTCCTCAAGTGATTCTAATAGATTGCAGGGACCTGACTTTCCCTCTGTCCTGACTCCATCACGTTCAGCTTCAGCTTCAGAGAGCAGTCTTTAATTACTTTTTAGCTAATTGGGCTGATAGCAGACTAGGCTGCTAACTAACCTGCTGGTTACCTGCAGCCCCATGGAGGGTATCTGGGGAGCTATGGGCAAGTGTCTGTCCAGAGCCATCCTGGCTTGTGCAACTACAGCAAAGCCATTGCTGTGCTGGTGAGCAGCCCTCCTGCCTTGCTGAGCCCCCAACTCTCCCAGGTACCCTGAACCCTCCAGGAGCTATTTTTTGGGTGCTGGTTAAGGGCAGGACCGCGTGCTGGGGGGCTATTAAGGAGAGGTTATTCGGTTCCTCATGCAGCCAGCATGGGTGTGGCTGGAGCTGCTTGAGCCTCCTGTGGCCTCGGGCTGGCTGCTCAGGGGGAATTTTATTTCTTATTTCTCAACCTTGTCTTGTTATGACAAGTTGTCTCCTTCCCCAGCTCTCCTGGTGTCCATCCCACACAGACCTTCATGCTCCCGTCCTGGCCTTGCCTTCCCAGGGAGCTGCTTTCTTCCTCTCTAAGCTCCAGCCAAAACCCTTCTTGAAAGGAGCCTACCCTCTGCATTGACTGTCACGCTCTTGCTGGGCGTGGGAGTGCCCATCCTTCCTGCCCTTGCTGTGCTCTGGAGCTGGTGTGGTTGGACGTTTCTCAGGACAGAGCCTGGTGTTGTGGAGCCTGTAGCACAATGGGGTCCAGCCCTTCCTTCCAAGGTACTTCCAGAAGGAGCAGGCTCCATATGCGTTTTGTTTGCATTCAACACATTTGTTGTACAGCAGCACCTGCAGGCAGCCCACCAAGACTGGGGCCATGTTGTACTAGACACTGTCCAAGCATGGGTAGTCCCTGCCAGGAGAAATCACAGGGCAAAGAGAGGGGACATCTCCCCAGGATGCAGAGGGGACTGAACATGCTGCCAACATCATGTACAGTGGAGCCAGAGCTGGGGTCTGTAGGCATCAAGGAGCAGGGTACTGCCACCCCATTGGCATCTTCTCTTGGAGGAAGGACACATCTGTTCCAGAGTGGAGTGTGATGATTAAACAAAAATATTATTTCATGGGAGTTGTATTGTTTTTGAGCAGTGGTACGGTATCCAAAGCCTGCTGGGGTCTGCAGGAGTGGCTGTGTAGGACTGGGTGGCTGCAGGCAGGTGGCTGGACCATGGAGGAAAACCCCCTCTGGGTCCTGATGGCCACGGGGCCACCATGGCAAACCTGCACTGGGTCAGGTGGGAGCTGTGGGTGGAGGGAAGGGGTTCAAGGGTCCCACACCTTGGCCTCTGTGCCCCACATCACTGCAGCACCAGGTGCTCTGACCCTGCACCTGTACAGGGTGCTCTGCTGGAGGTGGGTGGGGTGCAAGAAAATGGGGCAACCTGGAGGGAAATGAGGGGGACCTTTGATGTGCAGGCACAGGGGTGCTGGGTGTGGAAGGACAGGGAGCTTGGCAGTGGTCACTGCCTTTCTGTCCATCCAGCTGTGCTGTTCATTAGTGTGCTTTATTTCTTACTTGCTGAGGGACAGGTGGGTGCAGCCCCACATCCATGCTGGGCTGCCAAGTGTCATCTGTGTCTATGTTTGCAGAGGCAGGGGGAGATGCTGGTTCTCCTGGCCTTTCCCTCTGCCAGGTGTTCCTGAGACACATGGAGCTACTTGATACCATGAACTTCAGCGTGATGGGTTTGTTACTTGGGCTTTGGGCAGGCAAGGTGCACAAAGGTCTTGCTTTAAAGGTGTTTTCATTTTGAAAGATGAGCTTTGAGGGAATTGTGTGTCTCGGGCTTCTTTTGAGTAGCTCAGAGAGGGTTTTATTTTTGAGGGACCTTTTTTTTTTTTCTCTGTAAAAGAGAGTGCTTTCAGTTGTGTCTTTATTCCAAAAGTGAGGAATAAAACTGAGTTGCTAAAAGCAATGGGCTTCAGGAAGTCACTAAAGTGTTGTGGCAGGTAGCTCTGACTTAGGCTGCTTTGGAGTAGTTCTGGAGTGACTTCAGTGACATGATTAGGAACTGCTGGAACTGCTGGCAGAGGCATGAGTCTGGTCCCAGGGTGTGAGTGAGGAGCACAGAGGGGATTCCCCTGCTCAGAACCCTCCCTGAAGATGATGATTGGTGCTGGACTCAGCACAACCTCCCGTGCATCCATGCCACCCTGGCATGCTGCAAACTGTCATTGTGCACAGGGTGGCTGAGGGAAAACTGATGGGAAAACACCCCCTGGAGATGGGTGGGCTGCAGGGTAAGCACCAGCAGGGGCACATGCCAGCAAGCCCTGGTGGGCAGCAGGCGGGATGCCAGTCCAACAGCAGAGTGTTCCCAGTGATGTTTGGGGAACACCAGCTCTGGCAAACATCTGGGATCCCCACCGGTGCTGTTCCCAGCACCCCACAGCCTGCATGTGGCCGGCCCAGTTCCCAGCCAGCTCCTGTCCCCATCCCATGCCATTCCTGTTGCAGCCTCCCTGGCAGTGCCTGGAGCTGCAGACACTGACCCCCCTCCGTGCCCTACGGTGCTGGGGTACAATGGGCAGAGAGGCTCCCCAGTCCTTGCCTCCCCTGGTTGTGAAACGGAGGATCCGTGGCTCCAGTGCTGTCATCACCAGGCACAAGTCAACATTATATTAAAAAAAAAAAAAAAAAAAGAAGTAAAAACAATACAAAAAAAAAAAAAAAAGAGGACAAACTAATCGCACACAGTTGTTGGGTTTTGGGGTTTTGTTGTGTTTCCCCCCCTTCCCCAAACCAGAGCCTGTGAATGTGGTGAGACAGGGATAATGCAGCTCCAGAACTATCAAAGAAGATACCAAAAAAGCAGCTGTTACAGATAGGATGTGAGAACAGCCTATAGCAAAGGTAATTAAAAAAAAAAAAAGTTTGAAAAGCTCAACATCGTTAATGTCAGAATTGCAGGCAGCTGTAATTGAATACAGTGGTAATTGGACATTGCAGCTTGTGTTTGTGACTCCTGGCCGGCCATGGACGTTAGCATTCCCTTAATCCTCTGCCATCCAAGGGGGCTCTTCTCTCCCCCGCTGTGTGTCCTGCTTCCTGCACTGCATCCTGATGTGCCAGAGCTTGGAGAGGTGCCCGAGCGGCTCATTAGCAATACTCATTTCCCTGTGTCCAAGATTAATGAGGTGCAGCCACTCCAGATGCTCATCTTGGGCCATGATGGAAATGTGAGTCCCAGGAACTGGGAAGGGAAGGAGCATCTCTCAGCCAGGGGGCTGGCAGGGGCCGGCAGGGATTTCCGTTCTTGGCCCACCTGGAAGCAGATGCCGTGCCCTGATGAGTTAAGATGTGAGTGAGGTCCCTGTGGGGGCAGGTGAAGGGATTGGGGAGGAGGGTTTTGGGCAGGTTCCTGATAGGGGTCTGGTCAGAGAGAGCAGCAAGCCTGGCAGGATGCTCATGGACCACCCTGCCACCAGGTTGTAGGATCACAGAACTCTAGGCTGGAAAGGACCTCAGAGATTGGCTGGTCCAACCTTTCTTGGCAAGAGCCTGCTGAGGACCCATGGCCTCAGCAGCAGCAAAGAGGAGGAGGAGACTCATGATGGCAGAGCCTGGTGACTCCCGGGATGAACTCCTAGCATGCTCCTGGGTCTCCTTCCTTGGGGGCAGAGAGGAACTCGGTTTGGCACAGAAGTGCCTGCCAAAAAGTGCCTGCCTCTCCTCTGACTGCTGCTCGGTTGGAAGTGTGAGCAGACAAATAGCTGTTGGGAATCTAATTAATTTTGTTTCTTTTTAATGTCTTTTGTGACCAGGTATTTTGGCACACCTGAAAAATTCAGATGCAGGTAAGGTGGCAGATCCACCTCCTCCTCACATAGAACTTGGGTGGCTGAACTTGGCCCCTTTCCTAGGCAGCAAAACTCCTGGTGCTTTCTCGGAGTCATCTAGCCAGTCCTCTGAGCTAAAAATGCAGAAAGAGGGCACCAAAATAGAGCTGTTTGGAGTTCAGGTCACTTGTATTTACTTGGCCAGGCTGGAGATCAGCCAAAATCAAAACAAAGAATGGCAGAAACGCTGGTTGCAACTGAGCTTGCGTTCCAAAGAAACCATGAAGGCAGGGATGGAAAACAGGGAGTGCTGGGGAGCCTCCTGTTCTGGCTGTGGGGCTGAACTGCGTGTTGCTGCAGCCCGGTGCTGGAGCTGGGACAGTGCAGGTGACAGCCACAGGGACCCAGTGTGGCTTCCCTCCTCAGCAGGCTGCTCGTGTCCCCAGGTGGGAGCCATGGAAGGACCCGGGGTGATTAAAGGTTTGAGAGGGAGACAGGCAGGAAATGTGAGAGAGTAAATCAGCCAAGCCTGCCCAAGCTGTGACTAAACGGGGAGCGTGATACATCTGCAAATACTAGAAATGTGTAAACACAGAGGAGGGTGAGGGGTGGCTGGTGGAATGATTGAAGGGAATGAACTTTTGGATGGAAGAATGTAGGTCAAGTAGGAAGGAAAACTTGTAGGCAGCAAGATGAGTGTTTTCCACAGTGAAACAAGCTCCTTGGGAAAGGCGAGGGAGTCCCATGGATGGAGAGGTCTAATGCCAAGCCAGGTGAGGGCCTGGAGGACAGGTGGAGTGGGAAAGATGGACTCAGAGGGCCCTGCCTGGTCCTTCCCCCTGCACCCTGGGGGCTGGCAAGGCCAGGGACACTGGCAGCACCCACTGGGATCAGTGCCTGCTGTGCATGGAGGGGTGGGTGCTGAGGTCTGCTGTTGCACGTGCTGTCCCTCAGCATCTGCAGCAGAATTGCTGTGAGCAGATGCAGCCCTGCCGGCTGTACATCAGCAACGAGCTTCACCTCTTTGCTCTTTATTGCTCCTTACCCTGGAGCACTGGGGCACACGTGTGAGGGAGAGACCTAAACAGCAGGACACTGCTGGTGCTGTGACTGGCAGACCTGTCACGTGGGAAAAGTCCAGATGATGCATCACAAAAAAGTGAGCGGCAAGTTTTTGGTATCTTAATACTTGTTTAAATTTGTCAGCTGTTTGTGGTGTAGTTAACGCATCCAGTTTTTAATCCTGGAGACTTCATGACTTGGGGGAAGGATTCATCTCACCCAGCTTCAGGCATTTAAAATTCCAGCAGCTGCTCTCCAGGAGCTGTCAGAAGTCGTGGGCAGGGAAGAAGAACAGCCCCTCCAGCCCCTTGATGCTGGCTGCTCAGGGTGCTTTGGGGACATGTGTTGTCCTCCCTCTCTTGTTTATAAAGGCAGCCCAGATAACAAACTCTGTGATCCCTAGTACAGATGTTGACCTCTCAGTATGTCCCTGCCAGAGGCATCCCCAGGTTTCAGGGGGTTAGAGCTGTCACATGGGGTGTCTGTGCAGCTTCAGGCTCTTGGAGGCAGGGTCCTCTCCTTTCGCGCCAGATTACACGCCTGTAAATAACGGTGTCATGTTGAGGCAGGGGCTTGCCAAGTCCTCAGGCCAAAGTAAGGATGTGTCCCATCTGGCTAAGTCCTGGACAGTCAGTGGAAGGTTTGAAGCCTGCTTTATACCTGCTGGTTTTCTGTCCCGTTTATTGTCACTGTCACTGAGATGTCTGACCCTCCTTTACATCCCGTTGAGGTCCCATGAGCACAATGATAGATGTTTTCATGAAGGTCAAAAGCTCATCACTCTGGTGGAGTGTCATGAGCCATCCACCAAGGGGTCCTTCTGTGTCCTCCTTGCTGCCCCACTATCCCCATGCTCCTGACATGGTCCCCAGGGGAGCAGAGGCTGGTGGGGGTCAACACGCATTGAGCTGGGGTTGTGGCATCTCTGGATGTTTGCCCTGCCCATCTCCCCTTCTCCTTCTTGGCCCTGGCAGATGCAGATACAGACCTTGAAGCTCTCCCTCCCACTTGTGTCCTTCCATCCTGATTGCAGTGTCAAACCCTTCTCTGGACCTGTTCTGCTTTCTCAAAGTCATGAATGTGGAACAGGCCAGGGAGAAAAAGCAGGACAAGAGCTGGATTTCCCATATCCCAGCTGAAAGCCTTGACCACAGAGCTATTGGCTGCTCTGAAGGACTTGCTCCCTGTATTGTGTCCTGGTCCCAATCAGACTTTTTGCCATGAAAGTTTCACCAAAATTCACATGCTTCTGTGAAAATCCTGCTTTTCATGATTTGGCATTTTCCCAGAGAAAAGAAAAACCAAAAACCATAAAAAGAAAAAAAAAGAAAATAAAATAACTTGCCAAGAATTTCCCAACCAGCTTTAATTCTGAGACACTACCATGAGCCAAACAAACGATGATAAGGATCTATGGAAACATGGGGAAACAAAGAAGTGATGTTTTTAAAGCCTCCAGAAAATCAAAAAGCAGCTGGAAGGAGGAACAGGGGGTTTTCTCCAAGCACGCCGAGGAGGGAAATTCATTCCCTTTGAATCACAGGGAGTCCTTTCTAGTTGGTTTCAAAGGAAGTTGGATGTGGTCTTTAACATGACCTTAACTCTGTTGCTGGTGCCGAGATACATTCAGAGATGAGCTGGAAGTGCCACGGAGGGTGCTGCTCTTCCCAGCGGTGCCCTGGGTTTCTTGCAGCCTGAGGCCATGAGAAACGAGATCTCCCTCCCTTTTCCAGCCAGTGAAGACAAACAATTTCCACCCGTGCCTGATGCTTGGAAGATAAAGAGGGATGCAGGAGCTACAGTCTTAACTGAAGCCATCTGGGCTGTGCCCAGCCAGCTGGGAAGGGCACGAGCAACCCCAGGGTGGATGGGGAGAGCTGGGTTTGGCCAAGGAAGGTTGGCTGGGTCTGCTGCAGATGGAAGCTGTGTGGTCGGTGGTGGCAGAGCTGAGGGAGGGGGACTTGTGACTGAGGCAGGGCTTGTGGCACAGCCTTGTAACTGCTGATGAACCCCTAGTTTGCTTTTCCTTCTGGGAATCTTGCCAAGCACAGGTCTAACCCGTGGAAAGGTGAGCGGAGCGCACAGGGGCATCTGCGCTGATGTTTGGTATGTTTGAGTGTCAAAACATCCCTGGACATTGAAGATGTTGCCCCGGGGTGTCTCCACGTGAGCCACAGTGATGGTTTCCTATGAGTTGGGAATGTTCCTCAGAACCAGGTAGATGAGTGGGGAGGGTGTTACTGGGTGGCAGAGGGATGAGCCTGAGGCTGCAGGACGTGCTGCATCCCAGAGGTGCCCACAGCTTCTGGCCAGCAGCTTCTCCAGCAGGCAAGCAGCTTTTGGAAATGGCCAATGAAGGCCCATGGTCTGCTTTGCTGTCGCATGGTGGCCTCAATATGCACCAGGAGAGGTTCAGATTGGATATTAGGACAAATTTCTTTACTGAAAGAGTGGTCAGGCCCTGGAACAGGCTGTCCAGGGCAGTGGTGGAGTCACCATCCCTGGAGGTGTTAAAAAAGCATGGATGTAGCACTTTGGGAAATGCTCTAGTGGGCATGGTGGGGTTGAGCTGACGGCTGGACTTGATGATCCTACGGTCTTTCCCGACCTTAATGATTCTGTTGTTCTATGTTCAGAGCCAGTGGGGACCACAGTGCTTTAGAGGGGCTGTAAACCCCTGCCCTCCCCTGCCCTGGAGAGCAGTGGGGTGTCTTGGTGGGGAGGCAGATGCTCTAGGATGGGTGATAACTGGTGCTGGAATCTTTCCTGTGATGGACCAAGCTCTCAGGCCACTGGTGTCAGCAGAGTCACCGTGGTCTGTCTCAGTGCCTGTCTGTAGAGGAAGTTAGTCCATGTGCTTAATTAGCATTATTTTTGTGGTGGATTTAGTTCCTTAGGTGGGTTCCACACTCCCAACGCTTGAGCAGTTTATTTTAGCTGATGGGTGAGCTTGGGCACTGACAGCCAGTTCCCACATCAGCTGAGCTCTCCCTTCCCCTTTCACCCCATGTCTCTGTGATGCTTCGGCTGCCCTGGGTGCCTGGGGAGGTGACATGTCCCTCTTGGTGGCTTCCCTTAGGCTGTCTACAAGGCCTGGCTGTGCTCCGAGTATTTCAACGTGACCCAACAACAGTGCCGACACCGGATCCCATGCAAGCAATACTGCCTGGAGGTGCAGACCAGGTGCCCGTTTGTGTTACCGGACAATGACGAGCTGATCTATGGAGGTTTGCCTGGCTTCATCTGTACGGGTAAGGAGGTCTGGGGAGCAGGACCACGGGAGGATTGGGTAGGGGAGGGTGCTGAGGAGCCCTGTTGGGCTTTGCAAGCCGTGTGCCAGATTCTGAAGGCTCTTTAGGGTGAAGAGGGAGGAGATACAGCGTGGAAACACGTGAGGCACTGCTGGAGCATGGCTGCTTGGGGGTGAGGTGTAAGTGGTTAACGGAGACCCACGGTTTAGGGTAGGAAATGGCATCCCAGCTTCTGGGGCTGAAGGTGATGGGGTTAACGCAGGGCCGGGGCATTTAACTGCTACAAGCAGCTTTTGGGGGTGTCCTGAACATGTTCCAGGGCTGCAGTCCCTGCCTGCAGGGTCACAGCCCCACTGGGGGCCAGTCCTGGAGGGTCTCTGAGTGTCCCAGGGGGTCTCCATGTGTCCTGGTTCTCAGGCTTTGCCAGTCCTGTGGCATGTGGCTGGCAGGCACTGGGGCTCACCCCCACTGCGGCTCCACCCGCAGTCTCCAGCTGATCCCTTCTTCCTCCTCTTCCTTCCCGCAGGGTTGCTGGAGAACCAGCTGCCCAATGAGGAGGCCAAGTGCTGCGAGGTGCAATGGGACTCCTGTGACCACCCCCCAGACAGCAACGACGACACATCCCTTAAATCCACAGCATCCGAGTCCCTCCATTTCCACCGCCACGACCCCCACCTCCATCACCAGCACCAGAACCACTACCACCTCTACCACCACCATCACCACCACCAGTACCACCAGCCCCACTCCCCATCCTTGCTGCCGGTCTCCGCAGGGTCTCGCCCTGGCAGCAGCAGGATCAGACTGTGCGTGCTGGTCCTGATGCTTCTCCACACCATGGTGTCCTTCTCGAGCGTGCACGGCAGCGGCGGGGCGGCCAGCGGAGGGCTCAGCCTGGAGGCTCTGCCCGCCCTGGAGGAGAGCGTGGCACGGGACGAGTGACACGGAGGGGAAAGCTGACCTCCAAAGAAGAATGCCAGATCTTTTTTCCACGAAGGGGGGCACATGCTATTCCTCCAATGGGAGGCACGGGACTGGGGGTGACGCACACACACACACCCCCGCACATACCCCCCCCAGAGCTGCTCGCCGCGGGGCATCCCCGTGATGAAGAGTCTCTAACGCGCACAGGGCTGTGGGACTCGGCTTTGAGAAGGGTTCGGTCAGTAGCAGCTGGGCAGCAGGAAGGTAGGGCACGAGGGTGTGGGGAGTGGAAGGGAGGGGAGGGGGTCCCTTTGGAAGAGGTGTCCCCCCAGGAATGCCATCCATCCACCTGCCGCGAGTGCCTTGGGCGCCCGCACCACGCCAAGGGTGTGACTGTCAGCCTAGCTCTTGTTTCTTTTCCTCCTCTGTCCATAAATCCTGATGGGCCAGGCAGGCAGGGAGGCAGCACCTCCCAGCACAGCCTTGTCCTTCCCCCCTCCCTCCTGTCCCAGGGGAAAAACCCACCAGCTCAAGGCAGAGCCATCCCCGTGGAGCACAGTGGCCTCAGTGCAGTGTTCCCCTCTGCACATCCCCTGGCTGGGGTCTGGGGAGGGGACAGGACAGCATTTCGCTGGTTCTGCTTGGGGTTTGTCTTGTTATGTCCCCAGCCTGCTCCTCCAACTTTGCCTCTCCTGCTCCTCTGTGCAAGGAGGTGGAGAGAGAGGGAGGAGGCACAGAGCAAGAGGAACATCCCCAGCATTCCCATATCCTGCTTTGCCAAGTGTCCTGATGATTTGGGTTAACATTTTTTTTGCCTTCTTTCCTGGCTGGAGTGGCTGGGCTCCAAGAGGAGTTAGGGAGATGTGACTCCAGCAGTGCACAAGCTGAGTGGGGGAGCGGGATGCTTCATGGATGCATCCAAAGGCATCCTTCCATGCTTCCCAGCTCCAAATCATTGACTGGATGGCTGGAGAAATCTGGCTTGCAGGGGGAGTCTCCCTTACAAAGAATAAGCTGGGGAAGAGAGTTTTTGGGAGTACTTTGTATCCACGAATGCTTCCCAGATCAGAAAATGTCTAGGAGCCCAGCTGGGAAAGCTGGACTTGGCCAGGCAAGGTGCTGGCTGGTGCAGCCTCATTTGGCTCACTCACTGTTTTTAACCTGAGCTCAGCGTATCCAGAAATTCAGCCCCAAACAGACATCAGATCCTGCTTTCCCAAGAAACTCCCAAGATTTCCAGTCCCCCACCAGAAACTTCCCAGCAGGAATACTGGTGCGTGGGGGACGGTGCTGTGCAGTTCCTGCTGGGGAAGGAGGAGGGTGCGTTTTAGCACGAGTCAGCTGCAAAATGTCCTGGTCACCACAGGGATGTGAACCTGCTCGTTGCCTGCAGAGGGTGTCTGATGGTTCCTGTTTCTAGGCTGCCTCTTGATGGGGGGAAGGGCCCGAGATGGATCACTGCAGCCCTGCTGGGAGACAGGGATGTAGCAGGAGGAATGTCCTGCTGCATCTCACGGAGTCCCAGATCCCTGCCAGGGTCCAAGAAGTCACAGAGTTGAGGACTGTAAGAGTTTTGTGGTTACTGGTCTGCTGAGGTGAAGCAAAACGAAGCAGAGTCCCATGAGCAAAGCTACTTCCTACCTGGCTGGAAGAAGGAAGTACCAGGCATCTCATGGGAAGGACAGGGTTCCTGACATTTCCAGCCCATTTCCAGACCAAAGAGGCTCTGAGAAGCAGCTGAATGTTTCATTTCTGCTTTGACTTGAATCTCAGAACTTTGGGGTGATGTTTACATGTTCTCAGTTGCCTGTTACCAAAGCCCCACAGATTCCAAGCCTATGAACCCGCTGTCCCTCAGTTGCCCGGCTAGGAGAGGTGATGTTCCTGGAGGATGCAGAAAAGTTTTCCCAGCAGATTTCCTTGCTGTAGCTACACAGGAAAGGCAGGACCTTTCTCATTTGACTGTTCCTCACAGCATCCATAGATTTTCAGGCTACTTTACATCACTCTGAGAACTCAGACCTGCAGTAGTCCAGCAAATGGGGGTCTGACTCCTCTGGAATGAGCTGTGTGGCTGTTTTAGTGACCAGGAAGATCGTTGAGGCAGAGCCAGGGAGGGAGCACAGTCCTGTGCCTGCCTTGAGACAGCCACATCCAGCTCCTTCTTAAGGAAATTAGATTTTTCATGTACTGCCAAGAGTTAAGCTAATTCCAGGCGCCTCTCTCAGAGATAGGCTGCATCCAATCTTCCAACAACTCATCTAAAGAGAGAATAGCCCAGTGTGGTGCGTCAGCGAGTGGCCCTGAGTCACTGGCCCTGCTCATTGTCTGCTGAGACACTGAGCAGTGCCCGAGCCTGTGCCAGCGTGGTGCTGTGGGCTCACTCCTCCACAGCATCTGTGTCTGTGTGACTCCAGAGGCTGTTCTTGAGGGGTTCCTGCCCTTCTGCTCACCTTGAAGGTCTTCTGCTCCAGTAGCGACCGGAGCGATGGACCCATGTGGTGGTGTCAGTCCAGGCTCAGGTGGTTTTCTGGTGGCACTGAGGTTTGGTGATGGGTGATTTCTGCAGAGCTGCAGAAGTGAGGTCAAGTTATCCACAGGGATGGCTGGCAGGGGTTTGCTGGGATAACCTGGGAGCTGTGACAAAGGTCTTCACCTTCCATGGCATCATCTCAGGAGGCAGGGAGTCTGTGCTAAATCCCAGTCAGTCCGAAAGCTGGACCGTCTCAAAACCAGAGTCCTTAGTGTGGTTCCTGAGGTGTAGCTGTGCCAGCCCTATTGGCCTGGAGGGAGCAGGCTCCGCAGGGCAGCCGTGCCAGAGCAGGAGGTGATGGGCACGTTTTCCAAGCAGTGGCTCCCCGGGAAGTGCACCCATGAGGCTGAGGTGGCGGGGGGCGGGCAGGGGCGCGGAGCCGCGCTGGCAGGCGCAGGGCTGGGCTTTTACCTAGTGTGACTGGAAGGAAAGTGCTGAGTCTTCACAGAGCAGGGCTTTTGGAAGGAGTTCTTTTATTTAGTGAGTCTGGGCTGCTGTCAATAAGTTCTGTGGTTTTAGGGCACCATATGCTGTATTCAACACTTTGCCAATCTCGTTAAATGAATCCAGACCAGGCTGTTCACAGAGCAGGAGGAGCAGCTGGAAGCAGTGTATGTCGCAGTCCATCATTACCAGGCCGTCGGATAAAAATCTCCTCTTTGGTCTGACATTACAACCTTAATCACCCTCCATCCCTATTAGCTTTCTCTTTGGTCTACAAGAGGAAAGTCCAGAAAGGAGACGTTAACGTGGTCTCACTTCATGCCACTGGCATTATTGTTGAAACATGAATGTGAAGGTGCCTGGGGTGAGGTGTTGCTTTGCCCCATCTGTGCAGGTATCCCTCAACCCAAGCCCCTCTTGTGCCCAGCAGACCAGGAAACCTTTGTAGAGCTGCATTCCTTCAGCCTCCTGGGACCTTGGAAAACACCAGGATTTATCCTACCAGGAATATAAACCTGAGGTGCTTTTGCCTTTTCAGTCTTAACGATCTTATGTCTTATCCCCAAAGAAGGTGCCACACATAGGGGTTAATAACTAAACCCCAACCTTTCCCCCAGTGGATAAACTTCTCTCTTCTGGGAGAAAAATGCCCATCAGGAAGGGGTGATTCTTCCCTGGCAAGGCTGCGGGAGCTGGGTGGGTTATGCTGTCCCATGGGGTCTGGAGGCAAGAGAGGGTAGAGCAGCTGGGGCTGTGGCAGGAAAGGTAGCCAGGTCCTACCCGGCTGGAGTGTTAGTCCTGGGTATTGCACTTTAATGTAACTGCCAGTTGTACAAATTAATTAAAAATAACTGAAGAAAAATCCCAAAGAAAGGCCCTGCTTCCTCTGGTGAAGATTAATCATTAGTTGAGTCTTTTTCTTATGAAAATACAGATCCATGGTAGCCCCAGGCAAAAGATTCCCAGGGAGAGCCCTCACCATTCGTGCTCTGAGTTAGGGAAATCGCTTTGAAAGCATCTGACAACTAAAGCAGAACATGTTGAGTAACTTGGCAACACTCAGAAAACATCTTGAAATGGTTTTTGTTCAACACATTTTGCTTTGCTTCAATAGGAGATGTCAGGGCAGTTCATTCACTGCCACTCAGGACTGCAGGCAATGCTGGGAGGCGGCTCCTCTGCCCGTGTTTAAAAAAAGAAGAGGAAAGAATCCCTGATATCTGCTGCTCCCGGGGCAGGATCCTCCTTGGTGATGGGATGGAGCTTCCCATAGCCATGGGGAGCTCTCCCCACATGGCGTTGGCAGGGGAGGTGGGTGATTCCCAGCATGGAGCAGGGCCATTGGCACAGCTGGTGGGACAGGGTCTGCTGGAGAGGACACTGCCCTCTGCTCAGCCTTGGGATTGAAGGCCCTGCCCCCAGAAAGTCATGCAGTGGCTTGTGATAAATTATAATATGATACCTCACTCCCACCCCGGAAAGGAATGCCTATAGGAATTGGTAGGGACAAAATCAGGACAGACACATACTTGCATTCTCTGAAAATCCCTATTAAAATCCATGTGATGTGCCAGACAAATTTGTTTATAGACTTTTTAAGCTGCCCTGTGGATATAAATCTCTCTTAAATTCTCCTTCAAAGGTTGGGAAGGGCAGTGTCTAATGTTTAGGCAGGACATTAATAACCATCTACTTCAGCCCATCAATCAGTGCCAGTTCTTGGGCGTCCCAGCGGGGGGTGACGTTACGAAACCCCATCGTCACCCCAGAGGAGCCTGTTCAGGGCTCCTGGACCAGGGCAGCTCATGGGGCTGCACAGGTCCAGGCACGTTGAGTTTGGTTTCAGGATTGAAGGTTTTCAAGCAGCTCTTTTTGGGTGTTCTTTGTCCACATGATTCTTTTTGGGTGTTGTTGGTTCATGCAGCTCTGTAGGTGACTGCTTCCAGCCCTGTGCAGGTAGGGGAAGCCTGCTCCACTTGTCCTCCACGTGCCAGCCAGGAGGTGGGACCTGAATACTGAAAATCCCAGGGGTTTACACCCTTCCTGCAGCCCTGAGCTCTAGCTCAACCAACCAAGCCAGCACCAACCCATGGCTGAGCAGAGAAGAGCATCCTCCCAAAAACTGGGCTCCCAAAACCAGGGCTGGCTCCACCATTCCCTGGGGGGGTCCCAGCCATGGTGGGTGCTCTTCCCACTGGGCCAGGGGGAAGGAAGGGATTCACCTCCACCCTGGGCCCCTGCCAGGGAGGCATCAAGAGCTCCAGGGCGCTTTTCAAAGAGCCCTGCAGTTCATTCTGGGATGGAGGGAGCAAAGGAAACCCCTTGGCTATACATGAAGGATAAATCATTTTCAAATAAGGATCATAAAAAGGAAATAATTCCTTTTCAAAGTTGGGATTTTCTCAAGGTTCCCACAGCCCCTGCTGGCAGGGCAGGAGCTGGGCTGCATTACCAAACACGGTTCCTCCAGCTTCACATGCTGTGTGTCTACAACTCCTGTTTGAAACAAGGTCAGGAGTGGTTTCCAGACTCGTTAGCATTTTATGAAGATCCTTTTCCAGCCCGGGCAGTCGACAGCTTCGCTTGTTGTAAACTGGAACTCAACAACAGCAGAAAAAATAGGTTTGGCTTATGAAATTTGGGGTTGGCTTTACCATTTTTAAATGTATTTGGGAACTGTACGTGCTTGAGTTGCAAAACAAAAAGACATTTCAAGCCAGACAGTTGTGTGTTTTTTGGTGTGTTTTTTTTTTAATTTTGAAACTTGTCAAAACAAGCCATATTGATAATTATGACCAATTTTATTATTTTTTTTCAAATTGAGAAATGTATCAAGAACAGCCCTTTCCCACAAAACCTTTCATTTTCAAAAAAAAAAAAAAAAAAGAAAAAAAAAAATCAATCACACTTTTTCTGCTTGCACAGTTGGAACTGGTGGCAGTGGATTCGGAGAGAATAGCAATTTGTAAGGAATTCCAACCAGCTCAACTTAAAATAGCATCCAGCCAATTTCTTGGGGGCAGGAGGCTGAGCTGCTCCATGGTGAAAGCAAACTGGAGAGCTGCTGTTCTGACCAGGATGGTTCCAGCCCAGGATAACACACCTTGGGAACCACGTAGGCATGTTCCCCTTGGGAGTTGGCTGCTGAGGTACCTCTTCTTCTCCATCCCTCTAACCAAGCTCTATCTTCTTTTCCAAACCAACATGAATCCAACTTCTTCTCGCCTGCGATGCGCTCACACGTGGCAGTTGCGGGGTGCCTTGGAAACTGGAGATGCTTCTGTGTGTTCATGGGAGCTTAAATTGGGAAGAAATTCCAACGGGCTGGTCCAGCAGAGATGGCAAAACGCGAGAGAAGCAAATGTCATGGTTCAGCAAGAACGGGTAGTGGAGAGAGCCCCGAGGACGTGGCCCTTTCCCTCTTGCCCGTCGCCGTTCCAAGCGTGGGAGATGCCGTTCCCGGTGGCCGCGGGGAGGTCTCTCTGCCCCTCTGCTGATGGGGGGTCCCAGTGGGGCAGGGGGACCTCGGCAGGGACTGGGACAGCCCTCTGAGATGGCTTTGCCTGGGTGTGGGACCAGGCTGCTTGTGACCGAACCCTTCTCAAATGCTTGTGAAATGTGGGTGGTTACAGAGCTCAGACCTACAACAAAAGGTTCTTTTCCAGCACGTGGTGGCGAGGTGAAAAAAAAAACAACAAACCATACTGCTGAAGTCAAAATATTCTTTCTAAACCCCCCTGCCCAGTTTCTCTTTCTTTCCAGCTTTCTTCCTCTGCCTCCTGGACCCTCCCTCTTGTTCCCACCCCCCTTCTGTTTCTCTTTCTCCCCTCTGTCATAAGAAAGTGACTGTGTCCTCGAGGGGACAGTTTTCTTATGCCATTTTATACACTGTGCTTCATGTTTAGAACTTTTTTGCACTAGTTCCTACTACATTTATTTTCCAAGATGGTTTGACAAAAAACAAACAAAACAAAAAACCCAACAAAAACACAAACCCATGCTATAATTCAGTTGTATTAAAAATATTATCCTACTACTCTCTGTGTTCAATAGTCTCTGTACCTGTAATGCTTTCAGTTCTGTTGTATTTTGGGGCAGAGGTTTTCTCAGCTCCTTGTTTAACCCAGTAAAGAAATAAAATGTTAAGAATTGATGATAACTTCCTCCTCCCTTTCTCGGCGGTTTCATTCGGGCCGTGCAGGTCCTGGCCAGGGAGACACGGTCAGACCCACCAGAACCTGCCCTGCAAGCTCCCTCTCTCTGTCTGATGGGTGTTTGGTTGTTTTTTTTTCCTGCAAAATCCAATCTCAAATGGAGGACAGAAGAGGCAGAATGGAGGGACAATAACCCTGCCTTACTGAATTTGATTTCGTAACCTTTCTTTATATTCTTTTGTTTCTTGCCTTCACATTTCTTGCCATGGGGCTCACCTCAGAACAATAGGGGCAAAGACTGTCACCAAGAGATTCATCAGAGAATAATGACTAAACCAGGGTATCCAAATTTTGCCCAGCTGAAGTCCACACCCACATATAATCTGGAATTAATTCATCTGGACAACAGATCTCGGCATGCAACAGAGCTAGGACACTCCGCTCCAAATTGAGAGCTGCATGCCAGGCTGTGAAAGGCCACGGCACAAAACTCTGCAGTTCCACTTTGGCCATTCCTACCCCCAGCTGAAAAGTCAGTTTGGAAAGGAGACAAGGAAAAGGGGGGGCGGGGGGGGAAAGAGAGGAAAAAAAAAAAAAACAAGCTAGGAAAGAATTGGAGTGAGATCGAAAGAGCAGTTTTCAAAGCAGATTGGAGCAGGAGGTGGGTGGGAAGGGGAAGGTGCTGGAGGCATCAGCTCAGCTCTGACTCCAGGGCTGGGATGGGTGCAGGAAGGGAGACATGGAGAGCCCAGACAGGGAGTTTGGGGGCTGCAGTGGCACTGCCTGAGCTGCTTGGTGAGTGAATGATTAGCAGGATGTATCAGGGCTGTCATTGAAGGCAGCGTTTTCTGGCCTCATATGAGGGTCTCGTTCCTCTCTGCCCAAACCACATCGTCTACAAGAGACAGGTTTCCTCTGTGGCTCAGAAGGAAAGAAAACACGTATTTACTGGAGCTCCTCAAAGAAAGGAGCTGGCCCAGGAGAGGAAGGCTGTGTGGGAAGGGCTGGGAGCCCAGGGCTCCTGCTCCACACCATCCCTGCTCCCTTCACCCACAGGGACACGTTTGGGTGTTCTCTTTGTCCCGTCCAATATCCACACTCAGCCCTTCAGCTGCAAAGTCCAAAGGATCCCTGGGCACCTTTGTACACGTGGGCCTGGGTGCACAAATGTTTCTTCCTGGCCATTAGTGGCAGCAGATGGTTTGCTGCCTGATTGTCATCCCCACTGTGCTGTGCTCGGGGTATCCACTAGCTGGGGAGAGGCTGGCATCCCACCTCCCTTCAGAGTTCTAGTGATAGAACCTCCTGGTTGTCTCTTTGTCCACCAAACCCAGAGGCAGGAGGTTGAGAATACCAGGATGGGCAGTTGGGAGGGTCATGATGCTACTCCCAGTTTGGGCAACTAGAGATCAGCATTATCCAGGCCATTTTGAACTGGGATAACCATGATGTTCACTTGCTTCGTAAGTCACATTAAGTCATCTACAACCTCTCCAGCACCAAGAACTGTCTGAAATCCCACCAAACTTCTCAGGTCACCTGCACAGCTGTGGTAGGGAAGTGAGGGGACAGTGTAGAGCAGTACAGAATCATTGCCACAAGGCACAGTGGGGTCCTTTGTCCTAAACTCCTTTTTGTCCTGCTCTGGTCCAGCCTATTGTCTGGATTTTCAGTTTCAATTGAGTTTCAGTTTTCAGAGAGTTTTCTTCATTTTCCTGAGGTCCTGTGTTCTGATTCTGCCCAAGTGTAAAAATAAGGCAAAGTCGAGATGGTTTCCAGGAGGAAGCATGAACATGGACTTGTGATGTAGAAGCATGATAGCAGGGAGCAGAACCAGGGGGGTCTCCTGTTCTTTGCACGGGGAGGATCATGAGTAGCCCCACAAACAGGAGAGCAGTGGCCAGAGGTTGTCTCCAGAGCAGCACTCAGGTGTCTCAGGTTGGCACACATCCTGCTGAAGACACTTACATCCCACTCAGCCAATTCCTAATGCCTGCAGGCCCCTCCACTTGCTTTGAAGGTGCTTTCCATAGTGTTTCCTCATGGGTGTGTCCTGAGCTGCCCCAATTTTAGCAGCTCTGGGCCTCACCTGGGCTCCAGAAATCACATATAAGGGTCCTGCAAAGGGCCTGAGCTGTGAGATAGGCTCAGGAAGCACCATGCTCCTTAGAGAAATGTGTTTGGAATCTCTTTTACCTTTGGGAGCACTGCTGGCAGGATAGGTCCCAGCACACCATGTGTCATCATTCTTTCCTACTAATCTCCTGCTGCAGTGATGGGAAAGCACCAGCTGGCATCTGCCATGCTTGGCACTGGGTAGGTGGTGGGGATGGTGGTGGTGAGTTACAAAGCCTTTCAAATGGACCTGCTGCTGGAGATGGTCCTGGCCTGGAAGGGAGGGCAATAGCCAAAGTGTGTGAGATGCAGCTTCAGCCACTTGCTGAGCCTGTAGAAAATAAGACCAGAGTGTGGTTTGGTTGGGCTCATGGTGTCCTGCCTCCAGGATGCCCTGTAAGAGGAATCTGCTGGGGCTTGGCCACCAAATAAAGGGACCTTAAAATTTATGGGGCTGGAGAAGGGGGTAAGAAGACACAGCCCTGCCCAGCCTTGGGGCTGCTGTGCTGTTCCTGAGCTCAAAATGCAGCAGCTGAAAATCCTTCCAGGAATGTGCTGGTTGCCAGGAATATCATTAGCAGCCATTTGAAGTTGATGCAAGTCAAGCAGATATAAGTTTTTGTGCCTGTAGGCCAGCAGACCTCTAGAAGGTGGCATGGAGTGAGAGAGAAGTTTCTCAGCTGTAAATTTGCCTTGTGACTCCATAAGGAAATTAAATGGGCTGTGTGAAAATATTCCTGCTGGAAAAACCATGGGAAATGCTGTACCCCTGAGAAAACATCCCAGCACTGCAGACCCAGCTCAAACTCCAGGCTTGGAGAGGCTTTGAGGTGCAAGGTGGGGCTGAAATCATGGGTAGGGTCTGGATTTCCAGCATCATCTCCTCTGAATGTGAACTAGGGGTTCCCTTTGTCTGTATTTATTTATAGAGTTTAGTAGATGATCCTCACAAGATTCTGCTTTATCAAAATGAAAGAAGGCTGTTTGGTTATATTTCTGAACAACTTCAGAGCTCCTGAAGCTCCTCCACCTTCCCTTGGAACAGAAGTACTTGACACTCATGAAAATCAGCTGAATTGTTGGTGTGGATTTAAAACTGTGCACAAAGGCCTTGTTTTTCACACCAACACTTGAACACGTGAGCCTAAGAATCCTGAAGACAAACTGGTTTCTTGTCCTGCCTCCTCTCTGTGCTGTAAGAAGGAGGTTCAGGCTGTTCCACACCTAACAGGAAGCTTGAGGATGTTTCTAGGCTTTTCCAAGTCCTTCCTTCTGTTTGGACAAACTCAAATCACAGCACCCTGGTGTTGGTGGGTTCCTCTTCACTTATTTTGCTGTGATCAAACAGGTTGGGTTTTTTGTGGGTTTATGGATTTTGTGGCTGGAAAGTTAGTGTGATGCAGCCACAAAAAAAACCTGATGAAAGTCTTGTAGTTAAGAGTCGAATAAATTATTAATGACCATCATTTTCCACATTGTTTGCCTGGAGGACTCCTTTGTTCTCTTCTTTTTGTCTAAAATTTGCATTAAGTAAGAGCTTACAATTTCTCATTAGCAGCCCCCTTGCCATGGCAGACCAGGAGTTGCTGGGATGGGCTGGAGAAGGTGGGTTTATGTGGTTTTATACAACATGATATGAGCCCAGTGGCTTTGACTGGGGTGACTTCTTCCTCTCTCATTGTTTCTCCTGGTCTCTGTCCACTCTGGATCATGCTTTTGGCACTGTGCAATGGTCCATATCCTTCTGTTGGATCTGTTTTGCTAACTGAGGAAGATCAAGGTCATACCCGTGGGTTTCCTCCACTAAAAGCACCAGTGTCTTTATTAATTCAGCTTTAACTGTGTTGAAGTGAAACCCCTTGATGGAAGAGGGTTGGGAAGAGCAGTGTTTTCTGCCTCCACACGAAGGCAGTAGAAGTTCCTTTCCTTTCTTCCATCTGTGCTCATAGAGATGCATCTTTTGAGCAGAAGGTCAGGCACAGCAGGTGTTGATGGTGCCACATGGGTCTTGGTTGATTGTCCCCCCTGGTGATCTTGTCTTGAGCCAGGAGTTTGCTCAGATGCTGTTAATTTCACCACATTGGGTGAAACTGTAGCTCCCAGTATTCCAAAAAACCCAGGAAACTGGAAAGCCTGAGTGAAGCACTGGAAGCAGAGTGTCCTCAGTCACCAAGTTCCTGGAGCCTACAGAAGCCCAGATCCCCAGCAGCTGAGGTTTGCTGGTGGCCAGCAGGAATGTGCTGCTCCAATTCTGGGGACTTCTCTTTACACAGTGGCAGAGGAGACTAGTTCAGGTTGGCTTAAGGTGTTGTGGGCTGAGTTTGGGAAGGACTGGACACAATCCTCCTCTTCCTGTGGCCCTAAAGAGCTAATAGATCTGGAAAGTGGGATCTGCTTAGTGATTAGTTCTTTTCATCCAAATCCACTGTTGTGTTTTATTCCCTCTCAAGCCTCCTGCTCTTCTTGGACCCCAGGTCTTCCCTCCTGCAGCCTTACTCCAGCCATGACCTCTCAGATCAGTGTCCTGTTTCTGTCCTCCCCCACAAACATCTCACCCCTGTTATGGAATCAGTCAGACATTGAGAAAACTCTTGGTGAGAGCACCCAAGACCCCTCAGCTGGTGGAGGGGAGGGTTTGCAGAAGGAGATTCTGGAGGTGAATCTGGTTGTGTGTTAGGGGAGCAGCACAGGCACATCCAGGATGGTGTGTGTGTCCATCCAGTGCTGTCCAACAGGGATCCATCCCTTCCCCTGCCCCTTAGGCAGCTTCCCCTAAGGAAAAGTGTCAGGATCTGCTTTTCCCCTCAAGAGGGGAGTGTTAAGTGCAAGCCAAGATCATAGAAGATCACAGAGCTGAAAAATCCAGGGGTTGTCAAATTACATCAGACTTCCTCATCTGCATGTGGAAACACCAAGACAAGTGCCCTGAACTAAGTCACAGGTGACATTTGATCAGCTGCCTTTTCCAAGGCTTGCTCTGACAAGCCCTGGCTCTCCTGAAGAGTCTTCCTTAGGCTCTCCCCACCACCCTCCTCTCCATCACTCAGCCTTCCTGCCTGTGATTTGATCTCTGCTCTAAGCCTTATTGACCTTCACCCACACCTTGTCCAGGCAGCTCCTGGGGATCACTTGATAACTTCAACCCCAGCAACCAGCTCAGAGGAACATCTTGCTGTCAGAAGATCCCCAGACGTGTTTGTGTTCACAAGCTTGTCAACATTCGGTGCTCTTTAAATATATTTTTGTTTTCTCTTGAGGAAAATCTCTGCTGTTTCTCACACCACTTCAGATCCTCCAAGCCTAGTTGTGAACGAGTTGAGCATCAGTGCTAAAACACCAGATGCTGTGGAGACCCATTCTGGGTGACTTTGCACTAGAAACTGTTCCTACGTTGGAGTTAGGAAGCCAAAGAGACAACCTCTTTTATATAAACTGTAAGTTTTGCATAAAAGCCTTTCTAATTTGTATCAAAGAGAGTCTAGCACACCCTTGGGACTGGTAAAAATAATAATAGCTCGTGTGGTAGGAAACTGTGAATTTGAAACAGAAGGTTATGAGATTTAGATGTGTTACAACACCAACGGTGTCTATCAATAAATGTAATTGAAATATACAGAGGAGATAGCAAAGGATTCAGCAAAGAGCTGTCAGGTCTTACCTCTTTAGAGGTCTTTGAAAGAAAGCAGATGTCTTTGTCTAATTGATCTGGAGAAACTGGCCTTCACATCCACAAGTATGTTCCTTGAAATCACAAATGAATTGCTCCTTTCAAAAAAAAACCAAAAAAACAAAAAAAAATGACATGGTTTTGCTGATTTTCAATCATTTCTTTCTTCTGAGATGAAGCACCTGTAGGTTGGCTGGTTGAGCCTAGAAACGTGGCCTTCCTCGAAGCTCCAGAGCTCGTGGAGCCATGGGATCTGTCAGGAGGGAGGGGAAGGCAAGTGGCACTTGTTAGGGCTGTGTCTGTCTGCTGCTTGAAAGATGCCTTTGTAATAAGCAGTTACATTGGTGCTATTCCATACCCTAACAAATACCTGCTGCCCCTTCCCAAATCCTCTCCCCAGTGCTCAGCCCCCGTGTTTTATCCAGCCTTGATCCCACATGGGTTTCCCAGAGGAAATTGCTGGTTTCGGGCTGTGTTAGGAGAGGATATGAGGTGTGAGCCTGGTGATCTTTCTCCTGGCTTAAACCTGAGGCTGCTGGGATGCATCTCAGAGCAAAGCCTGGGTTTGCCTTCCCCTGCTCGTTGCTGTCCTGCGGGAGGAGCAGACTCCAGGTTGGGAATCACTGAGGGCCCAGCTCACCCAGCAACTAAAGCCCCTGCTGTGAAGGTCCTGTAGCTGGATCAGAACCTTGGCTGTGCAGCTTCCAATAACTTAAGAACTGAGTAGAAAAAGGCAGTTCCATATGTCCTCCTTATGACTGTTCCTGCTTTGATAGAGATTCCTTGGATTTATCCTTTTCAAAGCCAGGGCTTCAGTTCTTTGCCCTGGACTTGTTCAGTCTTACCTGAGATGCTTAAAAATTCAATTTCAGTCCAAAATGATGTGGGAAGACTCTGGTTCCTGGCTCCCAATGGCCCATGAGGTCTCCTCCCTGCTTGTACCTTTGCAGGCCCAGCTCTGGGGTCAAAGACTGGACCTTCAGGACTGTTGGAGCTGAGGGGAGCTTCACTCCTCCATCTCCCTTGATTTTCTGATAGAGGGTGGAGAGCAGGCTGAGGGCAAGGGCTGAGCTGGGACTCTCCACATCTGGCAGCCCCACATCTGGCACAGCACTTTGGGGTAGCCATCGAGGAAACCCCATGGGGAGCTGGCCAGTTCCAGCAGGTGTCCCATGTGTGTCAGTCACAAGGACACCAGTCACCATACTACCAAAACACCACTGTGACCTGGCTCATTTTTCATTCTTCTCTCATTTTTCTTCCCTTTTTCATTTTTCTTCCCTTTTTCTTCACTGACATTATTTCTACTTGGCCCCAAAGAGCTGCTTGTGGCAGCCTGAGCCCTCTGTGCAGCTGTGGGTGTCATTGTCAAAGCTGCCTCAGGAGGGAGGGCAGTGCTGGGGCCTCCTCCAGTCCCTGGGCTCTTGAACACCAATAATTAGCAGGATTAATCACCATCCTTGGTGCATCAGGGAGGTGGAAGCTGCAGAGAGATGTGCCTGAGGAAGGACATGGTGACCTCCTTGCCTGGGCTGGCAGCTCCGGGGGTGGTTCTGGAGGGCAAACCAGCTGGAGTGACAATGCCAGCAGGTGACAAAGGAGAGACCCCACAGCCCAGAGAGCTCCCCTCTGAACAAGTGATGGTGCTTTGTGTTCTGGCTGCACGTGAGCCCATGGCCACTGGTCCTGCAAGTCCCTGCTCTGTGCCAAGAGATCAGCAAGGGGGAGATGGGACATCAGTCACTCCCTCGGGACACCCCAAAGCCACTGCCCACCTGGAGCAAAGCTTGGGGTGAGCTGTGTCACCACTGCTGTCCTGAGGGACAGCTAGGAATGCCCTGAGGAATGGCAGTGGTGCAAGGAAAAACCATGGCTTTCCTTTGAGGTTTGGTCCAGTGAGCAGCAAACCTTTGTGTGCACTGAGTGACAGGGCAGGACTGTTGGGCCAGGACAACGTGACACGACTGGGCTGGGAAGAGCCTTGCCCAGACTGGGTCATGGTGGGACAGAGACAGGAGCACAGGGTGTAGGCTCAAACTGGGTTGGACCTTCAAGATCATCTAGATCCAACCCCCTGCACGGGCAGGGACACCTCCCACCAGCCCAGGCTGCTCCAAGCCCCATCCAACCTGCCCTTCAACACTGCCAGGGATGGGGCAGCCACAGCTTCCCTGGGCAGCCTGGGCCAGTGTGCTTCTCCAGGGTAGAACTAGAGCTCATGTCTTTCTCTGAAGTTGAGCTTCTGTCATTTAGAATGGACTCCAGTGTCACAGGGCAGTGTTTTGTGCGTGGGCTCAGCCTTGGAGAGCAGGTCGTGTTTCTGCTTTTGTTCCTGTAAAGTCTCCTACAGCCAGAGGGAAACCTGATGGCAGATGTCCTGGAAATCCCCTCCCCTGGGTTTTTCCTGCATATTTCAGCCTTTTGCCTTCTGCTTCTCTTGTTTTAGAGATTTACATTCTGTGGCTAATAATTTAATCAGGATTGCTTCTCCAAAGAGGTAATTTGTGCCGTGCATTAGCAGAGACCAAGATCAAATGACCAAAATCATTTGCAGATGGAGAAGGGGCCACGGCTCGAGCTGCAAACCCCAGCTGCTCCTGCTCTGAGGGCAGTGCCTGAGTCTGGATTAGGTGGGAAGGGGCAGGTTTTGGGGGTCTCCTACCCAGACAGAGGGCTTCTGTCCCCTAAAGAGCATTAAATCCAGAGCTGTGTTCCCTGCTGGAGAGGTCCAGCAAAAACCAGGGCTTGGGGAAACCTCTGCTGTCCTTGGGCAAGGGGTGGAGAGGAGCACATTCCTCTTGGTCCTCTGGCCAGGGTGCAGGTCCCTCCTCCTCCTCCCTGTTTTCCCATGGGCTGTTGGTGATGGAGAGGGTGATGCAAGCAAGGGGCAAAGCAGGCTCTGAGCAAGGCTGCCTTTCATATATCATGCGTATTCCTCGAGGCGAAGTCCATATCCTCTTTCCTTGGCACCAGCCAAACCAGCACTGCAGGACAATAACTTGGAAGAGTCCTTGGCTGCCTGCTTGCCCGAGTGACCTTGGCTGGGTGAAGCAGAAGGGTTGGGGGTGAGGAGATGGCAGGGACCAGAGAGGTTGTATAACGTGGTGTGGAATATCATTGTTCCAGCCAGGATGAGTAAGAGCCCAGCTGAGCCTGGTCACTGCACTGCCATGTGTCTGGGGGGGGGGGGGGTGAGGGGGTAGGGCTAAGAGATGGTTGCACAGTTGAAAATAAAGACAATAAGTCTATAAAAGCTAAAGAACTGAATAGATTCCTCACATTTGTTTTTCATTATTGCCAAATAACATATAAATAAACATACAACAGAACCAAGAGCAACATCTTCGTTACCCTTTCTAGAAGAAGCTGTCTTTTAGGCTTAACTTAAACCTCCTCCTCGTGTGCTCTGCAATGCCATGGAATAGCAAAACTGGCCTCCATCTGCCTTGAAACCAGGGAGGGAAGCAAAGGCTTGGCTCTACAGGAGAGCTAGATGTCAACGTGCTGCTAACTCTTAGAAACTGGTCCTACAGGGGGAAGAACATGAGAACATAAACACAGTGAGAGTCAGAAGATGGGGGGGGTTCCCTCTCTGTAATAAGGACTCAAACATATCTGACTATTGTTGTTGATTGATAACTATTAGGGCATCTCAAAAAGAATTCCCTGTTAATACCTACTGGTAGGTTTTGCTTTTCCTTTCTTTCATGTTTAATAATGTCAAATGGCCCCGGGAGTGATGATGCCCTGTGCTCTGCAAATGCTGCTGGTTATACACCTGCTAGTTAAGCACTTGCTGCTAGTTCAAAGAGAGCTCACTGAAGGGGGGTGGTGGAAATCAATAACAGGAAAATTGGCTTCATCCTGGCTCAAACCAGGACACCAGTGCTTAGGAGAAAAATAGGATTCAGGCTTAAAATGCAGTGGTTGTGTCCCTGAGATGGGGAGACTGAGTGTTGGCTGCTCGTCCTGGACCTCAGGGGTTTGGCTGAAGCCTGTTCCAGTGACTGCCAGACAGGTGGGGGGAATGGGATGATGCTGGTGCAGGAGAGCTGGAGGAGAGGGATGAACAGCCTGGGAAGGGTCATTAAATGACAGGAATAAGAACTCGTGGAGGGAGGTGGGGAGGGACAGGATGACTGGAGAGAGTGACGGGCTGAGAGAGGGAAAACCTCCTAGACAGAGCCAGGGAAGGGGCACCCCCTGAATGCAATGGCTCAGTGCTTGTTGCCCTTGCAATGAGGTGAAATATAAGATGATCTAACCCTCTGGGAACAGCCGGGCAGCAAGAACTGCCTTTCCTGCCCAGGCAGGGCTGGGAGTTGCTGAAAAAGACGATCCTAAGTAAAGAGGATTGTGTGAAACATCTCGGCTCTCCCTGAGGAGAAAGAGCAGTAATTGCAGGGAGGTGGGGAGGCTTCACAAAAGGCAGGAGCCTTTGTCCTCAGGGCTTAACGAGGTCTCAGAGGACCCTCGGTTGCTATGCCATGACTTCAGGTTTCAGGAGACTTGACTGTGTTAGTGCTGTTGCTAACATCACCCAGCCAGTAGAGGAGATGGCTTTCCTGCAATTTAGTGGAGCTTTCCTCAAAGGAAAGTCAGGAATTCCAAAGCTTTTAGGTCACCGATATTAAAATCCACTCTCTTGCTGCTGCAAATATTACAGCTGTTGCCAAAACGTAAATGGGAAATGGGCTAAAATCTTCTTTACAACATCCCCCAGAGCTGTTGCATATGCAAAGCAACCAGCACTTGGGCCTGCCATCAAGTGCCCTCTGTTATGCTGAGAGGGTTTTACCCGGGGCAAAACAAAGGGAGATCTCCTAAACTGTCCTCCTCCCCCATTTGGTTAAATCCTGCTTGGATGGGGAGGCTCCTTGTCCTGGGATGCTGCAAAAAAACCAGCCAGTTTAGGAATCAAAAGTCCCCTGGCACTAGAGGCTGTGGCCTTGCTCTTCTCCCTCTCAGCCTCTGCCCACCCTCCAGAGGACTCTGTCCCTCTACGTGGGCTGGAGGGAACAATGCCTTTATTTTTGGAATGTTTCCTTTTTTCCTAGATTTCTCTCCATTGTTCAGAGGGAAAAAAAAAAAAAAAAAAAAGGAAGAAAAGAAAAAAAGCAGCTGGGGCAGCTGGACCCAATAAACTAGGAGATATAAAGAGGCAAAATTTGGGTGGGGGGACCTCTTCCTTGTGAAAGAACTAATTTTATTTTCTGATTAAAAAGAACTGTTCTTTATTTTCCTATTGTGGCCCCTGCCTTTGATCAGCCCATCCAAAGCATTCCCAACCCCTGTCATTGCTGCAGCCCTTTCTGCAGCCCAGCAGAAGGAGGCTTCTCTGTCCTCTGGCTCCTGCTTCTCCTGGCCCAGCAGGCTGGGATGCAGAGGACAACTGAAACCTTTGAGGTTCTTCATCCCTAGAACCAAGTTTATGGGGGATGGTGCAGTAAAAGGGGCTGAAAATGGGGAGACGGGGAGAAAAAAGCTCTGGTTGTATTCAGGAGAGAAAGAGGACCCATGGTTCAGAGAGGAAACATCTGGGGCAGGGAGGTTCCCACCACACTCACTTGCCAAAGTCTGGAGCTGGCAGCAAGAGACATGACAATGAAGTCCTGAGGAAATGGTGCAAGGCCTCTGGTGCCCCATTGTCAGTGTGTGGGGAACCTCTCTCAGGCTTGGGATGACACTTGTTAGTTATATAGTAATGACACCAGCAGAGGGTGATTTCTTTAATGGGTGGGAGGCTGCAGGATGATCTGCTGGAGGAGGCAGAGATACCAAAAATAGAGGATTTGGTAAATGTCTATAATAAAATCCAAGCAGAAATGGTGAACTCACTTCTTATGAACACTGTTGTTGTTGTTGCAATAATAATAATAATAATAATAATAATAATAATAATAATATATTTATTACAATAGTTATAATATATAAGTTATAATATTATAATTATATAAATTATTATTATTATTATTATTATTATTATTATTATTATTATTATTATTATTATTATTATTTTCTGGTTGATCCAGCTACACAGCTTGGACTTAAGATCTTTGCAATACAGCCCTGACTTTGAGACCCGATGAATATACACAGTATAAAACCTTTCAGGAACTTAGGGGCTTCCTTGACCTCTAAAATCAATCTTAAAAGTGACATAAATTACTCCTGAAAACGGAGCTCAGCTTTTGTAAGCCTGAGTAGGCCAATGCATGGTTGTTTTTAAATCATTTGGCTCTCGAATATCAAAACCAGTAAGGACCCTAAACATTCAAATAACTATACATTTCCCTAGAATAACTACAGAATTTTGTATAGAGAATTCATTTGTTTTTATTTGCTTTTTGCTCTTGAGTTGTTAGGGTTGGCAGTGGTTAAAGCTTCCAGTTTTTTCTTCACAAATATTAGGGCAACATTTCTTTCTTAAATGAAAACAGAGACTCTCATATAATTTCATGACTATTACACAGAACTTAAAGAAAAAAAACCACAACTATGCAGAAAATAAGCCTAGGAAGGACTACAAAAAGGTCATCTAGTTCATCCTCCTCCCCAAAGGCAGGATGTACAGCAACTCTAGTGTTCCTTATGGCTGTCAGCTATGAGATACTGGGGGATGAAGACCCCACAAATTCCCAGGCAAGATGTTCCAGGACTTGGAAGGCTTTCTCCTGGAAAGAGCAGCCTCGTGGAAAATTCACCCTACCCATGAGATGGTGGAGCACAGGAGCCCGGACCTGCAAGGGACCCAGACCTGCAAGGGACCCAGACCTGCAAGGGACCACCCAAAGCTCCAAGCACAGCCCTGAGAGCTGAGCAGCAGCAGGTGCCTCCAGGTGTGCAGCAGCCCTGGGCATCCCAGAGCAGATCCGTGGGCATGGTGGACACATCACAGAGCACGTCCCCAGGCATCCCAGCCACGTTCCTGGGCACCACAGGGCACACAGGCTCTGGAGTCCCAGGGGAGCACTTCTCTCATGTCCCACCCAGCACTCCTGAGCCTGTGACAGAGCTGGGCACAGCTCCCCTTCCTGGAGCTCTGCTGATAATGACAAGGCTCCCTCTCCACGCTCACTGCCCCAGCCCTGATGCTCTGCTCTGCATTATCTGGAGCACAGGGAGCAGCTGGCAGTGCCACTGAGCCCCTGCTGCCTCTTCTGACACTGTGCTGCTCCACCTGCCCTGCAGCCCGTGGCACGTAGGCATCGTGCAGGAGCTCATTCATCTTGCTCTCTATTTCATTAGCAAGTAAAACCACTGGCTGGCAATAAAGCCAGCAAAGGCTTTTGCAGAGCCCCTTTTGATGTGCTGCTCCCCTGGCTCTCAGCTGTCCCTGAACTGCAAATGCTGCTTTAGGGAGTGTCCCCTGCTCAGCTGCCAGTTCCTGCCATCCTCCTGCATCTGCTCCTGCAAGCCCCAGGGGCTGGGGCCTCTGTCTGTGACCCAGAGGAGAGAACCAGGCACAGCAGGAATGTCAAAGCATGGTGGAACCAGAGATAAAGCAGATGCCAGCTTTGCTGGTCACCAAGGAGGTCAGCTTGGCCTGACAAGGTCACCCTCAACAAACCCTGTTAGCTCTCCTCCAACCCATCCCACCCCCAAGTATTGTGGCCCCTATAATAATTTCCCAACATTTTATTAATCCTCATCCAGCCTTTTTAAGCCCTCCCTGACCCTCTGAATCCCCAGTGATAATCCCTAATGATCTGGCTAAAAATCATCCTCATTAGCCCTGGCTATTTGCAAAAATCCTCATTTCTCTCTCTAGCCCACCTTTCCTTTCCTAGCCCTGCCTGTTCCTAGTGTTAGCTGCCTGGCAAAACTTGAATCTTGGGGTTTTTAAAAGATAAAATAGCCCCAGACTTTCCCTTTTGCTCCCATTTCAGCTGTACGTGTTCCTCCTTGCTGAGAACCACCTGGTTTTCCTCTCCTTGTTTACTGACAGACTTGTTGATGTCTCCTCATCTCCCAGGCCACTTGCTGCCTGGCCTTGCAGTCCTCCCAGCTCTGTCCCCACATGCTCACACTATTCTTTTACCCTCAGTTTTAGGGACTGGTCTGATTTATACTTTCTGAGCGTGTTCCTTCTTGTGTTGGAGATGACCAGGCTGATCTCATGCTTTTCTTCCCACCTCACTCCTGCACCAGGCTGGTCAGCAGATGTTGCTGTTATTCTCATTCCAGTAAAGAACCAGCAGCTCCCTGCATGTCTCCCCCCTCTCCTTGTTTTCTGAGGGACATACAACCAACCTCAGGGTTTACTCATGCCTGCTTTCTGGAAGGTCACCTCTCAAAACCCACACTTCTTCCTAGATAGCTTCTGCCCAGGCTGCTTTCCACTTTCAGTCTGTCTCTGGCAGTCAGGAACAACCTTTAAACAAACCACAGAAGGTGTCAATAGTTGCCCTAAAACCTTCTAAAACCTGCTGGGTGCCCCGTGCTGGGCTGCATTCCCCTTCCAAGTGGTGCCTACAGAGTTCAAGTCTGGCTGCTGAGCCCTGAGCTTTGGATGCCTGTGGCATCTGCTCTCAGAAATCCTCCTAGGATTGCTCACCACAGAGAACCTGTCACACGTGCAGCTGCCAGGCAGGGACACATTCAGAGGCTGTTTGCCTGCTGTGCCCACACTCAGGTGTTTGCTGTCCCAAGGGGGCTGCAGAAACTGCCCATCCTGACAGTTTCCACCCCTGGCTCCCCATGATGCTGATGTACAACCGGTGCTCTGCAACCCCCCCCCAGCCTGCTCATGATTTTCAGCTTCACTCTCAAACTGTTTGCTCTGTTTCCTTAAAGAGAAGAGCAAAGATGGGGCTGAACATGAGCCAGCAACGTGCCCAGTGTGCCCAATGGGCTACAGCATCCTGGCTCCTATCAGCACTGGTGTGGCCAGCAGGACCAGGGCAGGGATCGACCCCTGTGGTCAGCACCTCACATCCTGGGGACAGTTCTGGGCCCCTCACCACAAGAAGGACATTGAGTGGCTGAAGCACATCCAGGGAAGGGCAGTGGAACTGGAGAAGGGTCTGGAGCACAAGTCTGAGCAGGAGCAACTGAGGGAGCTGGGGGTGTCCAGCCTGGAGACAAGGAGGTGAGGGGAGACCTGCTGGCTCTGCAGCTGCCTGAGAGGAGGTTGGAGCCAGGGGGGTCAGTCTCTTCTCCAAGGAACAAGTGAAAGGACAAGAGGAAACAGCCTCAGGTTGTGCCAGGGGAGGCTGAGGTTGGATCTTGGGAGAAATCTCTTCCCCAAAAGGGTTGTCAGGCTGCCCAGGGCAGGGGTGGAGTCCCTATCCCTGGGGGGATTTCAAAGCCATGTAGATCTGGTGCTGAGGGACACGGGTTAGTGGTGGTCTTGGCAGTGCTGGGTTAACAGTTGGACTTGATTACCTTAAAGGTCTTTCCCAACCAAAACAATGCAATGATTGATTCTGAAATCCAGGCTGCCCAGGGGAGTGGTGGCAGCTGTGGACGTGACATGGTCCTGCTGCATCTGTGGATATCCATCCACCCATTTGCCTACCCATCCATCCATCCATCCACCCACCCACCCCCTGGCCCAGCCTCGTTCCCCCTGCAGGGCTGAACCCCCATCCTGCCCATCCCATCCCATGCCTCCTGCACTCCCGCAGCCCAATCCCACAGACCCATCCCTCAGCCCCATCCCACACTCCCTCAGCCCATCCCTCAGCCCCATCCCTCAGCCCATCCCTCAGCCCATCCCTCAGCCCCATCCCTCAGCCCCATCCCTCAGCCCATCCCTCAGCCCCATCCCTCAGCCCATCCCTCAGCCCCATCCCGCAGCCCCATCCCTCAGCCCCATCCTGCACTCCTGCAGCCCCATCCCGCACTCCCTCAGCCCCATCCCGCACTCCCGCAGCCCCATCCCTCAGCCCATCCCTCAGCCCCATCCCACACTCCCTCAGCCCATCCCGCAGCCCATCCCGCAGCCCCATCCTTCAGCCCATCCCTCAGCCCCATCCCTCCCTCAGCCCCATCCCGCAGCCCCATCCCTCCCGCAGCCCCATCCATCCCGCAGCCCCATCCCTCCCGCAGCCCCATCCATCCCGCAGCCCATCCCGCAGCCCATCCCGCAGCCCCATCCCGCACTCCCTCAGCCCCATCACTCAGCCCATCCCTCAGCCCATCCCGCAGCCCATCCCGCAGCGGGGCGGTCCCAGCCCTCCCCGCCCCGCGGCCCCGCCCCGCACGGAGCCCCTCCCGCTGGCGGGGCGCTGAGGCGGCCCCGGCCGCGCAGCCCCGCGGCGCTGGGCTCGGCCGAGCATGGAGCAGTAGCGGCTCAGCGCCCGGCCGCTCCGCACCGTCCCGCACCGCCGGGCCATGGGCGCGGAGCGCAGGGGGGAGGCGGCTGCGCCCCGCGGTGGCTGCGCCTGCGGCGGCGGCGGGAGCTGGCGGCTGTTCCTGGGCTTCTTCGCGCTGTCGCTGGCGCTGCACGTCCTGACGCTGGGCTGTTACCTGGAGCTGCGCTCCGAGCTCCGCCGGGACCGCGGCCCGCAGCCCGCAGCCCCGCCGCGCCGGGACGGGACGGCGGCAGCCCCGGGCTCCCCGGCCGCCGGGCGCCCGCAGCGGCCCCCCGAGGGCGGGGAGCGGCGCCAGCAGGTGGGTCCGGCCGGGGGGCGGCGGGGGTCGCGGCCCGGGGGGGGGGGGGAGGGGTTGGCACTTGTCACGGAGCCCCGCGCACCCTCCCGGGGGTCCCCGGCGTTGTGCGGGTTCCGTCCCTTCCTCCTCGCCCCGCCGGTGCGGGGCCGGGCCCGCTGCCCTCGGCGCTTTTTTAAAGAGAAAAACCAAACCCGGCAGCGCTCCTGGCTTGTGTTTATGTAGGGAAAGGGGGGGGGGGGGGAACAAACAAACAGAAAAAGCCCCGAACTGGCGCTGGCGGGAGTGAAATTGGCGGCGACCTCGGTTCCCTTGGCGTGACGGGGCCGCCCGCGCTCCACCTGCCGCTGCCCTGTCGCGACAGCCCCGCTCCCGACAGAGCAGCCCCGGGCGGGGGTCCCGTATCCCCCCCTCCCCACGCCGCAGCGGGACGGGGCTCCGCTGGAATCCCGCTGCCCGGTGGGAATCCCGCTGCTGCCCCCCCCCCGCGTTCTCGCCTCTCTCCTCCTGCTGCGGTTTTGTTGCTTTAAATTATTCCCCCCCCGCCCTGAAAGGAGATGTATCGGTGTTTCGGTGTCCGAGCCTGCCTCCCTGCCCAGCCCGAGCCCTGCGAGCGGGTTGGTTTCCAGCTCCCGGTGTTGCTGCCCGGTGTGCGGAGCCGCCGGGAGCGGCGGTGCCCGCGGGGGTTTGTCTGTGCCGGGAGCCTCTGGGAGAGCAGCAGCGGAGCTGGGGCCTCCGCTCGCAAACTTAGCTCATTTTTTCCAGGCACGAAAGCTCGCGGCGAGCAGGGTAAGCTGGAGGGATGGGCTTTCCACCCCTTGGAGCCCCGCAAGCGGATGACCCGCTTCCCCAAAAGGTGCCGGGGCGGGGTCCCGGGGACACGCAGCCCTGCCCCGCAGCGTTTCCCTTTGCTGGTTATCAACGCACAGGGCAAGGGGAGGGGGGGGGGGGGGGGGGGGAGAACAAAAATAGCTCTGATAAAGCTGCGAGTTTGGAAGCTCTTCCTCTGACTTGGCAGCCGCTCGGCTGCGCCGGCCTGGGCTGCTCCCGGGAAAGCCGGGCTCCCGCCTTCCGGGGGGTGGTATTTGGGTCCCGCAGCTTCCCGGCGTGTGAGGCGGCGGTGGAGCGGGGAGAGCCCTTCCTCGCCGGCCGCCGTTTGGTTTGGTTTGGTTTTCCCTTGGGTGCTGAGATGGTGTCAGCGTGAAGGGAGTTGGAGCAGCTCGATGTGGTGGCGTTGGAATTCTTAGGTTGTCTTGTAATAGCATGTGGCTGAAGTTCCTTTCGTGTTATCGTGCTGGATCTGTTTAGTCTTTCGAGCTCTTCTTCCCAGCCAATGTATAATGAAATACCAGGGTAAATAGCTGAGGCATTCATAAATTACAGCGTTAGATAATTTGTCTCTGGATGCGTACGGAGATCCAAGCGGCGCTCGCTCCAGCTGACATACTCCAGATAAGGTAATGCTAACTCTTTCTTTCTTTCTTTTACATCTGGCCTGTCAGGCTTCAGATGAAAAATTCTTACGGACATATTGAAGCAGTTGGTTGGGAGGGAAAGTTTCCCTGTGGTGAGGGCACAGGAGGTGCTGAGCTCCCCGGGCAGCGTGCAGCCCGGCTGCTGGGGCTGTGGCGACGTGTCGTTCGTGTTGTTTGTGGTAGTGCTGCTCTCCTGCTTGCAGCTAAAACCAGCCACCTCTGCGTCTTGGGGTGCTGTGGATGTAGGTCCCTCCTGGGACTGAAGGGGCGAAACGAGGTGTTTGCAAACAGCCTCGTTAAAAAAAGCCATCCTCGGCAATGTTAGAACCTTGGGGCTGTGCTTGGGGTTCCCAGCTGCTTTCCAACCTGGAGCTGGTAAGTCCGAAGTGGGGTCCTGTGCATGTGTGTCAGGAGCCAGATGTGTGCAGAAATGAAGCAGAAATTAGGAAATAATTGTTCCAAGAGGTGCAATCAGTGGCATCTCTGTCCCAGGGACCTGCAGCCAGTCAGGGCACGTCAGGGGAGTCCAGCATCCCCATAAAGGTGGAGCTGCCAGCCCTTCCTCTCTCTTCAGCTCTGCAAAGTAGTGTCAGTGTTGTGATGATACCAGCTGATTTAAAAACAATCAAAAAAATATATTCCCTTCCCTGACCCTTTCTTTTCCTTATTCCCCTTCCTGACCTGAGGCAGGAGGGGCAGAGCAGGGGGGAGGACGGGGAGCGATGGTCAGCGCTGTGCTTTTGGCAGAAACCTCTCCTGGCCACGGGCCAGAAATGACCTCATGACAGGAGTGAGATTTGGCAGCTCGGTAACACCCCGCTCCCCTGTCTGACAGGGTATTCAAATGTGTAACTCATTTGAGACACAAGGGCAACTTTTCATGGCAAAGGTTGAGGCATTGTAGTTCACATCTTTGTCCCAGAAGCTGCGGGGTGGTTGCATCACCGCTTTGGCCTGGAGATGAAAAGTTTGTTAATGCTGTTTTAATTCATCCTTTGCTGTCCATCTGAGGTGTGAGAGCGGATCTGGGGAGCGGGGGGTTATGCTCAGCCTCCACTGATGTTATAAAACCAAAATAATCCCTCGGGGTGGATGTGCTGTGGAAAAGTGACTTTGTTGGTGTGTTCGTTAGCGTTTTGCCGATGACCCCGCTCGAGCAGAACAGGCAGCGGGGGGTTCTACCTACTGCTCATGAAAATAGTGTGTGACTGAACTAGATCCTGCTTTGTTGTCAAATCATTCCTGTAATAATTGAGCCTCATGGAGCATCATTTCTCTGCTTTTTCCCTGAGCAAGTCCTTGTTGTACCACATTTCTGAAAAAAAACCTTGTTTTTCGCAAGCAGCGGGTGAAGTGTGTGACCTCCTGAGTGTCTTGAGATGGGCTGAGAGGTTGCCTAAGTTTGCCTCTTGGAAGAAGATCAAATATCCATCAGATCTGTCAGATCAAACTGGCTGTGGAGGCAGTTGGGACTGGCCAGGGGGGTCTGTCTGCTCCTCAGGGCTGGGGGGGCTGCTGAGTCATCCAGAAAAATGTGCTGAGCGGGAATTTGGTTGCCAGCATTTACCTCCATCAGCACCAAAGGTGTCCATCTCATAGATCTCCACCTCATGCCCTTTTTCATGAGGGACATACCCGCTTTTTAGTAGCTCTTCCATCAGCATTCCTGACAATATCATTGCTTTCCTGCTGGTATTTTCTATTCCACCCAGGCAACATGTTGGTCTTTTACTTGGTGTTCTTCCCTTTCCCACCTGTATCCCTCCATCTCCTGAACTAGCAGAGTCCTCCTGTCCCAGCAGTCATTAGGCAGTATCCAACCCTGTTAATTGATATCTGCCTTCTAAATCCTGCTTGCTCACTTGATAAGGAAATTACTTTGCCCCTAAGATTTATTCCTATAGTATTTTGCTTTTAGTCACATATAAAAACACTCAGAGCGTGCAACTTGCTCTGTGCTTTTTTGTTATATTCAGGGAAGATGAGTAACTGGCTTCACTTGAGGGGGAGGCAGGGAAGGATTTAGGGAATACTATCTAGTTTTTCTCTGTTTCTGGTCAGGATGATGCAGCTCTGTAATTCCTGGTGAATTATTTGGGTGGTTTCATCTGGAGAAGTGTTGTGGCAGGTTGTGTCACTGGCCATGGGACGTAGAGGACAGATAGACATCACCTTGTCTTTCACACTTAGTCTCTTGTCCGCCCTCTGCCACTCAAGGGTTGAGACCACAAGTAAGGAATCATGACCAGGTACCTACTTGGTGTCTTTTGCCTCGTTAATGTGCAATCATTATTTTGCCCTTTCTTCTCAATTCCAGCCCCAGAGCACAGGCTGCCATTCAGATTTGCACAACGTGCTGTCAAAGGGTCTGAAAGGCCTTAAAGCTTCTTTGGAGCCTTCTTTCTTCCCTGAGCACAACTCGAGCTCATCCGCAGCCCTTGTTCCTGCATCCCGAGCTGGGAGGCTGCGCCGACGGCGCGTGATGGATCAGGGATGAGCTGGAAGCCGACAGCGTGCTGAAAGCTGGGAGCGAGAAGGTCTTGCTGGAAATGCTCCTCCAGTGTCTGCCTCCTCTGAGAACAGCCTCTGCACAAACCCTGAGACACCTACTCAGGGCTCGTGCTTTGGGGTTTCGTGGCTTCCCACCTTGAAAAACTCCAGGTGGGCCACGGAGCATAAGGAAATACGGTGTTGAGGGATGAGTTTTGTGACAGGTTTTCCCTCAAATTACACTTTTGGCTGTCTTGGTTGTAGCTGAGAAAAGCTCTCAGAGGGCAATAAGGGCAGACAGCAGCTTGCTGTCTGGCTCTCGGGGCTCTGGTAACCTTCACCCACATCCCTTGACAGAGGGGAGAAAATTCCTGAGGCTACCGGAGGTTTGGGGTCTGCGACGGGGAGAAGGGGCTGCGGCGGGGCGGCCTGATGGCAAATAGAAAACATATTTCAGCTCCCATGCCTGCAAATATCCTGTTCAAACCTTGGCACACGTCCACCAACTCCTCCTCCTTAAAAGAAAATGATGCAGTGTGTCGGTGGCTGCCCGGGGTGCCGGGATAATTGGGAAACATACCCGGTGCCCGAGGGGCTCGAGGTGCAGCCGTGCGTGTGCGGAGGGTTGGACTCCTTCTGCTGGACACCTTCTGCTCAGTGTCAGTGCCTGGAGGGGCTACAGGAAAGCTGGGGAGGGGCTTGGGACAAGGGCAGGGAGGGAGAGGGTGAGGGGGAACAGTTTTAAGATCGAAGAGGGGTGATTTAGGTGAGATCTTAAGATAAAGTTATTCACTGTGAGGGTGAGAGCCTGGCCCAGGTTGCCCAGGGAAGCTGTGGCTGCCCCATCCCTGGCAGTGTTGAAGGGCAGGTTGGATGGGGCTTGGAGCAGCCTGGGCTGGTGGGAGGTGTCCCTGCCCATGCAGGGGGTTGGATCCAGATGATCTTGAAGGTCTTTCCCAACCCAAACCCTTTGGTGATTCTGTTCTATGACTCTATGATCTTTATGGTGCTGGTTGGGTACGTTGCGTTCTGCCTCCTTACGCCACGCAAGTGAGATGGACACTGTGGTGTCTGTGGTGGGATGGCACCACTCCCGAGCTGTTCAGCTGCCAGGGCTGGAGTTTAGGAATTTGCTTTGGAAAGGGGGAAGTGGTCAGTGAGGGGAAAAAAAAAAAAAATAGCCACAGCTCTGGGGTTTCCAAGCACAGGTTGGCTGTGGGTACATCTTGCCTGGGGAGCCCTGAAGGTGCTGGGGATGCTGGCAAGGTTGGCAAACCGGTTAAAAACCAAAAATCTTGCCTCTAGGAGAGAAGAAGCAGTTGGAAAATAATAACTGTATATTGCACCTGCTGGCTCAAAGCTTGTGTCAGCACCAGGCAGGTTCTCTCTGGCCACCTGGCTCTGTGGCTAGTGGGGACAAGTGTGAAAGGACCCAGGGATGTGTGGGAAGGAGAGGAGGAACAGCTTCAGCTCACAGAGGAGCAGATGTCTTGTGGTGGGCTCTGCCCCCTCCTCCCCTTCTGCAGCTCAGCTTGCTGGTGTATTTTCTGGAGCTTTAATTTTCTGGAGCTTTAATTTTCTGGAGCTTTAATTTTCTGGAGCTTTAATTTTCTGGAGCTTTAATTTTCTGGAGCTTTAATTTTCTGGAGCTTTAATTTTCTGGAGCTTTAATTTTCTGGAGCTTTAATTTTCTGGAGCTTTAATTTTCTGGAGCTTTAATTTTCTGGAGCTCATTCCACAAAGGGTAAATGCTGCAACTTCGTGCGAGGACTCGGGATGTTTTATCAGCGTTTGTTGAGTTCCTTGATGGAGAAGGTTGTTGTTGCCAAAGAAAGGGTTTGAGTGACACGTGACCAGAGTTGCAGGGTTTTTCCACAATTCTGAGATGAATTAACTGGCAAACACTCAAACCTGTGTTTTTAAGAACACTCAGTGGCATTCCAAAGTTATCTTTCACTTAACCTCATAGTACATAGTGCTTTATCAAACCATTATTATTCTAACCTTTTCTTACCACATAATACTGTAAATCTTCCTTGCTCTCCCATACACATGTAGTATCTTGTAATACTAATTAAACTGCACATTACCCTCATTTTGCTCTCATACTAATCCAATATATTTTTCTTGACTGGAAGCCAAACCCTGCGAGCTCCGGAGCATGCAAAGCTCTCATTCCAGTCTTATTATATGTTAATGACTTGATATTTTAATATCTTTCAACACTTCAGGAGAATGTTATTTTTAGAGGCATCTGGCTGTGAAAGGTAAACCCCTGTGCAAGAGGCTGAGGGGTTTATTGTGAGTGTAAAGCACAGAGTAAACCCCGTGCAGTGAGCAAGGGGTAAGCGTGGCTCTGAAGATGTGTAAGCTGTCAGAATCCATTGTGCTCAAATATGAAATTACAGCACGATTTGCATGCAATTTTAACATAGTTAATGGCCTTTATAGGAGGGGAAAATAAAACCCTTGCCTCCACTTCAGTGTGCTGCAGTCCTAAGTGCTCTCTTGTTAAACTCTTGGGGAAATGCTGTTTTTGTATGCTGCTGGTGCTGATGCCAGTTGGACCTGGCTGCTACTACAACAGCAATAATTACTCGCAGATGGGTGGATGTTAAAATGAGCTCGTTCCATAAGCCCAAATGAAATGCTGTTGTAAGTGCAAAGTAGTAAATATGCACCATGGCACTGGTGAGATGCCAGCCCTGTGATGTCTTCTGAACAGCAAGTGCCAGTGTCCTCCTGCTGAAACTGCACCTCGGCTGTGGCTCCTGCTGCCCGTTGGATCCCTAGTTCCTCGGAGGGGGCTCAGGAGGAGCAGGGAGCAGCAGCTTGAAGTGCTGTGGAAGTCTGCAAGCCATTTAGCTGTGTGTGCTGTGCCTGCTGGCTGCCTGGGCTGGGGAGGAACGAGACCCTGCAGAGCTCAGCCCCGTCCTCCGGCGCTGGCGTCTTGGTTGGGCTCCTCCAGGAGACCCAAGTGCGTTGAGGAAGGTGTGGGGTGGCAGTGGCAGGCTTGGCTTTGCAGCAGTGGGCTTTGTGTGGCATGGTGTTGTATGGCATGGCCTTGCAGCAGCAGGCAGCGTGTGGCATGGAGATGCAGGGCAGGGCTTTGCTCTGGTGGGCTTTGCTCAACGTGGTGTGGCCGTGGGGTTGTATCGTGGCACGTTGTTGCCTGGCCTTGGAGCAGCAGCACTGCATGGCATGATGGTGCAGCAGGACTTGGATGTGGTGGCTGCAGCTGCTGGCTGGTTCCAGGAGAGGTGAGGAGGAGGAGGAAGGCCTGGGGAAGGCTTGTCCTCCTGACCAGTCCTGGCAGAGCTGCCTCTCCTTGAGCCCAGCCATGGGCTACGTTTGGGCGAGCACAGAGATGCAGCCAGGCACAGAAGTGATGGCATGTCTGGCTTTGCAAGATCAGACCCTCTTTGTCTCTCCTGTTTTTTCCACGTTTCCAGTAGACACAGTGTCCCAGGAGTTCCCAGAATCTCAGCAGCCCCTTGGTGACAAAGAGGGTGCAGTCCCCCATGCCTGGTGGCAGTGGGAGCTGGTGCAGCCCTGTCCCTCTGTGCAGCCTTTGTCTGGCTGCCTTTACAAGGGAGGTAACAAGGTGGAGTGGGGAAGATGGTGAGAAGGTGTCTTCAGCCAGCCCTTGTAGGAAAATCCACCTGGGAGCATGTAGGAGCCCTGTGATTGTACCTTAGGCTTGGGTGAAGGAGCTGGGGGGCAGGATGTTGTGGTCTCCACCGTGGCCAGGGCTGAGCCACAGCCGGGATGGCTCCGGCTCCGCGTTCAGACCAGCACCCACGCTCCTGGCCCTGCTCTGGGATGTCTCATGGCTTTCCTGGTTGCTGCTTCATCATTAAGCTGGGTGCTGCTGCTCCTCATCGTGCTGCTTCATCAGCTGTTTGTTGTCTTGGTCCTTCTTCTTTTTCCATTTCTCACTTCAAATGACTTCAGTGTTGACAATTCCCTCTTCCACCTCATCCGAGCAGGAGGTGGCCGAGGGCAAGAGCCTCCCTGTCCCCCAGGATCAGAAATACAGCAAGTACCTGATTAGCTTTAGGGGTGAGAAGACATAAATGCAGCTTAACTTGTCCAGCAGAGGTAAAAAAAAAATAAAATAGTTGAATTCTTCCTGTTGTTTTCCCATTCATGAGGCAGCAGCAGCTTTTCCCAGGGAAGTGCAGAGAGGGCTCTAATGGCCTAAACAGACTTGGCCTGATCCTTCCCATCTTCTCCCTGTGCTGGGCTTGGTGAAATTAATGCAGGAAATAATTCTGGAGCAATTATTTCCTTCAACCTTGCAAAGAAGGTGCTTGAGCTACTGTTAACCTTAACCAGCACATTTTTGTATTTTCCCACGGGATAGGAAAATAGGAGAAATCACTGCAAGCTGATGGCTGGACCTGTTGCTGCTCTGCTGTGCTGCTCTGCTGTGCTGCTCAGAGGGGTAAACAGTTCAGATTCAAACATGAGTGGGTTTGTTTTCTGTGTTCCTTTTACCCTGCCCTTGCAGGGTGCTGCTGTTCTGCAATTCACCTGGTGTCTCCTCAGGATTTAAGAAGCCTGAGGCTGCAGGAGGTAGGGGGGGTGGCATTTCTGCCTGGAAAGCTTGAATTCTCATGCTTTTCTGTAAACCAGACTCTGTGGTGGAAAACTCAGGTCAAAATAGGGCTTGCTGGGCCATGGGGCTGTGGTGAAGAAAATGGTTGTTTTTTGACTGCAGCTGTTAGTATCTTTTTAGTGCTAATGAACTAAAGGAGGAGGTTGGCTGCCCCTGAGCTATGGGTGGGCTTGTTGGTGCTTGCTGGGCTGGTGGGGTTAACTCTTACTGGGAAGCTGGGAGAGGCTGCCAGAGGGACCTGAAGGGTTGGGGCAGGGGAAGCCCTGCTTGCCCATTCCCTGCCAGAGCTGGGTTACCTGTCTGTACCTCCTGGAGGAAATTGTGTGTGTGGGGGGGGTTTCTCTTTGGAAAGGAGACCTTGTATGTGTGCTGGGAAATGTCAATTTGAAGGTATTTTAAAGGGTTATTGTATCTTCTTTTTAGCAACATCTTTATTGCTGACTCGAAGTTTCCTTTTCTGATTTCTTGTGTTGTTAAAAAGAGTTGTTCTCACTCAGGTTATGGCTCGTGCACAGATTCCTAGAGTGTGCAGAGCCTGGTGGTGTCCAACAGAATAAGCTGATAAGGAAAATGCAGCTTAGTTACTGGCCATGCTGTGCTTTAATCCTGGATCATCTGGTAGCATGATGGGATCATCGTGTTGCTGATCCTCTTTGGTGGCTGCTGACCCATCCACATCTCTTCCCAAAGCCCCTTTTCTAGTGCAGGTCGTGGAACTTCATTTAAAAGCCCAAACCTGTGAGTCAACTGCCCAGGAAAGGGTCGAGCTCACATCCAGGAGTTGGTGATTTTTGCAGCATTGCAGTTTTCAGGGCTCTTGAAAGAGCAGGTAAATGGAGGGGGAAAGGAGTTTTCCATGCCAGGGCTCATGTGCCTGAGATCATGCAGCAGTTCTGCAGGAAGATGTTGTGGATGTTGCAGGGACAGGCTTTAGGATGCAGGATGCTGCTGCAGTGAGAGGGGCTGGACACTCCAGATCTCCCCAGGGAGGTTAAATCCCACTGCTGCCATAACTGCTAGGGAAAAATGGAGATACCTGAACTTGTTTCAAGTGAGGGATGAACATCCTGGGGTGTTCCTGGACAGGGGCTGCTGGTGAACCACCTGCCTGAGGAGAGCTGAACATCCCAGGGACTCACTGCTGAGCAGTAAACAAGGTGTTTGGGTAGCAAAGCTCATGGGAGGAGGGAGACCTTCCCCCTTTGAAAGAAGACACACAAATGCCTTCTGCCTGCTTTTCTTCTAGGTCATTACACCTGTGCATGTCTTCATGAATTAGTTTTCTCTCATTTGGCTTTAGCAGATTAAGGAAGCCACAGCTGGGCTCTGCAGCAGGTCATTGCTTTTACTGATGGGACAGGTGGAAGGATTCAGAGTCGTTCTTCAGCAGTAGTGGTGCTGAAGTCTGGTTCATGGTCAGAGAAGGGAATGGGTGCAGGAAAAGTGCTGTAGCTGAACCTGTGGAGTCTCAGCACAGAACTTGCTGGGCTGCACTTGGCCTCCAGGTCTGGTGAGACACTGGGTCAATGAGAAATGCCAAACCTGTTGCTCATCAGGTGGGTTTTCCTTAGGGGATGGTGAGAGCTTCTATACTCAGTACTCACATGGATGCTGGTGTTTTTAATCTGTGGAGACCCCATATCATGGAATCAGACTGGTTTGGGTGGGAGGGACCTGAAAGATCATCCAGTCCAACCCCCCTGCCATGGGCAGGGACACCTCCCACCAGCCCAGGTTGCTCCAAGCCCCATCCAACCTGCCCTTCAACACTGCCAGGGATGGGGCAGCCACAGCTTCCCTGGGCAACCTGGGCCAGGCTCTCACCACCCTCACAGCAAAGAATTTCCTCCTCATGTTTCACCTCAACCTCCCTCTTCCAATTTTCATCTATCCCCCCTTGTCCTCTCCTCTCCTGCCCTTGTCCTCTCCCTCCCCAGCTTTCCTGGAGCCCCTTCAGGCACTGGAAGGTGCTCTCAGGTCTCCCTGGAGCCTTCTCTTCTCCAGGCTGAACACCCCAACTCTCCCAGCCTGGCTCCAGAGCAGAGCTGCTCCCTCTGATCATCTTTGTGGCTCCTCCAGACTCCATGTCCTTCTTGTGATGGAGAACCCGGACAGTTTCTAGGCTCTGCATCCCAGGGCTGGGTGAGTTCCACATGTGCCATCTGGGGGTGCTGGGGTGAAGGGGCAGGACAAGCTCTGGGAAGTTGAGGGCTGCAAGTGTTAAATCCAGAGCATGGGTCCTGCAGGCTCAGCTCGGCTGGAGCACGTTTCCAACAACAGCCTGGATTTGCCAAAGAAAATTAGGCTCAATGCAGCAAAATAGCTGTCAGCTCTTTCCTCCCTAGCCTGGCTTTGCTCTTGCTCTGCAGAATAATGGAGCTGTTTGGAAGGGGTGCAGAAGTTTGGGGGTCTCTGTGCCTGGCAGTGTGTCCCCTCACTCGGCAAAGCCCTGTCCCCTCCCATCCATCCTCACAGCTCCTCCTCCCCCCAGGGCCACTGGGTCAGGCTGCAAACCCTCCATCGAGGTGAGGGCTGAGGGTCACATCAAGCTGGAAAAAAGTCATATTCTTCTCCTTTGGTAGCTCAATATTGGACCAAAGCATTCAAGGGGGGACTTGGGCTGAACTATTAACTAGCTCGTTCCCATTAAATAAGACTTTTGGGCTTCTGAGCACAGTTGTGTGCTGGGCTCAGAAGAAACCTCCAGAGATTCCCAGGTTGGTGTCCCCCCCACCTCCTGAACCATGAGCTTCTCAGCTCTTAGTCCATCCTGACTCAAAACCCACTTTCTCTTCCCATATCTGAAAATACTGGAAAACCAATTGTATAAATGATCATTCTGGTAATGAAAATCAATGGGCCCAGTTGGTGAAGTGAAACTTCCCTTCAGGTCCCAGTGAAAGTCCTGGGTGGCTTCAAGCTGCTTGGCTGGATCAGGTACTCAAGCAGTTAAATATTCCTGCTGCTGGCATACAAAAGCAACGGCAGGTATCTTCCAGGGGATCCAAGTTTGCTATATCTGAAATCTGGCAAATAGCACAAATTTTTAGGTCGTGAGCAGAAATCACACCCCGAGGCGATGGCTGACAGGGAGGGTCTCCCTGACATATTTACCCAGCAATTTTCTTATCATGAAACAGGCTTTCTCACAAACCCCAAACCTCACCAACAATAGCAGCAACAAAAAAACCCACCACTGTAGGTTTTGGGAGCAGATGCAGCTTCAAGATAACAACCCCTTTTTGCTCTTTGTTTACTTGGCGTTTGGTGGTTAATTAGAGCGAGGCCAAGTATGGTCAGATAGTTCATAAAAGAGAGTTTTTAAGCACTGGAATTGAAAGGTTTTTTTTTGCTTTATGCTTTTTTTTAACTGCAGCCCGTGAGGCTGTTGGAGGCAGGCAAAGCAGGGCTTTAGGAACAACTCAGAGTAAACATTTGTTTTGGCCACTAAAAGATGGAGTTTGGAAAGGGCGGGAGGGTGGAGGGGAACAGCCCGTTCTGTGGGGACGTGTGCTGGGGGGGGACTGTGGCAGTGTCACCCCAAAAGCCAGGTCCCCATCTGCCCTGCTGGGCTTGGGCATTCCCTTGTGCTGGGGCTAGAGCTGGCCTTAAATGCCGGTGGGAGGAGATGGGCTGTCACAGCACGTGCTGCTCTGCCACCCTGCTGGTCCTGCCACCCTGCTGGTCCTGCCTCTTCTGCTTGTGCAAGGAATGGAGCAAAACTGCAAGAAAGGGGCACTCTGTCCCCCAAAAAATCACTAATAATGGTTCAGGTTATAAGGCAGTAATATCAGTTCTGATCCAGCTGTTGCCCTTTCTTTAGATCTTAGGAAGAAATTCTTCCCTGTGAGGGTGGTGAGAGCCTGGCCCAGGTTGCCCAGGGAAGCTGTGGCTGCCCCATCCCTGGCAGTGTTGAAGGGCAGGTTGGATGGGGCTTGGAGCAGCCTGGGCTGGTGGGAGGTGTCTCTGCCCATGCAGGGGGGTTGGATCTAGATGACCTTTAAGGTCCCTTCCAACCCAAACCATTCTATGATTCTAACGTGCGTGGTGCAGAAAAGCACTGGCAGGAAGCTGGTCTGAATGCCATCTGGGATGCTCTGTTAATGGTGGCCTGTGGAATACCAAGTGATAAACCATTGTGAGCAGGGACTTCCAGGGTTATTGTACAAAGAAGGGCATAAGAAACATGACACTCAAATTGTGATTCCTGGCAGAAATGCTGTGCAGTAGGGAAACTTTGGTTGGGTTGCTTACATGCCTTTCTTCTAGCTGAAGGGCAAATGACACTGTTTGCATTAGATGTGAAGAGCTGACATGAAACATGCCCGACTTCTCCCAAACTGAGTTGGGGTTCTTGCTGTTCCAGAAATTCTTTCCTCGTCTTTATTTTCAGTTCTTGCCTCCAAATGGGCCCAAATGAAATGTTCATGCTAGGAAAGAGCTTGATCGTGAAGGGAAAACACAGACAAATTGTGCTCCAGGGAAGGGTCTGGCAAAGAGCAAGTGGATACATGGGGTGAGCTGGGCAACCCTGTGGTTCCTTCTGCTGGGATCTCGTGAGGGTGCCTGTCAAGCTGATGGGTGTTGGCAACACCAGCCACCAAACCCAGGGCAGTTTCTTGTTTATTTGTTGTTGGGGTTTTTTTTTTCCTGGCTTTTAGGTTGGTTTTTTTTAAGGCAGATACTCTGGGTTTTAATATCTTGGACTTCTGTGGGGAAGTCTGATGGTGATTACCAGCACTTTAGAGACTGAGTTTGTCAGTGTTGTTGCCCTGCTGGTCCTGGCAGCTGCTGTGGTGGCTCTTGGGTTGGTTGATGTTGCTGGGATGGGTGCGCTGATGGTTTGCACGCCTCGAGGTGAGTGATTTAAGAAGGGCTGGTGTAGGAAGCTGCACTGATGGAAGCTGACTGAAAGCTGGTGAAGATGTGCCTTTGATGGCTTCAGTTGCAGGACAATCTTGCTTGGTGCTCAGTTTTAGCTGTAGATACAATGAATTGTGCCACTCGATTCAGAGAGAGTGAATCAGTGGTTGGTTTGGGCTGAGTTTGGGCTTTTAATCCACCAAAGGTTTTTTCCAGTATGATCTGCTAGGGTGATTGTCCACAGGGATGAGAGAGGTGTCAATCTGTTTAGGGAGTGCCAATTGCTGCATCTGCAGAAGGTTGGCACGGTTGGGCTTTGTTGGTAAGGATGCTTCAGTGACATGTTGGATGTCACTGCATCTTCCAGCACCTTGTTGAAGAACGTCAAGAAACGATGGCTTGCCAATTGAGGGGAATGATGGCCACATTGCTGATTGGCTTGTCAGCTCCAGCTGCAAGACTGGAGAGGGGGTGCAGCAGTGTCCTCATAGGAGGGTTCACCTTCTGTGTTGGCCTGGGTGGGGGGCTGCAGTAGCCCATGCTCAGTGTACAGTTCTGAGCCCCTTGTGGTGGTGTCTCTTACCTCTTTGAGCAAACCTCTGAACAAAATAAGCACCTAGAAGAGGAAAGGAAGACAAGCTGGCTTCTTGGTGGAGCTGTTAGATCAAAGAATCCCAGACTGGTTTTGGGTTGGAAGGGACCTGAAAGATCATCTGGTTCCAACCCCCCTGCCATGGGCAGGGACACCTCTCACCAGCCCAGGCTGCTCCAAGCCCCATCCAACCTGCCCTTCAGCACTGCCAGGGATGGGGCAGCCACAGCTTCCCTGGGCAGCCTGGGCCAGGCTCTCACCACCCTCACAGCAAAGAATTCCCTCCTCATGTCTCACCTCAATCTCCCTCTTCCAGTTTTAATCCATCCCCCTTGTCCTCTCACTACAAGCCATTGTCCCAGGTCCCTCCCCAGCTTTCCTGGAGCCCCTTTGGGCACTGAAAGGCCACTATGAGGTCTCCCCAGAGCCTTCTATTCTCCAGGCCCACTTTTTCAAGCCTCTCCTTCTTTTGTGGGTGCTCTTCTCTCCTTGTCCCCAGGACAGTGCTGCCTGCTGCTCCTCTGTCCAGCCTGGCTCCATTTTGCAGCAAGTAACCGATATTTTGAAAGCCCTCGAACTTTGGCGTGATCCAAAACTGTGTTGTGTCCTGTTGGAACCTGGAATCTGGCGGGAGGGAGATGGTTTTTTTCCAGGCAGCTCTATACATTTTCAGCTGATGATCTCAGGGGAGCACGCTGACAGCTGTGTGCACCACTCGGCGTTGAGGGCTCGTGCCTGGACGGCGCGGGCCGTGTTGCGCTGTTGATTCCCAACACCAAATCACTTTCAGGCCTGTGAAGCTGTCACTCACCCGGGGACAGCGGCTGGGGAGAAGCTTCTCCTGCCTCAATTGTTGGATAGAAGCAAGTTGAGTGCATGTGCAGATTGTATGTCTGTGGCAGGGCTTCCCTTTTGCTCTTCTTCTCTGGTCGCCTGCTTGTTCCGAGCCCCCGATGAGTTGTATTTCAGCAGCACTCGGTGTTTCCTGCAGCCTTTGGTTCACCCTCAGGCTACATCCACCCCCAAAAAATCACATTTTTCCAGTTAGCCCAGCAGGGCTTTGTAGAAACTTTCCAATTTTTTTTTTTTTTTTATTTGTTTTTCAGTAGAAAATCCAGAGTGGTTTTGGTGAAGACCTGTACCTGAGGTGAGGTCCAGCCTCGGGAGATGCTGTGCTGGGTCTGACCATGTCCTTTAGCTTTGGAAGCACTTGTCTGTGTTTGTAAATTGCTGTGAAGGGCATTGAAACCTTTTCTTTTCCAATTTATTTAGAGGGAGGTTGGCTCCTGGCTCCTTGAGGAGTACAGAGGCAAGCCTTGGCTCAGGCCTAGGCCTCTCAAGTATCACTCTGATAATACCAAAACCTCAAATATGCTTAAAAACTTCCTTTAGGATAAAATCAGATTAAATTTTTGCATTTTCATGCTCCCCAGTTGGAAACACGTCACTGTGTATGTTTTCTGCTTGGAGGATCCCTTTGGTGAATAAAGATATTCAGCTTTTCCCCAGTCTCACACTAAGAACCAGGAGGGTTCTTCTCAGGTTTCAGGTTGCACAATGCCCACATTTTCAGGTTGATTGAAAAGGCTTGGGTGATTTCTTGCAGGATCCTAGTTTGTTGGTTGTTTCCACCCCCCCGTGACATCTCTGTAACAATACTGTTTGCACATCCATCAGGCAGAATTCTTTGGCTGGCTCTTGTGCACACCTGTGCACTCACATGTTCTGCCAAGAAATGGCTGCAGTTGGACGTTGCTGCTGAAGTATTTGCTGAGGAATGGTTTTAGAACTCTAAACATGATTTTTCTGGGACTTAAAACTTGGACTTCTGATCGGGTCGTTCTTGAATCAAGGCTACATGAAAACAGGTTATTGTTTGAGCTGATAAGCTGATCTTAGAAGTAGTTCATTGGGTCTTCTGGATCAGCAGCCAAGTCCTGTTTCTTCAATTTGAGGGTAAATTGGTTAGTGCTGTGGTGCCCTCAGCACCCTATCTCCCATCTGCTGCTGCCAGGTGGATTCCCTCCTTCTGGAGCTTCAGGAGGGACTCTTCATTCCTTGATGATGGGTAAAACCACCCTGATGTTGGTGAGTGTCTTCTCTTGAAGATGACTCCAAAGATTCTTCCTACCAGCACTGCTGTAAGGCATCATGCTGCTCTGGGCCCTGGCCAGGGTGGTGGGTGCTCAGTACAGGTCTCATCCTGGGTGCTCAGTATGGGTGTCATCCTTGGGGTGCTTGCTTCCAGGTGGCCTGTTTCCATACAGCATGCCAGGTGCAGGAGAATACCCATAAGCAAGGTCTTCTCGTTGCTGCTGACACTGTTACCTGCTTGAGGACCCACCAGCAGAACTCCAGACAAGGTGTTAACCAACAGGCTTGGAGGGAACAATAGAGCAAGGCAGATGGGAGAACCACAACCAGGTTTAGAGCACTTGAAGAGGCATGTGGTCCAGGCTGGGGTTAGAGGAATGTGCTGGAGATGTGGGGCTGGTGTGATGGAGCTGGGACTGGTGAGTCTTGGGAAAGTTGCAAACACATTCAGTTGTGAAATACTTTGGCTTTTGGTAAACTCCATCTTTCCATTCCCATCTAGGCTGTCACTTGGAGGAATGAGCATTTCTATTGCTTTCTAATTTTGTGCCATCTTTTGTTACCCCATGTTTGTGTTACCCAAACGACTGAGTGTTTCCTGTAGTTATTTGGGGCTCTTGACACTCTTGATACCTGGTAGCAAAGAGTTCCCTAGATTTGACTTGTAGAATAAATAAAACCCTGAGATAAATTAGTCTTAGTGATTACCAAGATGGGTTTTTGGTCTTGCATGGGTTGGGTTGCATGCATGGACACAATGTACTGGCTTTTCCTGTCATTCCCTGCTTTTATTTCAAGCTATTTCTGACTTGGCAGTTACCTGGACCAGCCATAGAGGTTGGAGAATGCTAATAATCATCCTTCCAGATACCAGGAGTTACCATAGGGGTGATTTTGTGCTGGTGGGGTGACCCTACATCTGCAGTTATTAATATTAACCCGTAAAGCTGCTCAGTGAGCTGGGTGTGCAAGAAAGCTGCTTGTCATTATGTTAATGAGATACCACAGCACCAAGCTTTTCTCCCAAGTCCCAGGGTCACAGCCCTGCACCTTGGAATAAGAGGGGGGGTGTCTGTGGCTCTGTACCCATCCCCTCCACACCCAGCAGTCTCCAGACACCTTTGCAATTCCCAGGGCTCCCCATCCCAGTGTCTGACCCCTGCTGCAAAACGATGGGAAACGCTGGCATCGAGCAGCTCTGATGAGTGTGGATGGGATTGTTTAATTTCTGCTGATAGCTCTGTATTTGTAACGGGGGGCTAAGGTTAGCTGAGGTGACAGGAGGAGGATGCTGAGGGTGCAGCAAGCCCCTGTGTGCTGCCGAGGTAGGATGTACAGTAGGAGAAAAGCCCTCCAAAGAGCATGTGTTTGTGCCCACAGCCATTAAGCTTAATCATCTTGCTGTCTGTATCGACTTACAAATGAAAGCTTGCAGTAATTTGGAGCAGCATTTGAATTGTGAGTGGTAGTGATGATGCTGAGCTTGTCTTTTAATGCTGAGTTTAGTCTTTGAGGTTTGGATTAAAAAAAACTTCAATGAAACCACAAAAAAGGCATTGGAAGCATAACTGAACAGGTGGAACAAATTTGTTAAATCTGTTATTGAGAAAACAGCAACTTGCTTTTAAGAAATAAATCAATCTGCAGCTCAGTGTTTCATAATGAGGAGTGGGATAGGAAAATCTAAAAATATCTACAAATGAGAGCTAATGCTCTGAAGGAACAGATCCAAACTAGAATATAATATTGCCCATTGTGGTGACAATAAGTATTTTAAAGTTCATTGAGATCCTTGCTGTGATGCAGATGGGACTTGAAGAGCCAGCATATTTCACTTGGCTGAGTCCAGTTTTTATTTGCATAATAACTTATTATATGCATTGCCAGTAGCTCGCAGAGCCCCTGGTCAGGATTGGGAAACCACGATGAGTTCATCCTCCTCTGCCTGGTGAGACAATATATTCGGTGAAGAGCTGGGAGGGAGGCGTCTCTAGCAACTAATGCAAGTGATTATGAGCTTGAAATGGCAGGGGAGGAACCCAACTTTTAACCCCTGCCTCGGGATGGGGGCACCTCTGCACCATCTGGCTCTACCTGTGCACCCACTGTCTCTGCTCTTGGCTCCACTTACCCTTCCATCAGATTTGTCCCCTGTCCCTCATCCTGCACCACGAGCTTATTCCAAGAAAGGAGAGGAGCTTGTTGGGGTGATGGGCTCTGTCTTTTGGCACCTGGGCTGGCAGGAGATGGGGAATCACACTGTGGTCTGCATTCTGCTGCTTTTATAGAATCCCAGACTGGTTTGGGTTGGAAGGGACCTTCAAGATCATCCAGTCCCACCCCCTGCCATGGGCAGGGACACCTCCCACCAGCCCAGGCTGCTCCAAGCCCCATCCAACCTGCCCTTCAACACTGCCAGGGATGGGGCAGCCACAGCTTCCCTGGGCAACCTGGGCCAGGCTCTCACCACCCTCACAGCCAAGAATTTCTTCCTCATGTCTCACCTCAATCTCCCTCTCCCAGTTTTCATCCATCCCCCTCATCCCATCCCTCCCTGCCCTTGTCCCAAGCCCCTCCCCAGCTTTCCTGGAGCCCCTTCAGGCCCTGGAAGGCCACTATGTGGTTCCTCACGGAGCCTTCTCTTCTTCAGACTGAACAACCCCAGCTCCCTCAGCCTGTCCTCATCAGAGAGCTGCTCCTTCATTTCCCCTTCACTCTTAGCAGAGCTGGCTCTGCTGCCCTTCCATTTTTCTTGGAAAGCTGTTCCATAGCCTCATCCTTCTCGGCAGGGTCTTCCTACTGGTCTTCCAGAGCTTTCCTTGCCCAGCTGAGCCCAGGAGCCCTATCACACCCAGCTCGGTGAGTCTGGGGCATTGCTGTGGTCATTCTGTGATCCATCAGACCTTTGCTCTTCGATACCTGCTGAGGGCTTCTCCACACGGTGGGTTTCCCTCACACATGGACAGCTGTTGCTCAGAGGGGAGCAGGTCAGTGCATCCATAAAGCCTGGGGTTTGTGCCAGGGGGAGCTCAGTGCAGCTGCTGCTACAGGGGGGTCACCACCCTCTGCTGGGGAGCTCTTCTTGCAGCACTTCAGATGAGAGGGGGGTGGGAAAAACCCCTCTCCAACTTCCAGAATGGGGGTTGGTGGGGAGAATCAGAACCACTACCATCCTGGAGTGGTGAACGAGCCAGGATGTTTTTCACAGCCAGCTGTTGTGAGCGCTGGGACAGGGATGATTTTTGGGGATGGAGACCCTTGCATGGGCCACAAGGTGACCTGGGGACACAGCAGCATCCCACCAGCCTCTTGGTGTGGCTTCTCGGATGTGGGGTGGGAGGAGGTTGAGCTGCAATTAGTTTTGGTGCCACCATGGTGGTTGAGTGGCAGAAACCATTATCATCTTTATCATCTCCTGCAGCAGGCCAAGCTGCCTTCGGGGCACTCGTGCCTGCCTCAGTTTCCCTCTGTGATTCACCTGCTCTGTTTCACCACCCTTAGCCTGGAGTTGTGGGGTTCCCAAGGGAAAGAAAAGGGCTTAACTCTGAACTGGTAACAGTCTTGAAAGCACAAATAGAAGGCCAAGCTGATTTCTGGGACGCCGGCTGCTCTCCTGTGTTGAACAGGTTGAGGTTTAGGCTGGACATTAGGGAGAATTTCCTCCCCAGAAGGGATGTCAGGCATGGGAACAGGCTGCCCAGGGCAGTGGTGGAGCCACCATCCCTGGGGGGGTTGAAGAGCCGTATCAGTACTGAGGGATATGGTTTAGTTAATGACTTGTCAGTGTCAACGGTTGGACTGGATGATCTTGAAGAGCTTTTCCAACCAAGGTGGCTCTGGGAGCACGGGGCCTTGGCTGCCTGCACCCCTGTCCTGCTCGGTGTTGGCTGGGCAGCTGGGGCTGCCGTTTTGGGGTGCAGCTGGTGCCAAGGGCTGTCACCAAGCCCGGGAGGACAGGGGGTGCTCTTGCAGGACTGGGGTTCCCTGAGCGTGTCGCAACACGGCTTTTTGCCCCAAACCTCATCCCAAACTTGAAGGATCTCTTCTTTTTACCTCCCCCCCCCCCGCCCCCCCTTTATTTTCTTCTCAACTAGCTGGGCTTTGGAAAGCCAACTGGTAACCGTCATCAACCTGATAATTAATGTGCTGAGCTCTGGAAGGATCCGTGGCTTTTGGAAACCCTGCCTGTGGCTTTAATGAAGAGCTGGGCTCTGCTTTCGGGGCTCGTGTGGCAATTGTGCTGACTCCTCCTGATGCTGCTGGCAGCCCTGCTCGCCTTCTGTTCCTGTGGTTTGTGAGCCCTTTTATGTGATGCTCAGGCCATGAGAGAGCATCTCCAGCCATGAGGAACCACACAATGATGGGCTGCACCCGGGGACGGGGAGGGGGGGGCGCCCGCTGGCCACCACCCAAGGTGGCTTTGGAGCCACTGGGAGTGACTGGGAGGCGTGGAGGTGGTACCCATGGGTGCTGGTGAAGGTGTGGAGGCCTTCAGGAGGTTCAGGGAAGTCTCTCTGGCCACGCCATCAGGGAATTTTCAAGGCCAAAGGGGGTTTGTGGAGGCTTTGTGCTCTCGCTTTGAAGCCGGGGTCTGAAAGTGTTGTAATGAGATTTTATTATGTATTCTGGCAAGGTCTTGTTATTTTGTGTGTGGATTTATTGTATAATGAATTGAGTGATTTTGAAATGTTTTGTGCAACGATTTTTTGGAAAGGACATTGTATTTTGTTTATGGGATGTGTGAGTTTTTATGAAACTTTATTTAGCTTTTAGCAAGAATAATCTTTATTCAACAAATAGTGCAAATAAATCTTTAATTGAACAAATATGTGCCAACTTTCAAGCACAGTAACAAACAATGACATGAAACAAGGAAACTTTGGAACAATACACTACTTTAAACATAGTATTAAGGCGGGGGGGGGGGGGGGGAAGAATAACCAACAACAACAAAAAAATCAAAAACCAAACCAGCCCAAAAGTCCTAACCAAGCAGAATTTGGGCTGTAGAGCAGGGCAGCAGTGGAGGGACCTGCCAGGCTGGAGGGATTTTGGTGCCCGTTGGGGTTTGGGGATGCCCAGGGGGTGGTGGGTGCCCCCCAGGCTGGGGTGCAGAGCTGCCAGCTCGGGCTGGGCCTCCAACTGGGCTTGGGCTGCACCAGAGCTTGGAGCCATGGGGCTGTGTGGGAACGTGGTCTCCAGCAAAGCCTCCTGTTTCCACCACCACTCCAGGAAACGTTTCATATATGTCCCTGTCCTTTCTCAGCTGCCTTCCCGAGGCAGCCAGTGACATCTCCAGCCCCTCAGGCTTGGGGGCTGCCTTCTGCAGGCCTGGTGTCTTCCAGCTCAGCATTATTTCAGGGCTCTTTGCAGGCAAGTGCCTTCAGTTCTGTGTGTGTTGCTGCATCTCATGTTCACAAGCCTGTGGTAGCTGCAGGACTGTGCCACTGCTCAGCCTGGGACACCCTGTCATGTTCCCTGCTTCATCCTCCAGCACCCCCTCTGCCACTGATAGGATGTCTGGTAGGACCAGGGGGAACGGTTTTAAGCTGCAAGAGGGGAGATTGAGATGAGGTATTGGGGAGAAATTCTTGGCTGTGAGGGTGGTGAGAGCCTGGCCCAGGCTGCCCAGGGAAGCTGGGGCTGCCCCATCCCTGGCAGTGTTGAAGGGCAGGTTGGATGGGGCTTGGAGCAGCCTGGGCTGGTGGGAGGTGTCCCTGCCCATGCAGAGGGGTTGGACTGGATGATCTTTAAGGTTCCTCCAACCCAGAGCATTCAATGATGAAATTCATCTCTCTCCTGTCCATGGGATCTGGGGTGGGCTGTGAAGCAGGCAGGGAATGATGGGCAGGGCTGGGCTGCTGCAGCCTGGGTTGGGATGGAGCTTTCCATCCCCTGCACCATGAGAGGTGGTGAGAGCCCTTCCCAGGACAGGACACCCATAGTTGTACCGTGGGTGATAACAAAATGATACCCAGAAATAGGCAAGCTCGTGGTTATTTTGTGTGCAGTTTCCCAGAGCTTTTTTAAGGCACATTCTCCAGCTCTTCTGAGACTTCCAGGAGGTTCAGGAAAGTCTCTGTTTCACAGACTTCTCTGTGAAATCTCCTTTCACTTGTTTAAATATCAGGAGTAAATATTTGCAATTGATTCTGGATTTTCCCAGAGTTTTGCATCAGCTCTGTAGAAAAAGATGACAGTATTAAAGTTCTCATCTGTAAAACATACACTGGTTTCCAAAATAACCCTCTTTTTGTGACCTGATAAGTGACTTTTATTCCTCTTTTTACCTACAGGGCTGTCTCAGCGTTTGTTTCATTTCACTTTTTGGAATGTTAGTCTTTAGGAAAGAAGGACAGTCACCTTTCTGTTTCTATTAACCTGATTCTACTGGATTTCTTTCCTTGCTCCAGCACCTTAGCTGGGTTGTGCTCTTCTCTGTACATGCCAAAAGTTATCCTGAAGTATGGAAGGAGTTTGTTCATGAAGATGCTCAAATCCCTGTATGGCTGTTGGGGTGGTTTGTGGGATTCCTATATGGAAGACAAAACATTTCAGCTGTTCATGGCAGGAAGACACCAAACTTGGCTTTTAAGGGGCTTCCCTGCACTTTCTAACCTCAGAAATATCAGGAACATGAAGCCTGATATTTCTTAGTTCTGTGGGCAGTGTCCTGTAGGGATCCCATTGTTATGGGGAGGAGCATTTCCAGCCCTTCATTGGCCTTTTCAGCCCCTAGAATTTTTAACAAAAGAGCTTTTCTTCTAATCGTGAGCAATGGAATTGGGTGTTAATGAAAACAAATTAATTCTGAATGGAAAATTCCTTCTTGTCTGTGTTGTGCCATTCTCTTTTTATAGCGTAAACCTACCGGATCTCCCGGTAGCTGCCCCTGCTCTTCCTGGAAGAAGAAATGAGGCTTATGTTTCCAGAACTGTGACCTAGAGGCATCTCGCCTCTCCAAGCACCCTTGGGTTCCACCAGCCCAACCTGCTGCAGACCTTTTGTGTCACCCCAACAAGGCACAAGACTCTGCTGAGCACCTCGCTTTGAAACGGTCCCTTTTCCTTGGGTTTGGCCTTGTTTTCTGTGTCTCTTCAAGCTCCAGCTCCTTCCTCTTTCTTGCAGGTGGGTCACAAACCGGTAACCTGATTATAAAAAAAAAATACTTCTTGACTCTGAGGGTACCAGAGCACTGGAACAAGTTGCCCAGGCAGGTTGTGGAGTTTCCATCCCTGGAGACATTCCAGACCCACCTGGATGTGTTCCTGTGGGATCTGCTGTAGGGCATCCTGCTCTAGCAGAGGGGGTTGGACTGGATGATCTCCAAAGGTCCTTTCTGACCCCTGCCATTCTGTGATACCTAGAGAAGCTGCTCGAGGCTCTTCCACTTTAGCTGCAAATACAGGCTTTGCTTCTGCTTCCAAGTGGGCAGACTTTGCCCTTGCAAGGGCTCTGCAGGGCAGGAGGGCCATGGTGGGGCTGGGGACAGCATCACACCGGTTTGTAAATGAAAGATGCTGGTGCAAAGGAGCCTCCTTGGCCAGAGGTTGCACCAGAGGCTTGTGACTGAGCCAGCATTTTCAAACCAGCTCTCCTGAAACATGACCCAGTGTGCTGGGGCACCATGCCACCACCTCCACCCAGCCCCGGGTGGCTTTCCTGGGGTTCTTCTTAGCTGCTCCTGCGTTTAAAACAGAGACAAAAGGCCAACTGCAGGAAAAACAAACCAAACCAAAACAAAAAAAAAAGCCCCGAGAAACACCTGCCTGCCTGTTTTATTTTGAAATCCGTATTAACTTATGAGATCAATGAGTTGATGTCATTTGCACCATGCAGAAGGAATCAGGGGAAGCCATTGATGTGCCAGATGTGGGGCTGTAAAATCCGCCGCGTGCGAGCAGAGCGGTTGGTGGTTGTTTGCCCAGGATTTCTTGTCTTGAGCAAGGAAAGTAGGTAGGGAGATGGTGACTGAGAAAGACAGTGAGCTGTGGTCCCCTCTCTGCTGTCAGGCAGCTCTTGAGCTGCTGCAGGCAGGGGAAGAGGGAGCAGGCAGCAGTGTTTGTAGCAAAGCGTTGGCACGTCAGCAAAAGCCACTTCTTTAATATCATAGAATCTTAGGGGTTGGAAGGGACCTGGAAAGATCATCCAGTCCAACCCCCCTGCCAGAGCAGGGGCACCCAGAGCACATCACACAGGAACCTGTCCAGGGGGGTTTGAATGTCTCCAGAGAAGGAGACTCCACAGCCTCTCTGGGCAGCCTGTCCCAGGGCTCTGTCGCTCTCACAGGAAAGTTCTTCCTGATATTCACATGGAACCTCCTGTGCTCCAGTTTGCACCCATTGCCCCTTGTCCTATCACTGGACATCACTGAACAAAGCCTGGCTCTGTCCTCCTGACACTCACCCTTTACATATTTGTAACCATTGATGAGGTCAATAATATTGATTATGGGGTTGTTCTCTAAACATCTTTTTCCTTAGGTGGGACATGTCCTGAATCCACCAAACAGCCAGTGATGGTATGAAGGAAAGACCTTCTCGATTTGCAGTCTTTTGTTTGTTTGTTTGTTTTAAGTACTTAATTTCCAATTAGTGAGGAGGGTCCCCTTAGGACCAAACTGTGAGCACCAAAGCTGTTTGTCCATGCTGAGCTGGTGCTCCAGGCACACAGCAGAAAGTGAGAAGGCAATCCCAGTGTCCAGCCTGTTGGGAGCCACCAGTAAGGAGAGGACCCTCCTCCTCTGATCACACCCCCTGCAGCACTGCACAGAGGAAAGGGGTGTTCCTCGGGCTGAGGCTGCCTCACCTCTGGATCCTGAGAGGTGCTGTGAGGACCAGGGGGTGACAGCATCTGGTGTCAGGACGTGTGTCCTTCCAAAAGGCTGGAGAGAGGGGGCACCCGCAGGGCCTCCAGCTTGGTCAGCCCCTGCCAGTTTGGAGACGGGTGCAGGTTTAGGATGGTGAGGTCCAGAGAAGGGGGGTAGTGTCCTGCTGACCAGCAAGGAGCTGCATTCCCATCACTCCTTTGTTTTCCACAAGAGAAGGTTTTTTTTTTCCTCTTGCTCCCAGACTCTATTGAAGTGGGGCCTCCTCAGCTCTCCCCAAGTCTCCATCCTGGTTCATACCTGCAGCAGCTCCTCTGCAGGCTGAGGGCTTAGATCTTAGGATGTGGTGGCCCTGGGTTGGGAGGACATTCCTGCATCCCCCTGGGATGGGGAGCATCTGCGTGTCACCGGGTTTCCCTCAGCCAGAGCAGCATCCCGTGCGAGCCCTGGCTGGCAGCAGCTCGGCTGTATTTCATATCAGCAAATGATAGCAGCCATCACCTGCTCCTTGTTGGAAGTGGTAAGTCTTTTCTGGCTCCGTGTCAACAGTGTATCAGGCATGTAAGCCTGTTGGCAGGCACCCTTCGTCTTTCCCAGGCTTTCAGAACACGAGGGGAGGATCAACCAGATGTCCTCAAAATCCTGCATATCCTGTGCTTAGCCTGCAGTCAGCCTGGAGTCCAGCAAGGAAAGCTTTGCTGCTTAGCTCCGTGTCTGCCAGATCTCTCCAAGGTCTTGTAAAGACAGAACGGTTCCAGATCCCTGCTCTTGCCCTGTCTCTGGGTGCCTCAGCTGGGGAATGTGGGCCTGGCACTGGGTGCTTGGTGGGGATTCAGCAAAGCCCTTCCCTGCTGGCCAGCCAGGAGCTGGAGCTCAGGGCTGTCACACACGGCCCTGCCTGCCTCCTTCCCTCCCCCTTCTTCCCTCCCTCTTTCCTCCCTCCCTCCCTCTTCTTGCCTCCCTCACTTCCTCTTCTTGCCTCCCTCCCTCCCTCTTCTTCCCTCCCTTTTCCTCCCTCCATCCCTGCCCTCCTCTCTTCCTCCCTCTCTTCCTCCATCCCTCCCTCTCTCTCTTCCTCCCTCACTTCTTCTTCTTTCCTCCCTCCCTCCCTCTTCTTCCCTCCCTTTTCCTCCCTCCATCCCTGCCCTCCTCTCTTCCTCCCTCTCTTCCTCCATCCCTCCCTCTCTTCCTCCCTCCCTCCATCCCTGCCTCCCTCTCCTCCTCCCTCTTTTCCTCCATCTCTCCCTCTCTCTCTTCCTCCCTCCCTCCTTGCCTCCATCCCTCCCTCTCTTCTTCCCTCCCTCCATCCCTGCCTCCCTCTCTTTCTCCCTCTCTTCCTCCTTGCCTCCATCTCTCCCTCTCTTCCTCCCTCCCTCCCTCCCTGCCTCTCCTCAGTCAATGTTTCTCCCTTGGGCTGCACGATGAGAGCAGATCAAGGGGAGACCTTCTTGACCAGAAAGGGGCTGAGCTTGTCCTGCAGATACTGCAAGGAATGAACAGATTTGAAACTTCAGCTGTTTTCCCCCTACAGACCTAAGAATTGGGATCAGGGCTGCATGGCTTGGAGGATGTTAGTTCTAGAGCACAAGCCTTCTGAGGAGCATCTGAAGGAGCTGGGGGTGTTCAGCCCAGAGAGAAGGAGGCTGAGGGGAGACCTCATCACTCTCTACAACTGCCTGAAAGGAGGTTGGAGCCAAGGAGGGTTGGTTTCTTCTCCCAAGGAACAACAGTAGGATGAGAGAAAATGGGCTCAAGTTGTGCCAGGGGAGGTTTAGATTGGATATTAGAAAAAATGTCTTCACTGAAAAGATAATTAAACACTGGTACAGGCTGCCCAGGGAAGTGATTGAGTCTCCCTGGAGGTGTTTAAGAGACAAGCAGATGTGATGCTTGGGAATATGGTTAAAACAATGGACTTGGTCGAGTTGGGTTAATGCTTGGTAGAGTTAGGTTATGGTTGGACTTGATGATCTTAAAGGTCTTTTCCAAACAGAACAATTCTGTGAAATATAGAAATCCCTTATGAGCACCAAGCTTGGCATGTACATGGTCATGGATAAGAGGAAATAGTGAGCAACACATCGTGCTACCTGTCTGAAACAGCTTAGTCCCAGTCCTAGATCCAGACCTTGAGGTTTTTAGTTTCCATGTCTTTGGTCTCAGACCATCTGCTTGTTCCAGGATCTTCCTTTGGAAAGAATGTGAGGTCCTGCGTCAGCACTTGTAGTTCCTGCAAAGATCCTCATCCTGGTCTTAGGAGGAAGATTTTGATCTTAACCTGTGAGTCAGAGCCTGCACTTGAACAGCATCTTAATGAGCTTATGGGTCAAACTATTTATTATCTGTTATAACAGGCCTTTTATTACACTGGAAGACTAATTTGCATTGCTTGTTGTAATTAACACTGCAAAATGTTTAAACAAAAGTACAGATAGAAATTAAATTTACAGGCCATGAATTCAATAGCATTAAAATAAACCTTTGATTTGTTTTTCTCCTTTGGCAAGAAAGTGATTAGCTCAAATTAAATTTACGGAAAGCTCTCTACTTGGAATGAGGGATTTAATGAAAAAAAGGCATCCCAAACTGCCAGAGCAGCTTGAGGAAGAGCCCAGCTTCCCGTGCAGAAGGCTGTCAATGTGGAACTTAACTGTTTCGGGTGGGAGAGGTGACAGGCTGGGACAGTTGGAGCTATTCAGCCTGGAGAAAAGAAGGACTCTTTCCAGGGAGACCTTAGAGCACCTTCCAGAGCCTGAAGGGGCTCCAGGAAAGCTGGGGAGGGACTTGGGACAAGGGCAGGAGGGATGGGACCAGGGAACAGGATTAAGCTCAAAGAGGGGACATGAAGTGAGATATGAGGAGGACATTCTGTGCTGTGAGGGTGGTGAGACCCTGGCCCAGGTTCATGCCAAAGTTTGAGAACTTTCGAAATATCGGTTACTTGCTGCAAAATATCAGCTACTTGCTGCAAAAAGAAGAGCAGCAGGTAGCACTGTCCTGGGGACAAGGAGAGAAGAGTACCCCCAAAAGAAGGAGAAGCTTGAAAAAGTGGGCCTGGAGAATAGAAGGCTCTGGGGGGACCTCATAGTGGCCTTTCAGTGCCTGAAGGGGCTCCAGGAAAGATGGGGAGGGACTTGGGACAATGGCTTGTAGTGAGAGGACAAGGGGGAATGGATTAAAACTGGAAGAGGGAGATTGAGGTGAGACATGAGGAGGAAATTCTTTGCTGTGAGGGTGGTGAGACCCTGGCCCAGGTTGTCCAGAGAAGCTGTGGCTGCCCCATCCCTGGCAGTGTTGAAGGGCAGGTTGGATGGGGCTTGGAGCAGCCTGGGCTGGTGGGAGGTGTCCCTGCCCATGCAGGGGGTTGGATCTAGATGATCTTTGAGGTCCCTTCCAACCCAGACCAGTCTGGGCTTGTGCCATGGCTGCTCAGGAGGATGCAGTGCTGTGGCTCCTGAGTGACACGGTGTCTGAGAGCAGCTCAGTGTCTGGGGCCCTGTCTCAGCTCAGCTGAGCATGGGTGTGTTCTGCTCCTCTTGCCTCGTGTCAACCATCCTATCAGGTGAAAACAAAAAGCCGTGTGTATTGTTTTGGGGTTGTGGTCTATTTTTTTTGCCTGCCACTTCTCCCTCTCCCCTGCTGCCCTCTGAAAGAACAGTGGGCATCTTCCTCCTGCCCAAAGTGGCAGGTCCAGGCAGCCTGTTCCTTCAAGATGTGATACATGGTTTGAAAAATGACCCTTTTCTATAGCGGCTGATCCCTGAGGAAAGGGAATCACACCTGGAGACAGCAGGGCAGGGGTCAGGGATCAGTGAATCCCCTCCTGCTTTAGGGCACCTAAGGTGATTCTGGAAAAGTCGTCTTTGCACTAGAAGGGGCTTCGACGTGTTCATCCTCAAATTAAGTCATCAAACCCAGGCCATTTCTGCTCTAATTTACACAGCGAGCTTTGACAAAACATTATATTGTGTGAAAATGGTCTCTGGGTAAAGTTTGGATTCTCTTCTATTGTTCTGCATTTTCATGTATTTTTTTTGTTGTTGTTGCTTTATGGCTGTGATTTGCATAGTTAGAACTAATTTGTACCGTCTGGGGCCAAGGCTCTGAGTTGTCCTTGTGTTGGTACTGAGCTGCTGCAGGGATTAATGGGTGAGTACGTGTTCCCCTGGGTCAGGGCTGCCATGATTTATGGCTCCTGGGCCTCTCTAGGACTTGCTGCAGTTGGTCTGGCAGAAAGTTGTGGTAGGCAAAAAAATAGAAAAGGTAGAGTGGAGAGTGTCTGTGTCTCTGCTTGGGTTGTCTCTGGGCTGCCCGGGAAGGTTGGGGTTTGGAGGGTCGTTTACAGCTGCAGGGAAATGCTCTGCAAACCTGAGGGTGTTTGTTCCAAGCCAGTTGAGGTTTTGAGGGTGTTCAGCCACAGGTTTGGGTTTGAAGATGCTACAAGTAGTTGAAAATCGGGTCTGTCCCAAGGGTTTGTAGGATGAAAAATTTGTCTACTGATGAAGTGGATTGGGAGGTTCTGTTTTTGCATGCTCCTGGGGAGTCTGACAGCCTTAAAATGAAATTTCCTCCTCAAATCCCTCCTGGATAAGGGTGAACCACCAGCAAGGACCTGCCTGAAGAGAGGACGTGAAAAACTGAGAGTAACTGAACCAAAAGCAATTTAAAAAAAGAAAATCTACCTTGAGGAATGGTGGAAAAAATCATCCAGTTCTGGAGCCCCCAACATAAGAAGGACATGGAGCTCCTGAAGAGAGTCCAGAGGAGACCACAAAAATGATCCAAAGCTGGAGCAGCTCTGGAGACAGGCTGGGAGAGTTAGGGTGTTCAGCCTGGAGAAGAGAAGGCTCCAGGGAGACCTTAGAGCAGCTTCCAGTGCCTGAAGGGGCTCCAGGAAAGCTGGGGAGGGGCTTGGGACAAGGGCAGGGAGGGAGAGGACAAGGGGGAATGGATTAAAACTGGGAGAGGGAGATTGAGGTGAGACATGAGGAGGGAATTCTTTGCTGTGAGGGTGGTGAGAGCCTGGCCCAGGCTGCCCAGGGAAGCTGTGGCTGCCCCATCCCTGGCAGTGTTGAAGGGCAGGTTGGATGGGGCTTGGAGCAGCCTGGGCTGGTGGGAGGTGTCCCTGCCCATGCAGGGGGTTGGATCTAGATGACCTTTAAGGTCCCTCCCATCCCAACCAGTCTGTGATTCTATGACACTTCCTTGGGCAGATCACGCACAAACTAGATTTCTTTAAAAATTCAAATTCCTGCCGCTCTGCAGCAGGTAATTTTCCCTGTTGGCTTGTCCTCCCTTTGAAAGTATTTTTTCTTTTCAGATCAAGCTCCTGTCCCTCCTCCATCCCACCATTCCCCCTCACTCTTTTCAAAACAAGTCCTGAAAAATTCAAGTCTTGGGGCGTTATCTCTATGAATCTGGAAAGCCTGTCAGCTGAGCCGCCCTCTCTTTCAAATCCTGCCAGAGTGTTCCATAACCTTTCTTCTTTAGTTTTTGTCTTTTTTATTTCCCCCCCCCCCGCCCTCTTTTCCAGGCTCTTTGCTTCTGTAGGCACTGTGTTTATGTGCTGTTCTTTCTGCAGATCATCTTGTAAAGTCTCTCAGGCAACATGTGAGTTCAAGCTGGCCAAGCGCCTTTCGCACCCACGTGCGTCTTTTCACTGTGACTGTTTGAAACTGGCTTGAAATGGAGTCTCTCCCTCGTGATAAGTGAGTGATAAGGCTGTAACCCTGCCCCTGGCTGGCTGCTGGGTCAAATTTTTTAAATGTAATAATCCCATCTTACCCCAAAAATTGCTGTGATGGGTCCTGCAAATAGGCTGCTGTGGAGGAACAGACTCCTGAGTCCCCGTGAGGATGTTGATTCCTCAGCAGAACTGTCCTGTGCTTCCATTTGCATCAGCTTCTTTCATTTTCTCCTAAGACTAGTGTTTTGAATTTTTGTTTTTATGTTCATTATAATAAAATATCCCCTTGCCTCTCCAGTGTATTCTCTCTGCATGTCCCAGCCACCCAATACACTTGAGAAGGGCATTGTCCCACCACCAGCTAAAAGACAAAGATGACCTCAAGCTATATAAAAGATCATGTTTTGTGTCTTGAGTACTTTTATTTTTTTTGGTTGATTTGTGAGGAGAAAAACAGCCCTTCAGATACTGGCTAGTGCAGCTTCTGAGCTCTACAGAAAATAAGAATTAATTTTCCACAAGTTGTTTGTCTTAGGATGAGCTGGAAAGAAGGAACATCTTGCTGGCTGTGGCAGTGTCTGCTAACAGAGCACTTTTCTGATTGGCAAGGGCTTTGTCATGCCCAAACTACCAGTTGTGAAGCAGGAATAAAGCTTTTTCCCCCCTCTTGTTTTGGTTGGTTTTGCTTTTTAGTGCAATGGGCCTGCAGGGCCCTGCTCTGGGGTTCATACTTCAAGTCTCTTCATCAGTTGTTGAGCAAAGGAAAGTTGTGAAATTGGCAAAGACGCTGGATTTAAGGCCTAGAGTCACATTGATCTTGTGCTCTGGGCTTCTTCTTCTTGTCACCAGGGTTTTGTTGGGGTGTTTTTCTTTTCCCTGGGATGGAGGTTTCCTGTTCTGGTCACGGTGAGAGACGTTGACCGTGCCCCTGACCATAGTCAGGAGGGAAAGCCTCCAGTCCCGTGTCATGGTGCATCTCAAAACTCTTCTTGACAGTTCAGGCCCTGGCCCAGGCTGCCCAGGGCAGGGGTGGAGTCCCCATCCCTGGAAGGATTTCAAAGCCCTGGAGATGTGGTGCTGAGGGACATGGGGCAGTGGTGGCCTGGGAGGGGCTGGGGTAGGAGTTGGACTTGAGGATCTTAAAGGTCTTTTCCAAGCAACGTGGTTTGATTCTAAATAACTGATCTCAACAATGTGGTCTGACTCTGGCATCAAGAAGGGATGCTGGGACGTTCATGGACCTTGAACTGCAGCTCAGCTGAGGCCCTGGGAGATGTGCTGGAGATACCAAACTAGAAGCAAAGTGGAAGAGCAGCTTCCACCATTGCCTGCTCACGTGTTGCCCTGCCTGACTTTGTTTACTGCTCTGCATGCAGAAAGCAAGTGGTGCTTGCTTGCTTTTTCACTCCAAGTTAAGCACTTTTGAGAGGGTCTTAATGAAAACCTGGGCATCTCGGAGCTCAGCAGTGCTTTGTTATGGTGCATTAACCTGCTGCTTGGTGTTCTCCTTAATGCCTGTGTAAGGGAATGATCTTGATAAATACCCAGAACAAGTAGTGCTCCTGGCTAGAAGGATGATAGCAGCTAATCCACAGAAGCATGCACAGCCCAGCCTTTTGTTGCTTTCCATTTTGCATAATTCTCAGGACAGGATGTGTCAACACTCGGGTGTCTGACAAAGGAGCCACTGGAGGGGTGTGGGTGAGATGATAGAGCAGGACCGAAGGGGTAGGTGTTGGGACATGCTGCTGGAGATCGTGTCTGCACAGAAACAGCTGTTTTCATAAATCCCTCCTCTCTTTCATTAATGGAAAGCTGACAGCAGCCCAGCAGAAAGCAGGTTCAGGAGGCGCAGGGTGGTTTGCACGTTCAGTCCCAAGTGTAATTAGTTTCTTACCTGACTTTTTTGGGGGTCTGCATGTTGTGCTTCTGGGGTGCTGTACATATTTCATCCCTTTCAGATGCTCTTGCTCCTCTTCTATTTTTTCCTTGACTCTAAAAGTTGAAAGAGGCCTAGGCTTTCTTCTCCTTTTGAATGTTGACCTTGCTGCATAAAGTTGTCTGACTTTCTGCTCTCCCTGCCAAGTGATATATGTGAGCATCTGGTAACGAGGAGGGGGTTGATCATTAATTTTTTTGAATTTGTGTAGCTAAGATCACGTGGATACTTCAGAGTGTCTTCCCAGTATTGCTGTACTGGTGAAGTGCTCCCACTTCAGCCCCAGCCCACCTTGCAGAGCTTTCCTTCTGAGCTCCATCTGCTTTGAGGGACTGGGGGCAACTCAAGTTTGGGGTGTCTGATGGTGGAGCTGCCTGTTGGAGTCTGTGTCTGTGGGTGTATTCTGGTATTGCTAAGTGTACCTGATGTGTGCCCCCTATGTACTTTAAATTCACCTCTGATCTGAAGCAGTAAGGTCCTGCCTTCCTGGTCTTGGCCTGGGTGGTTTGGTTGGCTGCAATGTCATCAGTATTGGCCATGACCTCAGGATGAGCATTAGGGTGTTCTTAGTGTTCCCCTTGTGCTGAGCCTGAGGGATTGCCCTGGGAAGGGAAGTGGCAGATGAAGGCTGGAGCCCCCATCATACCTGGGCCATAGAACCACAGGCTGGTTTGGGTTGGAAGGGACCTTAAAGCTCATCCAGTCCCAACCCCCTGCATGGGCAGGGACACCTCCCACCAGCCCAGGCTGCTCCAAGCCCCATCCAACCTGCCCTTCAACACTGCCAGGGATGGGGCAGCCACAGCTTCCCTGGGCAACCTGGGCCAGGCTCTCACCACCCTCACAGGGAAGAATTTCCTCTTCATATCTCATCTAAATCTCCCTTCTTTCAGCTTGAAACCATTCCCCCTTGTCTTTTCTTTTCCTCCTCCTCCTCCTCCTTGGCTGTCCCAAGGACTTGGGTTTTTCCCACTTGGTTCTGCTCTCCTGCAGCCAGAGCTGAGCCCAGGGAGGATACCTGGAGTCACCCTGGGTGCCTGCCCACCCATCCTCACACCTTGGGGCAGAGGCAGCTGCAGCTCTGACACACTCTGGGTTTCTCTTCTTGGCATCTCAGCGTCCTGCTCATCTCTCGTTGATGGGGCTGCCGTAGCTTCTCCATCAGGAACATCCAACCTGGAGACCAGAGGTGAGATAGATCAGCCTGAACTTGACAGACCACCTTTGGATGACCTGCCTCCTCCTTTTCAGGTTGCTCTTGACACCCCAGCATCAAGACATTGCCTGGTGTGTTGCAGCCCCCATCCTAACTCCTCGGTGGGTTTGTCCTTGCGTAGGACACTTGGAAGGTCCCTCCTTCAGAGAGCTGTGGGCTGAGCTGGGCAATCAGTTGTTGACATACAGAGTGTCAACAAAGTGCAGTCAGCTGAGGTTCATGGTAAGAAGCAGGGTTATGCTTTAAAAAGGTTAACCCTGGTCTAGTTAAATAGTTGCCTCGTGTTGTGGTGTTCCCTCTGCGTGTTTGGCAGATGGATTTCACTGATACTGGGGAGAGAGCTGGGAGCAAGGGAGCAGGAGGTGCCCTGAGCCTCCTCAGGATTACAGCAGTTTTAATATTTTGTAATAATAATAATAATAATGCTGAGCTGGGGGAGAAGGCACCACCAGGGGAGCAGGAGCTGACCCTCTGGAGATGCACAAACCCTGTGGACTGCTGCTACCAAAATACCATCATCTAAATGATGGTGGAGTTCCAAAATAGTCCGTTTTATAAGGCTTTTTATTGGTAGTTTCTATTCTTTGCTACTTTCTGGAGGGTTGTGTTTTTTTTTTTAAAGTAAGGACAATGAGATCCAGCACCAGAGGCTGGTTCCTCATGTTGGCTGCGCTCGCTCTGCTTTCCATCTCAACCCCACCACGCTCCTCAAATTGTTCTCCATGTGCCTGAAAAGCTGAGGAGGACCAGAGCTGTGTCTAAATGTCTTCCAGACCAACCGTCATCAACTCCTGATGGTGTCAGATCTCTGTGGTAACTCAAACCAGCAAAAGCATTTCTCACCTTGAGATCTCAAGATCCTTGCCTGGGGATTTCCAGCATCCTTCTCTCCATGGGGGGGGGAGCCCTTTGGGTTTCTCATTGCAGTAGTACTAATTTCTACTGTCTTGGCTGTTAGTTGTGGACTTCTTCAGGGTAAGCAGGTGTCCTGATGTGAGGCAGGATAGAAGCAATTTTCTTTCAGTAGTTTTACTTTTCACGTGGGTGAAATGCTTCTCCCTTCAATTTGCATGCTGCATAAGGTGGTTTCTGGCTGCAGGAATTCATTGCTGGTGGGTGTGGGGACATGTCCCATGTGTTGTGCTCCAGCACAAATGATTGTTTAAAACATCCATCTGCTTTATCTGCCTTTGTGTTTACAATCACCCTTTGTAGTTCCTGGCTGCATCTTGTCTCCTCCTCTCCTTGTTTATTTAAGATTATGGTAAAATAGCCCTTTGGGGATGTGTGGGAGCCTTTCCCAGTTTGGCTGATCCCAGGGGTCAAGGGAATAAAACACCAATGACCCCAAGCTCATCCCAAAAGCTCTGGTGTGACCCGGGCAGTGGTGGCTCCAGCTGGTCTGTGGTGCTGGGGCTCCTCAGGAATGGGATTTTAGCCAGATCCTGCCCTCGACCTGTCTCAGGCATGGCAGGCTGCCTCCATCCCCAGTTCTTAGCAGATTTAGTGTGTGCTATGGGAAGAAGAAAGGCTCCAGGACACTTAATTTGTAGCAAAACTTGGCCAGTGGAATCATTTTTGTTTGGGTATTGAATCAGTGTGATGTCCCTGTTTGTCTGTCTAGGGTGATTTAGAAAGCCAGTTTCAGCTTGAGGAAAAAAAAAAAATGCAACAAACAAGCTGAAAAATATAAAATAAATAAAAAAAAATCCAGCAAGGATGTGTTTGATACTTTTTCCTGGCAAAAAATTAAACAGTTTCCATCCTTCAGAAGGTTTTATGGGTCCTTCATTTAGCACGTGTTGCTGCGGGGCCTGCGTGGGGCTGCACAAGGTTTGCTCAGGTTTTGTGTCCCCAGCACGGGCAAAACATGACCTGGGGTGACATTTGGAGAAGTTGCAAAATTCTGTCTGTAAACAGCATTTCGTTTTTTCTTAGACTGAGCCCCCAAGGCATGTGGCTGTTCATCTCACCCAGAGAAGCAGGAAAAGAGTCCCTGGCTGCTCGAGTGGGTTGTTTGCCTCCTTTTCCTCCTTTTCCTCCTTATCCTCCTTTTCCCTGTTGACAGTGAGGGTGCAGAGTGCCTGGATGAGACCCCTGCTACACGTGCCACACCAAGGGGTGGGTTGGAGATGTCTGGGATATGGTGCCCAGTTCCTCATCTTCCTCTGCTGCCTCTTTCCCAGTGCCAGAAGATGGGCAAGAAGTTGCCAGCCAGCTCTGGTGGTCCAGGACTTCTGTTGGCCTTGATGCACCTGGGATGGTTGGCTAGGAATGATAAACCTGCACCACTGGGATGGGATGTGGGGAGTTGATATCAGCTGTGGTGCAACCCCAGGTGTGCTGGAGCAGGTTGGTTTGCCTTGTGCACTCTGACATGGCTGGGGAGTAGAATCTCCTGGCTGGAGCCTCTTCCATGTCTGGTATCCAGCAGTTTGCTGGGTGAAAAGGATAATGTTCAAATTCAGCCTGGAGAAGGATCCAGGGAGACCTTAGAGCACCTTCCAATACCTGAAGGAGCTCCAGGAAAGCTGGGGAGGGACTTATTACAAGGGCAGGGAGTGATAGGACCAGAGAGGGTGGTTTCAAGCTGAAAGAGGGAAGATTTAGATGAGATCTTGGGAAGAAATTCTTTTGTATGAGGGTGGTGAGAGCCTGGCCCAGGCTGCCCAGGGAAGCTGTGGCTGCCCCATCCCTGGCAGTGTTGAAGGGCAGGTTGGATGGGGCTTGGAGCAGCCTGGGCTGGTGGGAGGTGTCCCTGCCCATGCAGGGGGTTGGATCTAGATGACCTTTAAGGTCCCTTCCAACCCAAACCAGTCTGGGATTCAGTGAAAATGAATGATGGGAAGTGGAAGGTTAGACTTTCCTGGGGGAGAGTCAGTGGGGTCTGCTCCAGAGGAGCAGGCCAGGAGCATAGATGTACACTGACAATGGAATTTGGAATTTTAAATGTGAGCTGAGGGTAAGTGGTATTTCAGAAAGACTGGAGAGCCAGCACATGTTATAAGCCAGCTCAGTGCTCATTTTAGGAGTTGGGTCTGGACAGAGCTGTTGATTTTTTTTTTCCTGGCTTGTTTTTAAACCTTTGGAAAATCACTTCATCTTTCAGCGCCTGCTTTGCAGTGTCCATACGATGGTGAAAGCAGCTCCTGCAGTGGCAGGAGCAGTGTCCAACAGCTTAAAATAATATGTAAATGCTTTGATACTAGTAGCACTGTACAAAAGCATTTTGCCTCTGCTTCAGAAAGCGAGAACCCAAGAGCAAGCCCCGAGCCAGCAGTTCCCCAGCTCTCACACCAGGGTGAACAAAGCCTGGCTGGAGGCAGCTGTGCAGCAGCTGGCCTGGCTCACTGGATGGAAACATCTGGCTGGTTTGACAGTGGTGGGACCCTGGTAGCATGAGCTGCTGTGCTGGCTGCTGCTGTGGGCAGCATCTCAGGGCTGCTGGGGTGAAAGCCACGCTCGCTGGTTCATCCCAGCCCAGTCTGAAGCAGGGAGGCTTGGCTCACACACAAGTCACACCTTGTCGTGTCTCTTGCCCATAGTGTGCCCTTGCTGCCAGGAAAGCCAATGGAATCCTAGGTGGCATAAAGAAGAGTGTGGCCAGTAGGTCCAGGGAAGTCATTCTCCCCCTCTGCTCTGCCCTGGTGAGGCCACAGCTGGAATACTGCATCCAGTTCTGGGCTCCACAGTTCAAGGGAGACAGGAAACTTCTGGAGAGAGTCCAGAGGAGGGGAACAAAGTTGATAGAGGGATTGGAGCATCTCCCTGATGAGGGAAGGCTGAGAGAGCTGGGACTGTTCAGCCTGGAGACAAGAAGGCTGCGGGGAGACCTTATCAGTGTATATAAGTATCTAAGGGGTGAGTGCAAGGAGGATGGAGACAGGCTCTTCTCAGTAGTTCCCAGTGTCAGAACGAGGGGCAACAGGTACAAGTTGGAACCTGGGAAGTTCCATTTCAATATGAGGAAAAACTTCTTTACAGTGAGGGTGGCAGAGCCCTGGGACAGGCTGCCCAGGGAGCTGTGGAGTCTCCATCTCTGGAGATACTCAAACCCACCTGGATGCAGCCCTGTGTAAAGTGCTCTAGGTGGTCCCACTTCAGTGGGAGAGTTGGGCCAGATGATCTCTAGAGGTCCCTTCCAACTCCAGCAATTCTGTGATTCATTTGCAGGGTCCTCTGTCCCTTTGCAGGAAAGGGAAGGAAAGTCCTTTGCTCAGCTTCAAAGGCAGGAGCTCGTGCTGTGCCGGCTGCGCCTCCCGCTCGCTGGGCGGCTGCTGGGGTGGGTTGGGGCATTTGGATTTCCATTTAAAGCAGCCCTTTGGCTTCTGCCTAGGGAGGAAACGGAGGATGTTTTCCTGATGATGAATCTGTCTGGTCCTTGCACCAGCAAGTGGAGCTTTGGCAGCCCCAGGCTGAGCCGAGGACGCGGCCGGGACCGTGTGTGCTGCTGCTGTTCAGGACACACTAGGAGATAGTGTCCAGGGGAAAACTCACATTCCTGAATTCCTCCCAGCTCTTTTCCTGTACTTTCCATTTTGACAGCACATCCTGGTGTTTCTCGGTCAGATCAGGCAGACACCACTAGCTCCTTCAAAGCTCAGTTCTCTGCTGGTCCACTGCCTGTGAAATGGTGGGGTGGGAAGTCCTGGGTGGCCCCAGCGATATTCCTTTAGGACAGGGATTTTTCCCCTTGTGCTGGTGGTATTGGTGTGTGCCAAGGCTGAAGGAGCATGTCCTGGGTCTCTGCTTCCAGAGCTCGGACAGCCAAGGGAAGCCAGGCCAGGAGGGGACTAATCAGCACCATCATTTCAGTTTTTGACAAGAACTACATTTATCCAGAGACAACCCGTTTCCTGGGTGCCATGTGCTGTACCTCAGCGTTCCCTGCTTGCTGGGGTTTGGGAGGACATTCCCACCTTCCCCCATTCCCATGTTGTGTCCCATGTGCTTCCACCAAGTCCTGGTCTACTCCGTGCCCACATTCCTTGTGGGATGGTTTGGAATTCCAGCAGGGAAGGAGCAGGGTGCAGCACCGCGCCCAGCTCTGCCTTGCGGAGACTTGTTTGCTTGGCCGTGCCCAGGAACCCAACGAGCACTTGCAGAGCTTTTAATCCTGTTTGTATGAGATCACAGCCTCTTTTTTTTTTTTTTTTTTTTGACGCTAATTGCAGTGGATCTGATCAATTAGGCAAAAAAAAGAAAAAAAAGGCATGATTTATTTGAAGACATTAATTTGATCGAGTTAGACTGGCAGCTGCCGTCTCCCACAGCCACGTGGGGCCTTCCTGCAGGCACAGGAATTGACATTAAAGCCTTCACCACCTCTCAGTGGATGCTGGAGTTGGACTCGATGATCTTCAGAGGCCCCTTCCAACCCCTCATGTGATTCTGTGATTCCAGGTCCAAGGTTGTGAGCCATGGGATGTGCTGACTCGGCAGGTCTGGACTCACCACCCTGCTGGTGCCGAAGCCCTGCTCTGCCACACGAGGGGATTCAGCAGCTGGGAAGCAGGGAATTAGTTTATTCCTGGTTTTCTGGCTTTTTCATTGAAGGCTTGAATATGGAAACTTTTAAATGCATGTGCAATAATTGGATGGTGATTGTTTCCCAGTTGCTCTAGTGGACTTTTTATCCTTACGTTGGTTGGGTTATTCTGGACATGGTAGAGTTAGGTCAATGGTTGGACTCTTAAGGTTGGATGATCTTAAAGGTCTTTTCCAACCAAACAATTCTGTGATTCTGTGGATGTGGAGCTTAGGAACATGGTTTAGCTCTGGACTTGGTGGAGGCAGGATAATTGTTGGACTCAATGATTTTAAAGGTCTTTTCCAACCAGAATGATTCCATGATTCTATAGATGTTACATTTCCAGAGGACTTGGTTTTCTTTTAATGGTAATCCTTTGGGATTTGGACTACTTGATTCCCTCCTCCTGCTTTCTTCCCTTCCATTTTTTTTCCTTCCAATAAAATGTTGTCAAAACTAATCATCTTTAACATCCAGATTTAGAAAACAGGATTGTTAAAACCCTTGTGCTGAAAGGAAAAATGTGCTCTCACAGAATGGGTTTATTTTGTTACGGAGCAAGAAAAATTGTTTATGAAACTTTACCTACCTGAACATTTTATAGCAAGAAGGCTTCAAAATGAACCCTCTTCTTCAAAAAGAAAAGGGTAGGAATGCTTGAGTTTGCAGAGAAAGTATTGGTTCATCAGTTCCAGTGTCTGACAAATGTTCTTCTGTTCTTCTGTTGTAGGAATCATCTCACTGAGTGACTTCAAACCCCTTCTTCCATGTAGCTAGTCCCATCTCAAGGGATGGGTTTAGGTAGAATTTCAAGAGATAAAAGGCCAAATAGAACTGAAAAATGTGCTCAGTTCAGGTTCTGCAGCTCTAATCCCAAGGGAAAGCAGGAGAGCAGGATCTGGTTGTGTGTCTTCTACTACTTGGTCACTTCTTGCAAGAAGATGCTTTATCACCTTGAGTGCAGGTCTGCTTTGGAGGTGGGGTTCAGAAAGGAGGTGACTGTTCATCCAAGAAGCTGTTCTCAGCTGTCTGAGGTGATGGGACTTCACTGCTCCTGTCTTATAAGAAATTACCTTACAGTAATTACACTTACATGGTGTGAGTTGAAGGTGTTGGGTGGAAGAGAAGCCTGCTTAGCAGAGAGTGGCCCAACTGCAGCTTCTAGGCTTGGTATCTCCATCTCATTATGGTTCATCTTGTATTGGTTGTGGAAGCCAGCTGAGCTCAGTGTCTCTGTCATGGCCAACAGAACATGACAGGCACTCTGAAAAGTTTTTTCCAGCACAGCAAAAGGAAGTGTTCTCCTAAGGAGCAGACCTAAGGGCCTGTGTGGGCTGCAGAGATCCCAGGTCTTTATTGACAGGGCAATGGAGGTGCTCCCAGCAGAGCTCTGAACCTCTTTGCTGCAGCAGCATCAGATTTAGGAAGGGTGTTTTTTTCAGAGGTATTATGGCCTCAAGAAGGATTGTGCTATTGACCTCATGCTGTCCTGGAGGTACTGGAGAAGATCCAGGTGGTGAGAAAGCACGAGCAAAGGTACAGATGGAGAAAAGCAGGGCAGCCAAAAGGAGGAAATATCAAGTGACTTAAGCTTACAGGGTTTTCCCCCAGAGCAAGAGTGCACAGGGCTCTTAGAAGTGCACATTGATAACATCAGTACTAAAATGAGGCAAGAGTTGCTGTTGGTTTGCAGGAGAAGAAACAGTGACCTCCATATGGAGGGAGATGTAGCCCACCTGGCTGAAAATGGGACTGAAAAAAGACTAGGAAGGCTAATTAAAATGTGAAAAACTGAGAATTCCTACTAATAGACAGCAGATCTCTGCCTGGCTCTGGTTCACAGCTCAATTTGATTTCCTTGGGAGCTGCAAAGAACTGATTTAAGTTCCTTACCTGGCACTGACACTGATCCTTCTCAGCACTTTAACCAGTGTGTTCCCAGCACAGCACTTGGATCCTGCAGGTCTGTGGTGCCTGGGCAGGGAAACCTGCAGCAGGAATCTCTTACTCTTGCTGCCATTAAAACATTTACTACAGGTATCTTCATATGTGATGTTGAACCCAGCTTTGACCTCATCCCACCTCACATCTGGGTTGTGTTTTTGGCTCTCCCTATCAGTGCCAGCAGGTGTAATAATTGGGAAGCCTCAGCAGTGCTGAGGTCGTGGCTGCCAGTGGCATCATCTGGTGTCCTCATGGGAGGCACCAGCTCACCTCCACACCAAGCTCTGCAGAAAGGTGTCTTGAGATGAGCATTTGGGCCAACAACTCTATAAACCAAAGCCCATGGTCTTCTAGGTTCAAGACAGTGCTGGTTTGGTGGCACATTGAGCTGTCCGGGTGCCCCTGCAAAGTTGGTTAAGGCTGCAGTGCAGCCAGAACTCCTCTCTCCTCTCCCCTCTTCCCTCTCCCTTCTCCCTCTCCCCTCTCCTCTCTCTCCTCTCTCCTCTCCCTCTCCCCTCTCTCTTCCCTTCTCCCATGGAAAGCAAATCCATCTGTCAGCAGCCTGTGCCATGTCAGGGTTTAAGTGTCTTTGCTTCAAGTTCCCTGGGATGATAGAAAGTAAAAAGCAGGTGGTGTATTCAGTTGAATCACGTTTTCCCTGCACTTACAGAGTCACAGAGTTGTCAGGGTTGGAAGGGACCTCTGGAGATCAACTAGTCCAACCCTCCTGCTAGAACAGGGTAATAGCATCATAGAATCAAAAAATGTCAGGGGTGGGAAGGGACCTCTGGAGATCATTGAGTCCAACCCCCCTGCCAGAGCAGGACCACCTGGGGCAGGTCACTCAGAAAGGCATCCAGACAGGTCTGGCAAGTCTCCAGAGAAGGAGACTCCACAGCCTCTCTGGGCAGCCTGTCCCAGGGCTCTGTCACCCTCACAAGAAAGAAGTTTCTCCTTATGTTTAATTTGAACCTCCTGGGCTCCATCTTGTGTCATTGGACACTGCAGCAAAGAGTCTGGCCCCATCCTCCTGCCACCCCCTCTAGATATTTAGAAGCGTTGATGAGATCCCTCCTCAGCCTTCTTTTCTCCAAGCTGAACAGCCCCAGCTCCCTCAGCCTTTCCTTGCAGGGCAGATACTCCATTCCTCTAACCCCCTTTCACTTTTACACATCTTAGTCCCTGTTTAATCAGCGTGCAGCTCTGACTCACCTTCCTGCCTGCACTGCTGCTCTTTGCTACCTGTCGTAGATGTTAGAAGAGTGACCTGCTCCTGATTTTGAGGGTCTTCTGGCAGGGAGGATCAAAATGTTTTTGTTTTAAGGACAGGCTTGTTCCTGGAGCACAGCCTGGGGTTTGGGGGGTTAGTTTGATCTGGCCATTTTACTGCTGATGTTCAAATGAAGTTTGAACTGTCACGTATCTGGAAACCCCTACTTAGAGCTCTGCAACATGTAGAAAGGAGAAATGGAGAGGAAAGTGTCTGGGAAGGGTTCTGGTCTGAAGGAAAGTCTAAGAGTTGTGTTAGAGCCTTGGATGGGAATTAATTCACTCTTGGTTGGTAACGAGGCTTGAGCTGATAACTGGCAAGTGGATTTAATGTTCTGTGCTGAAAAATGCAGTGGCTTTCCTGGGTAATGAAGTTAAAATATCAATAAAAACTTAGGAAAATATGCTCCCTCCTCTTTCATTGTTCTCTGATGATTTTATGTTACCACAGTGCCTAGAAGACCCGGGAGTGTGACTTGTTGGCCTTCTGAAAGCTGGGATTGTGCAGTTCCCTTTGGAAAGGCTTTGCAACCCAAGGACAGAAATGCTCAGCAGATCAAATGCATCTCAGTTCTGCTTCTTAAGAGCAGTGGTGGCAACATGTTAAGGGCCATGGCTTTACCCAGAAGGACATTCCTGCCCGCTGGCAGTGGCTGGTGTGGTGCCACTGGTCCATGGGGTTACCTGGGCCACCTCCATGTGTGAGACCAAGGTCATTTGTTTCCTAACAGCCCAATCTCGAGGTCAGAGAATTGCTTTGCTTCGTAGCTTTGGGAGAAGAAAGCTTGTAAAAGAGTCTGAAAAGCTCAGTGAGGATCCTTCCTGAAGTTCAGAAGTAGGGGGAGTTGTGGTGGGGTTTCACATCAACTCAAAGCTGATGGTTTGTGGCCCCTGTTGTAGAAGAGGAGGCTGAGGGGAGACCTCACTGCTCTCTACAACTCCCTGAGAGGAGGTTGTGGTGAGGAGGGTGTTGGGCTCTTCTCCCTGGTGCCCAGCAATGGGACAAGAGGAAACGGGGTCAAGCTGCACCAGGGGAAGTTCAGATTGGATATTAGGAAAAGTGTCTTCACAGAAAGAGTGGTGAGGCCTTGGGACAGGCTGCCCAGGGAGGTGGTGGAGGCACCGTCCCTGGAGGTGTGCGAAAAATGGGTGGACATGGTGATTGAGAAGATGGTTTAGTGGTCATGGGGATGTAGGCTGGATAGCTGAGCTTGATGATCTTGAAGGTCTTTTCCAACCTTAATTATTCTGTGATTCTAGGGTGTTGGTTTTTTTTACTTTATTTGTTTTCCTCTGGGGCTGCAAGATGTTGTGCTGGAGGGGAGTGTGGGGTTTATTGGTTAGATCTAAAGCTGCCTGGCCTGGCTTTCTCAAGATTAATTGGGAGCCAGCTTTGTACTACAGCATGTGGAGGAGTCTTTTGGGGCTTTGGTGATAAATGTGCTTTGAAAGTCTTTGCAGGAATGCACTTTTCACTGGAAAGGGCTTGTGCACCTGAGCCCTTGCATGGTTTTCCCAATTCTGCTGTGAAGCATGAAGAAGACACTAGTTCTTCCCACCAACTTGAATTTCCCTAAGGGAATAATAAGCTTTTTGTGCTGAATTGCATGGCTTATTTTATATTTTACCACTTCTCTGCTTCTCAAGCTGTTTGATCACTGGGAATACATTCCCTTGGTGTCCAGTAAAGGACCTTCATTCCTACAAAGTGTTTCTGAGCCATGATCCTTGTTAAAGGCATCTGCAGAGGGTTGCAATTAAATATGCAAACCTTAATGGTTGTTGCAGCATCCCAGAATTATTTCTCTTACTGCACATGGTTTGTATATTCAGCCATGACTCTGTGATACATTTGGGTTTCATAGCTTGATGTGTCTTATTTTATGGTACCTTTAAAAGCATAATTTTATCTGTATGTTTGTATGTAATAGTTTTAAGGTGAGGGGAGAATTAGATGGGATAATTAGGAAGAAATTCTTTGCTGTGAGGGTGGTGGGACCCTGGCCCAGGTTGCCCAGAGAAGCTGTGGCTGCCCCATCCCTGGCAGTGTTGAAGGGCAGGTTGGATGGGGCTTGGAGCAGCCTGGGCTGGTGGGAGGTGTCCCTGCCCATGCAGGGGGTTGGATCTAGATGATCTTGAAGGTCCCTTCCAACCTTCACCAGTCTGGGATTCTATGAAACCAGCCTAGTTTCTGTGTGACTACAGGCCGTGGTATTTTGGGGCTTCCCACTGTGCCTCCCTGACATCCCAAAGCAACTGAATTCCACCTTCCTAGATCACTTTCTGCATGAGGCTGCTGAGGAAATCAGAGCTTGTGGGGGGGGGCCTTTGTTTTGTTTATTTTACTGAGAGAACCCAAGGTAGAACAGCTCCGTTCCGGCGCAGAGAGGCCTTGCTATTGTTTCACAGGTTATTTTGAGGTATGATTCCCCCTGGGATTTTTCCTTTTCTTGGCTTTTTGACCTTTTCACATCCTATAGTGATTTTCTTGATTAAAAATGCGGAGGCCTAATGGATTTACGTGGTGTTTCTAAAATTAAGGTTGATTTGAGGGCTTTAGCTTGGAGGGGGGAGGAGGGAAAGGGGGATTGTTCCAAACTTTGCTGTTGCTTGGCTATACAGAGAAAAAAAATGTGTTCTTATTTGGATGCTAAAGAAACGTTTCTGGGTGTTTTTACAATGGGAATGGCCACCATGGATGGAACGTGACCCTGGCCTGGCTGGTGGCTCTGCCCTGATGGAGGGAGGGATCCTGCAGGAGCCTTCAGCCACCTTTGTGCCCTCACACAGCTCTGCTGCCCAGCCAGCAGCAGTTCACTGCAGTTTATTTCTCCTTTTGCTTCTGTGGCTGCGTGGCATTTTGCTGGACGGGTGGCAAACATCTCCTCGTTTTGCCCTGCAAATCCTCTCCCTCTTTGCAGCCACCCCAAAATACCAACGAGCTTCATTTCAGGCACAACAACGTGCACCCTTGTGTCCAGACCGACCCCTGTGGAGCCCAAGAGTTGTGAGTGAATGTATTCATCCTGTCTCAGGGAATGGAAAAAGCATCACTGACTCTTCTGACCAGCACAGCTGTCCCCAGCCAGACAGGGTGGCCCTTCATGGGACGACTCAGTGGCCAAGTGTCCCTGACCTCCTGCAGCTGCAGCCTCTGGAACAACAGAGCCCTTGAGTCACCACAGAGAAGCTTGGCTGTCATCAGAGGGAGGAAACTGAGTGGGGCTGAACACAGCAAGCACCACAGCCATCCTCTACCCTGACCCCTGAGCTGGGAAGAGGGGTCCTGAGCAGGTCCCTCCATCCTATGGTGGAACCTCTTTGAATGCTGGTCACCATCAGTTAAATGCTGTTACTGCATAATTAAAAGGGCTGTGGACGTAGTCCCTGGGACCAGCTCCTCTATCATACAATCATAGAATGGTTTGGGTTGGTCCCTGGGACCAGCTCCTCTATCATACAATCATAGAATGGTTTGGGTTGGTCCCTGGGACCAGCTCCTCTATCATACAATCATAGAATGGTTTGGGTTGGTCCCTGGGACCAGCTCCTCTATCACAGAATCAGAATGGTTTGGGTTGGAAGACCATTCCCGTTGCTCTCAGTGCTGAGCAAAGCCTGCTTAGAGCCCTGTCACTCAGGTTTGGGGCAAAAAGGGTTATTTTGTCTGGGAAAAGAATCATATTGTGTCAACCAGTTGTATTTTCCCTTCTGAGACTAAGCTGAAATGGTTTTGTTCAGATTGGGAAAAGATTTAAAGTCTCTTCAGAAATCCTGAAGGTTTCCCCAAAACCATCACTCAGGGTATTTCATCCTTTCCAAATCCTTATGATTATTTTTTTTTAGGTAAAACTCCTCTCTGAATTATTCCAAGCCCACTAGTAGTTGTGTTTCTTTGCTGCCTGGGTGGCAGGGTGTCACGGGAAGATCCATCTTCCTGGCAGGAAGAGAAATCCCTGGATTCATCCCTAACCTCTGCCTTGGTGCCCAGATGTGGGGAAGGAGGTGGCGCGTTCCGAGCTTCACGTTATGCTGCAGCTTTGCAAAATGTTGTCTAAAAATTGAATTTGTAACAGCAGGGGGAGGAAACCCACTTGTTGGGACACAGGGAGGGTTTTGCCATTGCAAAATCCTCTTGAGATGGAAAACATGGGGTTGAGCCTCAGCGCTGGGAGCAGCTGGTGTGTCGTGTGGCTGAAGGGTGGTGTGGGATGGGGAGCTGGACATCTTCACGGGCTGGTTCCCCACCACTTCCTTCTCAGGGCTTTTATTTAGCTGTGATTTGTAAAGCTCAAAGACGAGAGCCAAGTCCTAGCAGCATTCAGAAGCAATGCTGATGAGTTCCTTCCAAGTTTTAACCTGAATTGTAATGTAATTTGTTTCTTCAATTAGTTTTTTACAGTGTTTCAACTTGATTTAAGTAAGTGGTTTTTAAAAAAAAAAAGACAAAAACACAACACAACAACCCAAGCAACAGCTTGGGACTTTGGGAAAACCTTCAGGGTTTTTGTTTTGGGAAACCCTTTTGGTTTCCCAAATCCGGTTCATGAGCCTGCATTGGGATTTGTGGGAGTAAAACAAGATGCAAATGTAAAATCCAGCAGGAATAGTGTGCTCTGAGGCTGGAAGGAGAGTGTGTGTGTGTGTGTGGGGGGGGGAATAACTCAGCAATAGGGGCTTGGGGGTGGGAGAGGGGATGCAAGAGCCCCAGGGCATGGCAAAAGCAGAGAGTCCTTTAGTGATGATGACTTTTGATGGGGGCTTTTATGGCCTGTAGCTTAAGGAGCCCGTTCTTTTAATTGGCAATTCATGGAAAGAGTTTAAGTCTTCTCTGCTATTTCAAAGATGCTTTTGATGCCGCAGGTTTTGTTCTCAGAACAATGAGAGACTCGATAAACCTTCGGTGCAGCTTTTTTTGTAGCCTCTTAGTTCTTGTCCTGCTTGGCTTGTGTGTGTGTTTATGGCTTAAATAACTGCGAGGGGGTTTCTGCAGCCTAAAGGAAACCCTGGTCAGAGCAGCCCTGGGTGGAGACTGAAGTTGGGTGTGATAACACACAGAACGAGGTGTTTGGCCTCTAATTATCCTTCTGTGAAATTGCTTCTTTTAGGAAGTGGACATAGCTGGGGAAAATGCCACTGGTGATGAGGCACCATGCCCTGGGGTAGCTGGGAAGACTGGTGAAGTTTCTAAGGCAAAATTCCAGTTTCTGGGTAGGGATGCTGATTTAATAACTGTCAAAGATGTTTTAATGCAGCAACTGTTGTTTTTTTTTTCATGAATAAGAGGTTGCTATGTAAAATTGTTGCCTCTTGGCAGAAATCATGTTATAAAGATGTACTTGCTCTAGGTTTAAAGTGTTAATTTATGTGGTATACTGAATTAGATTTAAAGGTCCCTGAAGACCTTTGAATCTCAATAGCTAATGAGGCTTGCAGAAGAGAGCTTGAGAGAGGAAAAACTTACTGGCAGTGAGTAATACTGGTGAAAGAGCTCCAGGATTGAGCAAGTTTTGCAGAGGATAATTAGGAATGATGGCATCAGTGTTTGGGGGGGTTGATAATTTCCAGCTCTAGCTCTCCCCTGGCACTGCCTGTGTCCCTGTGCCTGCAGCCCCCATGCCCTGGGGTGATGCTCCTCCCTGCCAAAACCCTTCAGGTTTATTTTTCCCAAGTCCTAGACAGCTTCCAAGAGGACACAGCTCCTTGGGATCAGCTGAGCATCCATGAGCAGCCACCTCACTTCTCCCTTGGCTCAGCCGAGCTACCCTTGATGGGAAGGGTTTGGGTTCAGGCTCTACTCTCTCCACTCAGCTAAGCCATCCTTGCCAAAGCTCCTTAAACTTGTCCTTCTTCTTCCAGCTGGCCTTGCTGAACTTCTTTCACACTGAAGAAAAGCTGCACGTGGGAGAAGAAGGCAGACGCGTCCGGCGAAATAAAAGGAGTAAAGGCAGCGAGGGGCCAGACGGTGAGTCCTGCTTCCTTCCCTGCTCCCTGTGCCTTGCACAGACAAGCAGGAGACTGACGTGGGGTTGTTTTGGGGTTACGTACAGAATTCTCTGTGGGGGTGGGGTTGAAAAATTGGCATCTTTGGCTTTTAATGGTTTCTGTCTGGTTTCGATTGCCTTCCCGAGGAGGAGTTCCTGTAGCTCTGATTTCTGCAGTGTAGGTCTAGTGGTTTGGTACAAATCATCTCCTCGACTCTTCTTCCCTAAGAGTGAGGCTCTGTGCTCATTTCAGGCTGTAATTTGTGCTTATGTTTATCTATATTTGTTGTTCTCTAGATTTGTCTTGGCTTAAAATTATCAAGTAGCTACTTGTGATCTTAACAAAGCCCTTTAGTGTCTGCGTCACAGAATGGTAACTGCTGGAAGGGGGTTGGCAGTGCAACAGAGGGTCTCAGGTGGGCTCACAGCCTGGGTGAAGGGAAGCCACAGTGGTACAGAGCTTGTGTTGAAAGAGCAGAAAGGCACCAAAATGCCAAAGTAATTCATCTGTGATTTTGGTAAGTATAAAAGCGAGGATGTGCTACGCAAACCCCAGGGCCGTTGGGCTTCCTCGATGGCCTTGTGGCTGGGGGGTGGCTCAGGGGCTCCCTGGAGTGGCAGTGCCATCTGTCCTCATAGGCCTCAGATGCTGCTGCCCTCCTCCTGTCCTGCTATGCTATGCTGGGATGTCCAAGCCCTTCTCTTGTATCTGGTCCCTTTGTTTCTTCTGGTTGGTCTTGGACTTGGTGTCCAGCAACACGCCTGCTCTCTGTGGACAGTCCCACCATCTGCTTCATGATGGGATTGGCCATACCATGGTCCCTTGCACATGGGCCTTATGCCAGTGCTGGGTATTGCAATTTGCTATGGCCTGATAGAGGTGTTTTTTTTTCAAGCATTTTAGTCTTGGATTTGAGGTGTTCTGGGAGACAGAGGCTGTTCTGAAGGTGTTGAGCTGGCCAGCTGGCTCTTCACATGGCAGGTGTCCTCTAAAGCCTCTGGATGTTTGAAGGGTGCTCTAAAATGGAGAATGAACCCTGCCATAATTGTATTTCATGCTTGAGGTCATGTAATGTCACCTTTCTTGTTCTTCTAAGAACAGTGCTTAGGTAGGGCAGCTCCTAGGTAGGGCACAGCTTAGGGTAAGTACTGGGACATCTTTGTCGCACCAAAAACACTCTCAGCATTTGTTGAGAACTTAAGTAATAAATACCAAAATCATTTAATAAAACCTTGACATTCAGTCCCTTCTCCCAGCCTGAATCCTGCCTGATTTCAGTGTGAGGAATTTTATTTCGAATGCCATCTTTCCATGGCTGGCCAGCTACACAGAGCTGTGAGGACTCCCTCCCGTGTGGAGCTCCTGGAAGAGCTTCCTGCTCCTACTGCAGCAAAGCATGAGGCTGTTTTGGTATGGAGAGGAGAAGGGGTCTGGATGCCAGGAAAAGCAAGGAAAGAAAGAATGGAGCAGTGCTCTGTGTGTGTGGCTTGATTCCTGCTGTGCTCGTCAACTCCTGACTGCCCTACAAACCTCTTGGCTCTCAGTGGTTTTCCTCTCCAGCTCCCTAACTCCCATCTCCCCTGAAACCTTCTCAGTTTCACAGTGGAAAAGCGTTTCCTTGTGGCTCAGCTCCAAGAAGGAGCTTTGTGAAGCTCCCCAGATTCCTCCCCCCCGGAACGCTGACAAATATGATGCATTTGGTACAGACTTCCTGAGTGATTCCAGGGAAACGTGGTCTGTCCTCCTGAGGGCCAGGATGGATGTGCAGATGGCTCAGGCAGGATCCAAGTCCTTCTGCACCGACTCCTTGAAACCCATCCTGGTGCCTTCACAAGTCACTTGTGTGAAGCAGAAAGTTTCCACTGTAGGTGAGCAGGCAGATGTGGGGAGGGATCAGCCTCCCCCGTGAGGCTGCCCAGGTGCTGCTGCCAGATGTGCAGGGAACCACTGCAGAAAGGGTTGCTGGAAGTCAGTGGGATAACAGGAAGGTTCCTTGTCTTCCTCCTGCCCTGGTGGAAACATGTTGTGTAATTTGCACTCCCTTCCCAGATTTCAGGGGGCTGGAGCAGCTCTGCTCTGGAGCCAGGCTGGGAGAGCTGGGGTGTTCAGCCTGGAGAAGAGAAGGCTCCAGGGAGACCTCAGAGCAGCTTCCAGTGCCTGAAGGGGCTCCAGGAAAGCTGGAGAGGGACTTGGGACAAGGGCAGGGAGGGAGAGGACAAGGGGGGATGGATGAAAACTGGAAGAGGGGAGATTGAGGTGAGACATGAGGAGGGAATTCTTTGGTGTGAGGGTGGTGAGAGCCTGGCCCAGGTTGCCCAGGGAAGCTGTGGCTGCCCCATCCCTGGCAGTGTTGAAGGGCAGGTTGGATGGGGCTTGGAGCAGCCTGGGCTGGTGGGAGGTGTCCCTGCCCATGCAGAGGGTTGAATCTAGATGATCTTGAAGGTCCCTTCCAATCCCAGCCATTCATGATTCTATTATTTCCTCTGCGTGCCCTGAATGCATCAGACTTGAGTCACTCCAGAAACATCACCCACTTCCACTAATGATGCGTGAGGGTTTTTTGTAAATTAGGGGGGTTTGACCCCATAAGGTGATAGGGAAAACTGCCAGAGCACCAGGTCATTTTCCCAGTGGCCTTGGCAAGAGGGGTTAGGTTGGCAGGAGGCAGTTACTTTGAGTTTGGCCATCTCAGTTTTATTAGTTAGAGTCGTATTTAACAAGTGGAAACTGTCAGGGTCGGGATTGACCTTCTAACAACCATAAAATCCATAAATAAACAGAGCAGCTTTCTTGTGTAACTTGTGCTGTTTATTTTAGACCTACATGAAGGAGTCTTACTTTTTTAGAGCAGGGCAATGAATCATTACAAAAAAATCATCAATAAAACCAAGTCACGGTAACACCGTTTTCTTCATGAGTTCTGCACAGGGAAAGTTGATCAAATCTTTGATCTCCAAAGAGCCTCCAGAAGATAAAAGTGGATGAACTATAAATTCCCAGAAGGAAGGAGATATGTTTTCCACTTGAGGCCTCGCTAATATTTGTCTGGAATTAATTTTATGAACTTTCAAGTCCTTTCACACATGCAGTGGAAGACCAAAGGGATGCAAGGGTGGAAGCTGTGGCTGGAGGGAGGCTGCTCCATCTCCTTCCATGGCTGTTAGAGTCCTGCTCATCTTAGTACCAACAATGGGATGGCTTCCAGGATCTATAAATCTCAAGGATACCACTGTTCCTTTCCTAAAAGTCTTTTTGCTTTGAGGAATTTTGCTTTCAAGTCTTCTGGTGTGAAAAAGGTGGTTTTGAGACAGGTTGGAGCTGGTCCTTTGGAGGAGGATGACAACTGTGGCTGTGCCCAGGGCACGAAGCCACAGGAATGGGATGTGGGGTGACCAGGAGCAGTGAGGCCACTTCAGTGCCCCTTTGTTGCTTGCTGAAAAACCCCAAGAAAAATTGTGTGCAATAGTGCAGAGCTGTTGGTCAGACCCTGTCACCTCCAAACAACAGCTCCAGCATTTCAAGGGCTCCTCTGAGGACTCCAGCTTCAGTCCTCTTGCCCCCTTGGCATGTTTTATGATCTGTTTGCTTCACTTTTGTTTGTGTCCCTCCACGCACGGTGCCCTGGAACCAATTAGAGGAGCTGAGGTCCTGTCCTGGGAGGCAGTGTCCTCTGTCTGTCTGTCTGTCCAGCCTTGCTCCAGCACAGCCCACCCTGCCACGAGCAGTGGGGATGAAGGGGATGCTGATGCCTGTCCTGAGGAGCACAGCTCATCTCCCAAGCCAGCTTCCTGTCTGTGCCACCAAAACCAGCACTTGCACAGCTTTTAAAATTGCCACTGGTTGTTGGTTTTTTTGCTGCATCTCAAGGGTTATCCCCTCCACAGCTCCAGGTCACCATGTTCCTTCTGTGTTTCCAGCTCCACCTGTCACTTAATTTCCCTTGGTTCACTCAAGCTTGACCCTCTCCAATATCTCTCTTATCTTTTTTTCCCTCTTTTCCCTTCCTTCCTTTTTGTCTTGGTGTATTTATGCTGCTGTGGAACCACTGCTGCTCCCAGATTAACAAATCATTCCGGAGCTGGTAATTAGCAACAGTTGTGCTAAAAGGAACCATCAAGAATGTTAAATTAGTCCACTTTTAAATAAACTGTGTATGAAATGTTAGATCTTTATTCCCAGAGCACCAGTAAAAATGCTGCTGGCTCTTTGCTAACAAAGCCAAAATATGGGAGTAGCATGGTTGTAACTACAGAGACAATTCCGTGCTCTTGAGGTTATAAATAATGACAGAGCATTTACAAAGCAGATGTCAATAGGACTCTTTATAAAACTTTGCTTTAAAAGAAAGAAAGAAAGAAAAAAAAAAGTTTCTTTTTCTCCTACTTTCATCTCTGTTCCCAGTTAGATCCCTGCCGTGCTGCTTTCCTGGTTTGTTTGGTTTTTGCTTTTTGGTTTGGGGTTTTTTCTTGTGTTTTGTTTTGTTTGGGTTTTTTTTTTGTTTTGTTTCTGTTGGGTTTTTGTTGTTGTTGTTGGGGTATATTTTTCTTCCTAGATTTTTTTTCATCTTGAGCTTGGTGAGAAACATAAGTGACTGTTACCCACTCTTTGATTTGGAGGATGGCAGCTGGGAAGAGGCTGAGCAGATGGCTGTCCTTAAGCTGACAACAATTTGGTTCCTACTACTTTGGCAGTCCCTGCTGCTGAGGAAAGTCCGTGATGAGAACTCAGGGGTTTCAATGCTGCAAATGGCTTTTTTTGTCGAAATGAAAATGACATTTCTGGGAGAGCAGAGCCTGGTCTCCATCCCTGCTTCTACCTGGAGCATTGGAAGTGATGAATGAGCCACATGGGTCCAGCCTTTCCCCCTGTTAGTATTTGCTGAGTGGTTTTTAGGGTTGTTCAGCAGGTACCTGGTGCTGGTGCCTGGTTCCTCTGTGCCCCCAATCCAAGGTGCCATGTCCCAGCCATCCCCCTCTCCTGACCTGGCAGCACTGACAATGCAATAAAGCTATTAGCTTTTTGCTTTTATATATATATATATATCTCCAGACCACAATTGCAACTTTTCCTGCCGGTTTCCTCTCCTTTGGAAAGGGCAGGTTCATCCCTCTGCCTCCAGAACAATGGGTGCCTTTGTGTGGCCCCCACGCAATTCCCCCAAGCCCAGACATTCCCAGAAACACAGATGGATGAAGGGTGATAGAGCCTTATTGTGCTCTGAAACCATGGTGATGAGCTCTCCGTAAATACTGAGCATTTCCTGGAGACTGAAAGCACGGGAGATGGTCCCAAGAAAAAGCCTCATCACTAAGGGCTTGTGCTCACTGATTTCCCTCCTACATTTCTCTGGGATTTCTCCTCAAAATGGGAGAAGAGGAGGGGGGAATTAAGAACATGTTTGAGTCTCCATCCCTTTGCTGTGATGTTGCTGTCAGTACTTGTGGTGACTGTGGTCAAATGAAGACTAGAGCTCATTTACAGATTCCTACCTACATCTTCTGTTCATGATAACAAGGCAGGTGCCTGTGTAAGGTCTTCTACCTCGGGCACTTTTCAGCCACGAAGAAGTGGTGATTGGCTTGGATATTAGGAAACAGTGATCAGGTTGGGTATTAGGAGTGATTTCTTCACTGCAAGAGTGGTTCAGACCTTGGAACAGGCTGCCCAGGGCAGGGCTGGAGTCACCATCCCTGAGGATGGTCAAGAAGACATGTAGACGTGGCACTGTGGGACATGATTTAGTGGACATGATGGGGTTGGGTTGGTGGTTGGACTTGATAATCTTAGAGGTCTTTTCCAACCTTAATGATTCTGTGATGCTATGATAAATATATAGGTAACTTATTTCAGACCATGGCTTGGTGTCTGTGCTCCTTTCTAACCAACCTTCCCAGCGAGATGGATCCAGAGAATTTTAACAGTGGCTAAAAACTCAGACTGCTGTTCAGGGCCTGGGTTCAGCTGTAGATCAGTACTGGGTCAGTTCTGGAAACAAGTGAAAACAGAGTTAAGGGTGATACTAAAGAGGATCTTCTTGCTCTAGGTGTGGCTTTGAAGGGAATACATTTTTAGACAGCTGAAACTTTCAGTGTATCCTTTGTTCAAGCTACTCTGAACTAATTTTTTTAGTAATGAAATTACTTTGAGGGCAGAATTAACAGTGTGTCTGTTAATAATCTTTGCTGTCTTGGGAAGCCATAGCCAGTTGCTTCTCATCCAGCAGCATGATGTGGTGGATCCCCAAGCAAGCCATAATTTGAGGGAAGCTCCAGGGAACATGAGAATGCTGGGAGAGCAGAGCTGTGAACATCAAGGCTTAAGCCAATACCCTGTTTCTGCTGAAAGATTTTGGAGTCACCTTCTGTACCTGGAAAGTGTGTGATGCTGAAAGCCCGAGGGGTGACGTTCATTCCAGCAGTGTGTGTTGAGGAGGATGATCAGCCAACCAGAAGGAACCAGGGTCTGAAAACTGAGGGGAGTCCAGAATTCTTTATTGAGCTCTGGTATGATGCTGTCCCAGTTGGATGTTAAACAATAAAAACAACTTGCTGGGAGAGGTACAAGCCTAATTGTGTGGTGGCCATGATGAGGAACTATGCCAGGTCACAGGGCTTGGTGGACATGTCTCCGTTTGCCTCCTGTCTCCTTCACCAGCCCTTCCAGTTTTGGTCTGGATTGTTCCGAAAGAAACCCTGCTTTGATGTTCTTACTCTTTATAAAGCCATGATTAGGTGCTGCTGATGGGTTCCAGTCACAGAGCTGCTTTGGGGTGTGTTTGTCCTTCCCTGGTGCCTCCCGTCTGGTTCAGATGAGGTGGTGGGATGCCCTCTGGAAGATGTGAGGTGCTGAGGATATTCAGGCAGCTTGAGAAGGAACTTTATGGTCGGAATCTCACATCAGTTGCATTTTCAGATGCCTGTCCTGGTTGCACTTTTGGGTGGCTTTCAGAGCTGTCCTGAGGGACGCTCAGCCTGGGGTGTGTGCTTCAGCAGGGCTTTGCAGGAACTTGACCTGAGCTTCTCAGCTCTTTTTACAGCTGCATGATAAGCAGGGACTGACGTTATTGGAAGCGACTGGTGATTCTGTATGAATTGCACTTCTGAGAAGCTGGGCTTCTCCTCATGCCCCAGGTCAGGAGCTGGAGCTCAGGAATCTCACACAGGTTCTTCTGTTACAAAACATGGGCAGGACTCGTGAGAGGAGAGCAGATGTTGCAGCTGGGCAGGAATGTGGTTGCATCTGACCCGTGTGTGTGTGGCTGGGCTGTGGGTGCCATGCAGCAAGCCTTGGAAATGCTGAGCTCCACCAGTAGCTGGTGAGTCCACAGCATGAGAGGCTCCATTGTCTGCCTCGCTGAGGCATTTGCAGCTGAGCTTTGGTTTCTGTGAATCAAACTGCCTCTCTGGCCACATCCACTGAGTGTTTTGCAGGCAGACACAAGCTTGCTGAGCACGTGGTCCCAGCCCATCTCGTTGCAGATCAGCTCTAGCACAAAAGCTGAGGAGCTGGTGGGGAGCTGGGTCATGAACACCTTTCCCAAGGGCCCAAGGTATGGCTGGCCAGGCTTTGGGACCTGCTGCAACAACTGCAGGTCTCCTGCACATCTTGGGCTGAATAAGCCACTTTTTCTGTCTGCAGGGATCAGGGTGGGACCGAAAAGCCAAACCCAGAGCTGCTGCCCTGGTGGTGGGAATTGTGAAGTTGTCTTCAGTTGTGGCCTGTCTGGGTGCTCGTTAAAAACCCTCTGGGTTGTAGCAGAGCAGCTCCATCAGCTGTAAGAAAAGGACTTGCACAAAGCAAGGGAACACCACTGCTGGGGAGCTCTTTGGGGAAAAAGCTGTGAATGAGGCACGGCAGTGGCCTGTTTTCATTAGGGCTTTGTTGGCCATGATGTATAGCAACATTGTTGGGTTCATAACCCTTCTCATTAACAGGAGGAGGATTTGGTGAAGTCCATTAATCTGTTTGAAAGGCTGTGAATGGATCAACTGGAGTTGGCTGAGCCAAGCGAGGCTTTGCGGTGTCATGACTGCTGCAGGGCCTTGGCTTTGTCTTCCCCAGGAGTGGTGGGGTCTCTCCTGGGTTTCCTTCAGAGCCCTGTGGAGGTTCATACACATGAAAGTCCATGTTATGTGCTCACGGGTTGGTCTTTGGATGCAGCTCCTGTGCTGTTCCGGGTAATCCCTCCCTTCACAGGCAGCTGCTCGATGCCACGGAGATTTTCAATCCAATTAGGCAGGATTATGTACAGGAGGAAGGGGGGGGGGGGGAAACCAACAAACAACATGTGAAGTTCTGCAGGGATGAGATAGTTGCAGAGATTTCCTCCCACCTGCCCTCGATTCCATGTGGAAAGCTTTGGTTGGGGAAAAGTGTTTCGAAAACATCCAGCAGACAATTCGAGAGAGCCTTTCCTAGGCTTGGTTCAAACCTTGCTGCAGCACCACTTGGGAATCATTTCTACTGGAATTCATGACATATGTTAGTTGTTTATCTTAGTGGGATATGACTTAAAATGTCAGAATGTTTTGTGTTAAGCAACAACCGAATAAAACAAACAAAATAAAAACACAGCTGTAAAGGCTGCGCTTGAAATTGCTGCCTTCAAATCCGTGGTGCTGATCAAGTGAGCAATAGGGTGCAGTGGTGTATAGAAAATAAGGCTTGTGAGTGCAGCCAGCAAGCCAAGGAAAGCCTTGAGATACTAGAATTAGAAAATGTTGGTGGTGTTGTTTGTCAGCTCTGCTGTAAAGATCCAGCTTTTGGAATCCAAGCTAAATGCCTGAAGGAAAACAAAAGGCACATCATATTCTTCTCCCGGAGCCAGTGAGAGTGCAGCAAATGAAACAGGATGGCCACAGGTTCTGGTGTGAACCCCAGGAACTTGGCTGGGACTGATTATGTGGGAGCGGAGTTAAGAAGGGTGGAGATTTATGTTTGATTGGCTTTTTGTGTTTTTGAGAAGGCAGTGCAGTGTTATTTTGCCAGCAACAGTGGCTCTGGAGTTAATTGAGAGCAGGATTTGGTCTTTGTTCATGAGCACATTTGAGCTGTGCTGTGCCTGCACCTACTCACTGCAGACTGGAGGGGTTTTTTAAAAGCCTTCCTGGTAGCACCAGGCTTTCCTGGTACCTCACCACCCAGCCCAAACTGGATCGATGGGGCTGAGGAGATAAAGCCACTGGTTGTTCTTTATGTCATATAGAGTGATGGAAATGGCTGTTGCAGCAGGTGAGGACACCTCTGCAGTGAGTGAGGACACCTCTGCAGTGAGTGGTGGTTCTCAGCAGAGCTCTGGCTGCAGGAGAAGCAGAGATGAGGTCATGGAGTAACATAGGGTGGAAGGGACCTCTGGATCCAGCCCTCTCCCCCAAAGCAGGACCAATACCATGATGGGACAGCAGCAGAGGGAGGAGGCTCCTCAAGGTCAGTTGCTGTTCCAGCCTGGTGCTTCTCTGACCATGCACCTGTGTTGTTCCTCATGCCAAAAAGCCCTTCAGAGGTGTGCAGGGCTGGTGGGTCTCCACATGCCTCAGCACAGGTCCCTTCCAGCAGCAGCTGGTGACCTGCCAGTCACACCATCCTTTTTAAGGCAGAAAAACCTGGTAAATGCATGAAAGCAATTCCATTCATCCTGCTGCTTCCCCCTCTCCTACTGGGGCAGAGGGTGGTGGCTCAACAAGGTACCTTTACAGGCTGGTGGGCTCCGTGGTCTGTCTCTTTTACTCACATTTCAGTTCTAATCACCATGAACTGCAATAACTGAAGGCTTTTTGTTCCTTTGATATGATGAAAGGTCAATATAAAGCACACCACAACTGTTGGCCAGGGACTCTCCCTGTGTAACTGTCCTCCCACTCCCTTTGAGTGTGACCAACTCATTCCCTGATGTGAAGAGTCCTGCTTTTTTATGGTCAAACCAGGCAAAAAGCTGAGTGTTGTCAGAAGGAAAACCAAAAAACACAACAGTAACAACAAAAGAAAAACCTGTGGTGTGCTGGGATCTTGCATCCTCTGAAGCTGTCTGAGACAGAGCCTGTGGCTCTCTGGCATCTAGTGTCACTCCAGGGACTTGAGAGATGGGGCAGGGATGAGCTGTGACTTCTCCCTGTTGGTTGTTTTCTTTTTTTTTCAGATGGGTAGGTTTGAACTGGGGTCTGGTGTATGGGATCAGAGGAACAGGGAGGGAGCAGGCTACTGATCCATGGAGCTCCTGGAGCAGCATCTGATCATCTGGATGACACATGGATGTAGGCTTGTCCTTTGACAGATTGCTCAGAGGAGAAGAGCAGTGAGGCAGCAGAAAGCCCCTCTGATACCTCACTCTCCACAAGAAAAATGTTTCTCAGCTGTTGGTGTTGATGCACAAGCTCTTCTCAGACCCTCTGGCCAACCAGCACAGTGTCCCTAAAGTGTCAGGGTGGACCTCAGGGTGGGAGGCTTCCCCTGGAGACGTGTGAAAAGCCCTTAAAGAAGATGAAGAATAGCCTCCAAAAGTGGATGTGGCCAAGGGAGTGCCTCAGAAGAGTATGAGATGAGCTGCAAAGTCTTCTTGATCTCTTGGGCTGGAGGAGACAGGCTTTGAGTGCTGGGCAGGGGTGGAGTATCAGAAGTGTCAGCCATAAATTGGCTCCAGTCTTGGGGACTTAGCAGTTTGTGACTGCAGAATATGGCAGGGCTACCACTAAGCAATGACTCCTGAAAGGTAGTGCTGGTGTTTCTACACAGGGTTTAAGTGCAGTGGAGGCAGAGCTGGGATGTTCTCCAGGCTTGGTAGTGCCATGGAAGGAAGAGTCTGTGAGGTGAAGGACAAGGTGGGAATGCTGCTTCATAGGATGCTGTCACAGGGCAGCTCAATTTCAGATGTGACCAGAAAAAGACAATGAAGAGTGACTGTGTTCACACGTGGATTTGAAGAGTTTGCAACCAAATGGAAACAAAAGCAGAGAGAGAAGCAACAATGGTGGCTGAGGAGAACCTGCAAGGCCTTGGGCTCTGCCTCACAAGCTGGTGCACCAAGCAGCTCTGTTTGATCCTCCCCCCACCCTTGGTTCAATGAGCTCCCCATTCTGCCATGTGACTCTTCAGTATATTCTGATTTATTACAATTAGCACCAGCCTTGTACATCACCTCCCTAATTCAGCTGTTCTGCCTCCAACTGTGGGCACCATCTTTCCTCCACACTTAGCAGAAGACCTTGTTTCCTCATCCCACCCCCAAAAAACCCCACTCTGGCAAAGCATGCCACCAGTTTAAATAACACATGATGTGTTTTATTTCTGGGATGTTCCCCTAGATACACAATTTCTCATGTTTTCTAATACTCTGCACTAATACTACCAAGGTTCCTCCTCAAGTTCTGTTGCCTTTCTCTCTGGAATTGGTGAAGAAGCACCTTCTTTTTTCAGGGAAGGGGGGAAAAAAAAAAATTCATCTTGTTTCAGTATTGGGATCACTGACTGATTTTTCAGTAGAGTCCAAGAAGCTTTCATCTGGATAGACCAAATTTCCTGAAAATGTTGAAAACATATTGGTTCCAAACCTCCCCCCAAACCACATGTTCTAGATTAAGCATGTGTTTGGGAGCTAACATCCTTCTTTCCCCAACTCCACCATAGTCTGGGATTAATAATGCTGCACTTAAAGATGTTTTAAAAGCCTTACATATCTCCTGCCTGGGTGAGTGAAGTCACCATCATTGCACCACTTCTGGAAATGGGGCTGAAGAGTTGTGGAGGTTTGAGTAAAGTGGAGGGGTTTTTGTGTTGTTTACTGGGACAACTCGTGTCCCAAAGAGGGCACCAGGTTCTTCATCGCTCGGGATCTCAAGTAACACTTGAGATTTTAATTCTGTCCTTCCCACCACATTTACAGTTGGTCAAATGAAGACAGAGGGGGTGATGGGAGGCCCAACAGGTAGGACTTCATTACTGCTTGATTGTCATCATGGTTCCTCCAGGTCCTAATGTCTGTGGAAGGTGACAGGACTGGGTGATTCCTGCCCTGCCCCTCCTCTTTTCGGAATCCCTAAGTGGCTGAGAACTTCCTTTCTGGAAGGCACTTGATGGTCAGAGCTTTTTATGAGAGCTGGAAACAGCCTGTGTTGTTGGGTTGACCTGAGGGTGAGCAGGACTTGAAGCCTGGGATGTTTTATCAGTAGAGAGCCTGGTGGTTGTGCTCAGCTTCTGTGCCTTCTCTATTAATGATGGTACCCCAACTATTGGCCAGGAACTCATTTCAGATTCTGTTCGTGATCGGTTCTCCAGAAGTTACTGGTGGATTTGGGCAGTATTCAGAGCTTTGTCTGAGATTTAGCAAGTGGTCTCTTTGTTAAACCAGATGGTTAGCAGGGTTTGGAAAAATACTTTACACAAATTTCCATAGCTGTTGAGAGCAGTGATCATTAAACCTAATATTCTTCTTCCAACTACAACCAGAAGCTCCTACTTCAAAGAAAAAGCTGCATTGTTATTTTTTTCTAGTGCACAAAGACAATATAGTTTTGAAAATGAGTCTACTAGATAAGTCACATAAAGCTCCCTGCTTCTGTTTTTGTCTTCAAAATTACATGTTCATCTTGAGAGGAGCTGTGGACTTAATGACTTAATAATGTCACCTTGTGCTTATTTTCTGAAGGACTGCAAAGTGATGTGGCTTTTCTGGAAGATGCAAACATCTCATGAATTGTCAAGATTGTGTCTCTGATTCTCCTTGTAAGCTGGAATGAGGGTTCTCAGAACCTCCATCTTCTCATCCCACAGAGTGCTGATAGGAATATGGAGATGATTCCCTTGTATTATCTGGGTTTACCCCATCCCACAAAGCAGAGCCACGCTTGGGTGAGAAGGTCGATGATGAACCATGGTCCTCTGGTGCTAGGGAAGTAGAAAAGTGATGCCTTGATAATCATAGAATCATGGAATGGTTTGGGTTGGAAGGGACCTTAAAGATCATCTAGATCCAACCCCCTGCATGGGCAGGGACACCTCCCACCAGCCCAGGCTGCTCCAAGCCCCATCCAACCTGCCCTTCAACACTGCCAGGGATGGGGCAGCCACAGCTTCCCTGGGCAACCTGGGCCAGGCTCTCACCACCCTCACAGCAAAGAATTTCTTCCTCATGTCTCACCTCAATCTCCCTCTTCCAGCTTAATCCATCCCCCCTTGTCCTCTCCCTCCCTGCCCTTGTCCCAAGCCCCTCCCCAGCTTTCCTGGAGCCCCTTCAGGCCCTGGAAGGTGCTCTAAGGTCTCCCTGGAGCCTTTTCTTCTCCAGGCTGAACACCCAAACTCTCCCAGCCTGTCTCCAGAGCAGAGCTGCTCCAGCCCCTGGATCATCCCCGTGGCCTCCTCTGCACTGGCTCCAACAGCTCCACGTCCTTCTTATGTTGGGGGCTCCAGAACTGGACACAGTCTCCAGGTGGGGTTTCAGCAGAGCAGAGCAGAGGGGACAATCCCCTCCCTGGCCCTGCTGCCCACGCTGCTGGTGACACAGCCCAGGACACGGGTGGTTTCTGGGCTCCAGCACATGATGCTGGCCCATGTTGAGCTTCTCCTCCATCTGATATGTAATTATAATTATATAACCTATATATAATAATAATAATCCTGATAATAAGCAGTGAGCGCTGAAAACGAGCTGGTGCAGCCTATAGAGGACATGGTGGCTGCTGCAGTGTCCCTCTCCAAAAGTGCTTGAACACCCTGAAGACACCATAGAATCACAGAACATGCTGTGTTGGAAGGGACCCATCAGGATCACGAGTCCAACTCCTGTCCTTGTGTAGGGCACCCCAAGAATCACACCATGTGCCTGAGAGCATCATCCACATGCTTCTGGAACCCAGGCAGGCTTGGTGCTGGGACCACTGCCCTGGGAGCTGGTTCCAGTGCTCAACCACCCTCTGGGTGAAAAACCTTTTCCTGATATCCAACCTAAACCTGCCCTGATGCAGCTTCTGCCATTTCCCCCAGTCCTGTCTCTGGTCACAGGGGTGAAGAGATCAGGACCTGCCCCATCTCTTCCCCTCCTGAGGAACCACAGACTGCAGTGAGGTCACCCCTCAGCCTCCTCTTCTCTGAGCTGAACAATCCAAGTGACCTCAGCTGCTCTTCCAAAGTCATCCCCTCCAGACCCTTCCCCATCCTCTTGGTTCTCCTTTGGACACTCTCCAATAGCTTCATGTCCTTTCTATATTATGGTGTGACATCAGCAGATGTCTTTGCTCTGAACTGCATGCAGACCCTGCTAGAATATGATGGTGGCCCTCGTGGAGTTGGTCCTGTTCCTGGACACTGACAGTTTGAAGGATCTCAGCAGCCTTCCTGGGTACTGGTCCTTTGTTTGACTCATTTCTAGAATGGTCAAACTTTTATAGGTTTTATGTAAAGTAAGTAGAATTACAAAGCTCTGTTGCCATCAATAAAACCAGTTTGAACTGTTTGGCAGGAATTTAAACTATTTCTTGTTAATCCCCACACACGACTAGTAAGTGAACTCAGGGCTTTTTTTTTTTTAATATACTCTTTATATCAGCATGTGTCCTAAAGAAGGTTTGGATATTTTGGTATTTATAGTCAATCCTAGGAGTGCGTGGCGTGCAGCAAGAAAAATGGGAGGGGGGAAGAAGTAAACTCTATTAATCTTTATAAGAGAAAACATGTCATATGTAATATCCTCAAGTTGCATCACCATCTGGTTTTTTCTGAAGCCCTTGGAAGTGATCCAGCAGATGCTGGGACTGCAGGAGCTGGGGGCTAGAACCTGCTCCCTGAAGCACGGTTAGATGTCTACTGCTTGCTGGGCCACAGCTGTGCTTGTACACACCAAAACCTCATCTATTGCAAATATTTTCTTCAGCTGAAGGGAGAAGCTTGATCTGAACTGGCTCACTGCTGCAACCCGTGGCCATGGTGCTTCTGCAGAAGTCTTCACAGAATGTCAGGGGTTGGAAGGCACCTCTGAAAATCATCAAGTTCAACCCCACCTGCCAGAGCAGGACCCAAACCAGGGCAGGTCACTCAGAAAGGCATCCAGACAGGTCTGGAAAGTCTCCAGAGAAGGAGACTCCACAGCCTCTCTGGGCAGCCTGTCCCAGGGCTCTGTCACCCTCGCAGGAAAGAAGTTCTTCCTCGTCTTGAGGTGGAACTTCCTGGGCTCCAGTTTGAATCCATTGCTCCTCATCAAGAAGTGACTTGGTGTTGCTTGGAGCCTTCTCCTTGCAGGTGACCAGCTGGGTGGCTCTGCAGGCAGAAGGCTTCCAGGGTGGCTGGTGTGTTATCATATAGAGCTGTTTTCCCACTTGTACCTTTCCCTCAAAGCTCACTTCTCTTGCTGGTTTGATATTCCCTCCTTTTCCGTTATTCCCTTTTCTTCTTCCGCCAGATGCATCAAAATAAGCTTTTATTTCTTACTATGAGTTGAAGTCTTCAGAGTGCTCTTCAAAGCCAGGGTCACCCAAAGCCCAGTGTGCAGTGTTGCTGCTCCAGCACCTTTGCTGGGGGAATCCTGTCCATCTCAGCTGGCAGATGATGGAGGTGGCCTGAGTTCCTGCAGTGGGTCACTGGGCTTTTCCTTCAGGAAATCCAGGGGAAGAGGTTGTAAATGTCAGAAGTAGGTCTGACCACACTGCTCCCAGGATTTTCACCCCACCCTACTGAGTGGCATCAGCATTGCCCAACATCTGCTGGAGCTATTTCCATTTGTTAGGATTGCACTCCTGCCTTCCCTAGCTGGGTGACAGCAATGAAGCACGTGCAGATGTTCTCCTCTGCTGCTCCATCTGAAAAGCTCCACCATCCAGCAGAAAAGCTGATCTTTTCCCATGTATATAGAATTTATAGGGTTATGTATTTTGCATGACTGAATCTCATTCCATGCTTGCTATCCTTCAAAGCCTTCCAGCCTCTCCTCTCTGGTATCTTTGGGTCTTCTTCAGATCTTGTCAACTTTATTCCTCTGCAAAGCAAAGCTCACATGAGGGGTTGACTAGAGGTGGCAGCTCCTGCAAGGAGGGGTTAGAACATAACCATACACTTAATTTCAGTTGAAAGGAAGGAAATGTCAAAGTGGATGGACTTCCCTTGGTCTCAGGACCTCAAACACGAGCATGTGGCATGTGGAGAGGAGGTGGGAGATAGGTGGGATTGGTGGGAAGAAGGACAAAAGTCGAGTGCAAGCAGACATGGAGAAGCATAGCAAAGCTTGGGTGGCTGTCATGGTTAGCACCAGCCATCAAGACCATGGGCTTGATCTCCAGTTCATGACAGACACTTAAAGGACTTTCTGAGGAGCAAAGGTGATGCCAGAACAGTGCACAGAAGCAAACTGGAGGGTATTTTTATAAAGAAGGGAGAAGAGGTGCTGGGGAGCAGCGGAGCAGCCAGGTTGCTCTCAGATCCCACCAAACTGGGATGAATCCTCCCACGTGCTGTGGTGAAGCCCCGGGATGCAGAGGTGAGATCTGCAGCAGGCAGCATCAATCAAGGGAGAAGTCTTCAAGGCAAACCAGTTCCCTTCTAGAAGAAGGTGGGCTTGCAGACTCTGGAACAGCAGCAGATACCTGTGACTTGGATTTTGATACTGTAGAGGAACATAGTGTGTGTGCCTGTAATCTGCACCCTGGAGTCAAAAAGAAGTGTCTTCTCATAGACCTTCCTTGGAATCAAGTCATCTAATGGCCTCCATGACACTGCATTAAATAAAGGTGGGTAGTGGGAAAGGAGACCAGGAGTGGGATGTGAGGTGGGACTGATGGGGTAGGTGAAGACTCTAGGAAAGACTTACACCTGCCTGACTTGTAGGTATTTGATCTGCTCCATCAATTAAAAAGTGACCAGGGGGTCACATGTGTTCAGCCACTGCAGCATTTAACAAGCTCTATTGTTTAAATGTTGGGACGTGGCCTCAGAAAATCCTGGCAAAAAGGCTTTTTATTTTTGTCCTCCTCCTCACATGAGGGTTGGGACAATGTGAATCAAGTGTTCGAGCCCTGGGCCTCAGCTCCTTTGGCACTGAGGGGAACGTAGATCTGAGATTTCAGTGGCACTCAGCTTCTCAAACTCAGTGAGAGGCTTGGTTACCCCTTCAGACTGAACTGGGAAGGAGCCAATGACTTTACCAGTTTGCACACCACAAAAAAAAAACAAGGAGGAAAATTCCATCTTCTGGCGGATCAGATGAACCTTATGGCTCCCTGCTCCAATTAAACCATCCACCCCCTCCTGTTGGGAGACGAACAGATGCAAACCCCAGAGACTCAGAAGCTCCCAAGGCTTAATAAGACTGGCTTGCCTTTTTTTTTTGTTCATGTCAGAAGTATTTTGTGTTTGTCGAAAGATTCACTTGCACAGCCTTTAACATCTCTCTCTGCCGTGCCTGGAACAGATGCGCCTGTTGTAATATAGACTGTGAACATTGACATCCCATGTGGTTCTCATTCCTCCCATTCATCTTTGAAGCTAATTGGTTCCAGCCATTTCAAATGTGTTTGGCTGGCCGCAGCTATTTGTACTTTCACTCTGGTGCTGGCACTAAATGGTGTGATATATATAACATGAAATAAACTCTCGTGACTCCGAGGGCTGCGCGGAGACGCGAAACGCGGCGCTCGCGCTTCGCTGGCTGTCTCGGGTTGGGTTTTGTTTGGGTTTTTCTCCTTGTTTGTGTGGGTTTATTTTTAAATGGCATCCCCCAGACAGTGTTTGTTTGTATGGTTGGTTGGTGGGGTTTTTTTGACACTTGGCTGAAAATGGTTTTAGCTGGTGCCCAAGATCAGGGCAATCAGAGCCGGTGCTGTCGGAGAAGACAGCGATAGGACAAGGGGTGATGGTTTTAAACTGAGAGGGGAGATTTAGGTGGGACATTAGGAAGAAATTCTTCACTATCAGGGTGGTGAGGAGCTGGAGTGGGTTGCTCAGGGAGGTTGTTGATGCCCCATCCCTGGAGGTTTTTAAGGCCAGGTTTTGTGGTGGGGTTCCCTGCTCATGGCAGGGGGGCTGGAATTTGATGAGCTTTAAGGTCCCTTCCAACCTTAATGATTCTGTGAGAATTGGTGGGTGATCACAGCTCACTTGAGTCCCCCTGGAGGGATTTCAAAGCCATGTAAATGTGGGTGCTGAGGGACACGGGTTGGTGGTGGCCTTGGCAGGGCTGGGGTAACAGTTGGACTTGATGATCCTAAAGGTCTTTTCGAACCAAATTTGATGATTCTGTGATTCTGCAATGTGGGACCTCAGAAAATGCAACAAGAGGAGCCTGACAGGGTTTGCCAAACAGAGAAGGTATAAATTAAGATTAAAATTCCCTCATGGTGCCTAAGATGGAAACTGGTGGAGATTGGGGTGATCACAGCTCATTTGAGTCCCCATCCCTGGAGGGATTTCAAAGCCATGTAGATGTGGTGCTGAGGGACATGGTTTTAGTGGTGGCCTTTGCAGTGACAGCTTAACAGTTGGACTTGATGGTCTTAAAGGTCTTTTCCAAGCAAAATTACTTGATGATTCTGTGCTTCTGATTGTGGGAGCTGAAAAAATGCAACAAGAGGAGCCTGCCAGGGTTTGCCAAACATAAGAGGTAGAAATTATTCTTAAAATTCCCTTATTAACAGTATTTTAATTGCTTGTGTTGCTGACTCTTCCTTACCCCTCACTGACATACAAACTGTATCACTGTAACTTACTTATATTTAATTAAAGTAAGGTATATTTAAAGGGACATTTTACAAGGGTTTGTAGTGAGAGGACAAGGGGGATGGATTAAAACTGGAAGGGGGGAGATTTAGGTGAGACATGAGGAGGAAATTCTTTGCTGTGAGGGTGGTGAGAGCCTGGCCCAGGTTGCCCAGGGAAGCTGTGGCTGCCCCATCCCTGGCAGTGTTGAAGGGCAGGTTGGATGGGGCTTGGAGCAGCCTGGGCTGGTGGGAGGTGTCCCTGCCCATGCAGGGGGGTTGGGACTAGATGATCCTGAAGGTCTCTTCCAACCCAAACCATTCTATGATTCTACCATTCTGTGATCTGCCATGGTGGGCCTGCTAGTTGGCATCAGGGCTGCTCCCCAGTGAGATACCAGGACTGGCCTTGTTAGAAACTGGTGTCTTGTCCTATCTACGTGGTTTAATATTGTGAATATATGGATTAGTAAAAAAAAAAACAAAACAGTAAATTAGCAGAAATAATAAATTAGATAATACCATAATTTTCCCATGACCCAACAGCATGATATAGCCAAATAAATATTCCTGTTGAAAAGGCACCAGTGAGGTCACTGAGTGTTTCTCTGCTTTTTCCATCTTTCCTCTAACCTGCCAGGGTTAATTTGTCTTTCTCTACCACTGCAGACTCAAAGCAACCTCATGACCTTCTCATTATAAATATATCTCAGTTAAAGGTGATTTCAGCCTTCAATATGTGTTTAAACCCAGGTTTTGGAGGGGTTTCACTGATGAACAGCGAGGGACCATTTTGGGGATTGTTGCAGTTCGTTCCCGTCCCTGATGAATTCTTGAGGAAGGCATGAAACATGTTTCACACTTCAGCTTCTGCTCAAAAAAGTCATGCAGTTTCTCAGCTTCACTATAAATATTTTTCCTTGCTAGGGAAGTTTGTATTCCCATTGTTTGAACAAGCCAGTTCATCATAATTCTTTGCTTTGGGCTTTTTTTAGTGTTTAGTTATGATTTTTAAGCAACTCGGCTCACAAGGATTTGGGTTGTCCACTTGAAAAAATGATCTGCTGCATAGGGATAGTGTTCTTAAATGGTTTGTGTTGGGTCTCAGGATTTCTGCAGTCTGGAGGTCTGAGATGCTGTTCTTCCATCAGCAGCTTCAGGGGATACGTGTGGCAAAACTCTGCTGAGCAGTGCTCAGCAGAGCTGGAGCTGAGCTGGAATCGAAGAGTAAAGCTCTGGCTCAAGGGTGAAGAGCATCTGGCACCTGGGCTTTGCCACTGGCCACAAGCAGATGGTTTCACTCATCCTTGCTGGCCACCAAAACTCACTCCCTTGGGTTATACCCACCCCGGGTTGTTAGTTGGAGAGAGAGTAAAGCAGATGTGGGTCCTGGTGAAGTGGTCACACCTTCACAGCAGTTGTCTGTAGCAAACAGAAGGTTCTATGTCTTTGTCTTACCAGTTTTGTTGCCCATTTTGTTCCAGCTCTGGAGAGGCACCCTCAGGGTCAGTGGGTGTGGGTGGCAGGGAGGGTTTCTAAGGCAAAAATATCTTTGAATTTCACGAGTTTTCTCTTTTTTTCTTTGTAGGTCCAAGTTCAGTTAAAAACAAGAAAAAGGGTAAGTTTGAGTTTTAATTTCCTTTTCCTTTCTGGGAGTTGTGGTACCTGGTTATGAATTCTCTTTAGCCAACTTGAATGATAAACCAGTGACAGAGGAAATTTCCAAAAGGAAAATTTTTCTCAGTGAGACCAATCAGCCATGGGAATAATCTCCCCAGGGAAGTGGTGGGTTCCTCAACATTGGATGCTTCTAAGACTCAACTGGACAGGGTGCTGGCCCATCTTGTCTAGGTCATGCTTTTGCCTAGAAAGTTTGGGCCACATGATCCTTGAGGTCCCTTCCAAGCTGGGATTCTGTGATTCTTCAAGAGGTTCCCCCTTGGGAAGGGCAGGGATTAATGTGAAGGGTGTTCCCACCACACAGACCATGGGCTTCTCTCCAGCTCCCGCATTGCCAGGGCAGGGTGGCAGGACCCAGCAGCACCCCTGGATCATCACTGCTCATTAAAGCCTTCCTTGAAAGCTAAAGGAGGTTAATTATGTTGTACAGAAGTAATTCTGAAGATGCTATCATTAAATAGTTGAGTCTGGGAGCTGCTCTGTCCCTGCCAAGACATTTTCATCCTGCTCCTGCCGTGCATCTTGCTGCAGGTTGGGTTCTCCTTCAGACCCACCAAAGCCAAGGCAGATATGCTCTGCATCTCACTCCTGGTTGTGTATTGACCTCAGAAGGTTTATGTGTCCATTCAGCCCCTGGGTATTTTGTCTGACTTGCTCATGTCCCTCAGACTGCCTGCAGTGGGTATGGATGAGCTGTTGAGAGTCGGGTGAGGCATCCCTGTGCTCCCACGGGGTGCCTGATGCCATCCCTGCCTGTGTGGGAATCCTGGGGAATGCTTACAGTCAGACACTTGCTACCAAGAGCTTGAGGGAGCCAAAGTCTCCGAGCTCCCTGATTTCAGGGAAACCAAACCCATTTTTTTGTCCCTCGTAGCCATCAAAACTCTTCTGCACGTGTTTGAAAAACAGCTGCGCTTGCTGGCGGCAGGTTGTGGGTGACCACACAGGGGCTGTGCTCAGCTCAGGGCCCTGCTGCCTCCAAAGCCCAGGAGATCAAGGCATTGAGGGGGCTCCAGCCCACCATCATGACCTGCAGCAGCTTTGCATATCTGTGCTGCATCAAATCTCTCTTCATCCTGGGCTACAAACCCAGAATTTACAGCTGAGCGGTTGCGAGAGGCCGCGGTTAGGACCTGACTTTGCATTTACTCTCAAAAGCAGCATAAAATTTGATGTTGGAGAAGTTTGCCCTCAGAAAAACTTGGAAACCCTAAACCCGTGTTAAATCAGCCCAACGAATAACAACTGGTGATTGTGGTGTCATTCTGGAGTAGCAGGAAGGTCTCATGGAGCTGTGTTATATACAGCTGTAGCCCTGTGTAAAAGAGTTTAATTTTATGGTATTGTCACATCTAATGTGGGGTTTTTTTGAGTTGGAGCTCATGGTTTGGCCACTGGTGGTTAAGGGAAGACTCCTTGGTCCTGCCTGCTTTGAGTTTTGGAGCCTGCCTATGTGCATGTGGGGAGAGACAGGGCCTTGGCACCTGGGGGCTGGAGACCCTCCCCAGAGAGCTGCTCAGGGTGGGGTCCCCCCTGTTAGAAAAAGAATGGAAAGCTTTGCACTTTATTTATTTGTTCTATTCATATCTTATTTATAATATCAGTATTTTATTTATTATGGGAATATCTTGTTTATTATAGGAATATCTTATTTATTATAGGAACATTTATTATATTAATATATTATTTATTATATTGTTATCTTGTTTATTTTAGTGATATCTTGTTTATTATAGGAATATGTATTATATTAATATCTTATTTATTATGTTAATATCTTGTTTATTTTAGGAATATCTTGTTTATTATAGGAATATTTATTATAGGAATATCTTGTTTATTATAGGAATATGTATTATAGGAATATTTTGTTTATTATTGAAATGTTTATTATATTAATATATTATTTATTATATTGATATCTTGTTTATTTTAGTGATATCTTGTTTATTATAGGAATATTTATTATATAAATGTCTTATTTATTATGTGAATGTCTTGTTTACTTTAGGAATATCTTGTTTATTATAGGAATATCTTGTTTATTATAGGAATATTTATTATAGGAACATTTTGTTTATTATTGGAATGTTTATTATATTAATATATTATTTATTACATTGATATCTTGTTTATTTTAGTGATATCTTGTTTATTATAGGAATATTTATTATAGGAATATTTATTATGTTCATATATTATTTATTATATTGATATCTTGTTTATTTTAGTGATATCTTGTTTATTATGGGAATATTTATTACATGAATATCTTATTTGTTGTATGAAAATCTTGTTTATTATAGGAATATCTTCTTTCTTGCCTTATGACTTGATAAGTGAGGTTCTGTTAACACAGAAAAGTAGTTGAAATTACTTGAAGGAGCAGGAATGCACAGAAAATAAGTGACCCTGCACAGCATCAGAATGATGTGCAATTGTTTTACTGCTGGGTGAGCAGCTCCTTTAGTAGCAGAGCAGATCTGGGAGAGAGATGAGTTGAACCAGCAGTGCTGGATATCCCTGCTGGGGAGGGAAGCAGGGGGTGACAGCAGCAGGATTCCCAACTCCCTGGGTATGATCCTGTGCTGGGATGGCCCAGACCAGAGGGTGTGGATGAGAAGGGTTCAATAAGGGGGCAAGAGGGGAGGCAGGTAAGGGGCTGGCTTCCAGGTGACAATTCCTGAACCATGACATTGTCCCAAGGAGGAGAATTGCTGGCTTACAGGAAGGCTGACTTCTTGCCAGCTCAGATTTGAAGGCACAGCAGAAATTCTTCTGCCAGTCGTCTGTCCCCTCAAGCCTTTGCCCTGTTTTTGTAGGGTACCCCTGTTCATTTACTCACCTGTGCTTACTCTGACTTTAGGGTTTGCACATTGGAGCAAAACTTCACAACTGTCCTGATTTCCACGTGTCCTTGTTGGTGGCTACTGGCCATCTAGGAGTTTTCCATTGCTGTGCTAACTGGAACAGATGGGTTTTTCCTTGGAGTATCCAAAACTGGATATCTGGTAGCCTAACAAGTACATCAATGTACTAAGAAACCATTATTTTCGTTTCCTAACTGCTGCTGTCATCTAAAGAAGTGTGTCATTTTCTCCTCCAGCTGACTTTGTTTCAGCAATTGAAGCAATTTTGCAACAGTAATAAAGTTCTTTGGCAGAAAAGCTGCTGCAAAGTTGCATTTTTCATCTCTAAGGGCCCTTCCAGTTCTAACCATTCTATGATTCTGTGATTTTAAAAACTGCACCAGAAGAACTGAATTTCTGCCAGGGATCTGGAAAATCAGGAAAGCACAGGTCGGGCTCTCCCTGCTTGTTCAATCCATATCCCTGCTGAGAGTCTTTACTGGCACGGATCTGCTCTTTCTCCCCATGGGATAGCAGGGAGAGAGATGTTGGAGGTTCATGGCAACTCTTCAGTGCTTCTACTCTCCTGGTGGGGTTTGTCCTTCCCTCACCCCTCCATCCAAAGCCCACAAGGCGCACGGGATGATTTTCAGGCATTGTAGCATCCTCGGTGCCCATTAAGGGCATCCTCATCACTGGAATGCCTCTGGCGTGGCCCTGGGGGCTCCGGAGCTGGTGGAGGGGAGCTGGAGCTTGGAGCTGCCCTCTGGAGGCACCTCTCCCTCAGGCAGGAGGTCCAGCCACGGGGACCACATGCTGATGCACAACACCTGCAGCAGGGAGAAAAAGATGGCAGCTGTTTGTCATCCAAAACCCGGGCTGGGAGCATCCCCACCGTTCGGCGGGGATGCGGCCAGCCCTGGGATGTGCTGCTGGAGGTCCACCTGAGGGCAGGGCGGCCAGCCCGGGGCTCTGGGGCAGGGACTGCCTGAGCCTCCGTCTCTTGGGAGGCCATGGAGAGTCCACATGCCTGATTGAAGTGTAGTTCCATGCGTTGGCTGAAGCTCCTGAGGTGTGACCTGGTGCAGAGCTGCAGGACCCGCGCTCCAGCTGGTTGGTCGGGCGTTGCTTCTTATCCCTGCCCTCCAGCTGGCAACCAGCCATCCCCAGCCTTCTGCTTCCCTCCTTCCCGGGGCTCTCCCGTAGGTCGAGACCACCCCACGCCGGGTGTGTGTGGAAGAAGCTAACATTTCACCTTCTGTTTTTCAGGTAAGAAGGCTGGTCCTCCAGGGCCCAACGGTCCCCAAGGGCCACCAGGTCCTCCTGGGCCCCAGGGTCCCCCCGGCATTCCTGGCATCCCGGGGATTCCAGGCACAACCGTGATGGGACCACCTGGCCCTCCTGGCCCCCCAGGCCCTCAGGGACCTCCTGGCCTGCAGGGCCCCTCAGGTAACCCCCTCGTCCCCTTCTCTGCTCCCAGCCCCTGCGCTGGAACGGGCTGCCCAGGGAAGTGGTTGAAACACCATCCCTGGAGGTGTTTAAAAATCATCTAGATAATGGTGCTTAGGGACCATGTGCCCTCCCAGCCAAGGGGGCTTTGTCATCCTGGGGTGCATCAAGAAGAGCCTGTGCAGCAGGTGAAGGGAGGTTCTTTCCCTCTGTTCTGCCCTGGGGAGGCTGCATCTGGAGCCCTGTGTCCAGTTCTGGGCTCCCAGTTCCAGAGGGACAAGGAGCTACTGGAGAGGGTCCATCCCAGGGCACTGAGATGCTGAAGGGGCTGGAGCATCTGCCTGTGAGGAAAGGCTGGGAGAGCTGGGGCTGCTCAGCTGGAGAGGAGGAGGCTGAGGGGGGGTCTGATCAGTGCTGGTCAATATCTGCAGGGGGTGGCAGGAGGATGGGCCAGACTCTGCTCAGGGGTGTCCAGGGACAGGACCAGGGGCAATGGGCACAAGCTGGAGCACAGGAGGTTGAACCTGGAGATGAGAAAATACTTCTTGACTCTGAGGGTCCCAGAGCCCTGGGACAGGCTGCCCAGGGAGGTGGTGGAATCTCCATCCCTGGAGACATTCCCAACCCTCCTGGATGTGTTCCTGTGGGATCTGCTCTAGGGGGTCCTGCTCTGGCAGGGGGGTTGGACTAGATGATCTCCAGAGGTCCCTTCCAACCCCACCACTCTGGGATTCTGTGGTTTAGCAGTGGGCTGGTAGGGCTAGGTTAGTAGTGTCAGGTTGAAGGTTGGACTGGGTGATCTCACAGGTCTTTTCCAACCTGAACGTTTCTATGATTCTTTGATACAGGAGGTGCTAAATACACACAAGTACCTCAATAAGCTGCAGGTTTCCAACGTGGTGGTACAGCACCCTTGGTGGAGGACTCAGATGTTGCTGGGCTTATCCCTGCACTCATGAGAAGAGCAGCAGATGTTCTGCAGCCCCATGGGCTGCAGGGCCAGCTCAGCCACCCCTGGCCAAGGGTCTGATGATGAGGTGGGACCAGTGGGAAGAGGATGCAGAGAAGGAGCAGCAAAGCCCAGCTGAGCCTCGGTTGCTTTTAAGCATCCCCCTGAAGCCTGTGGGGCCCATTTCTGTGGGCATAAACTGGCTGCAAGGTGGCTTTTCCCAGCAGGGACTCTCTGCAGCAACTCTCAAAACCCAAAAATAAGAAACCAAAACAAAAAGGTCATTCCTCTTAATGTGACACTGAGCTCAGCTTTGCACGGGAGGGCTGTCCTGGCCCAGGGAAGGAGGTTTCTCTCCTGCAGGTCTCAGTTTCATTTTTTGTTGGGTTTTTTTTTTGTTGTCGTTTTTTTTTTGTTTTCTTTTTCATCTGCTCCATGTTGTTTGTCCCTGGGGTCACATGCCAATTATTTTGTGAAAATCCCTGAAGTTAGTAACTCCTTAAAACGCAGACGGGTGGGAGTTCACAGCAGGTGTTCTGGGTATGTGTGGAAAATCTAGCCTTAAAAAAATGGCCTTCAGAGAAATCAGGGCTATTATTACCCCATGGCTCTCGTAGCTCTCAAAGGAAGACTTGGTTGACTTCTCAGTTAATATCTCAGAAATTAGAATCACAGAATTAGAATCACAGAATTAGAATCACAGAACCACAGAATCCCCAAGGCTGGAAAAGACCTTTCAGATCATCCAGTCCAGCCTATGACCAACACCACCACATCCCCAGACCACGGCACCAAGTGCCACCTCCAGCCTTTCCTCAGACACCTCCAGGGATGGTGCCCCCACCACTTCCCTGGGCAGTCCATCCCAATATCTAATCACCCTCTCCATGAGGAAGTGCTTCCTGATATCCAACCCAAACCTCCCCTGGAGCAGCTTCAGGCCAGGCTCTCTCATCCTGTCACTGGTTGCCTGGAAAAAGAGCCCAGAACCCCCTGACCACAACCTCCCTTCAGGTGGTTGTAGAGAGTGAGAAGGTCCCCCCTGAACCTCCTCTTCTCCAGGCCAAACACCCCCAGCTCCCTCAGCCTCTCCCTGTAAGACTTTCCCTCCAGTCCCTTCACCAGCCTCGTTGTCTCCCCTGGCCCTGCTCCAGCACCTCAAGATCCTTCTTGCAGTGAGGGGCCAAAACTGGACACAGAGCTCAAGGTGAGGCCTCCCCAGTGCTGAGCACAGGGGGGGAATCACATCCCTGCTCCTGCTGGCCACACCATTCCTGTCACAAGCCAAAGCAGAGGCCAGGAGCAGCACGAGGTCCTTAACACTCCCAAGTGCTGCCCACAGGCATCTCCTCTTTAATAGAGATTTGGCTCTGGGAGGAGGGAGATTTCAGGACCCAGCTTGGATGCACTGGCTGACCTGAGTTGCTGCAGAGTGAAACTTGTTATCTTTACAGCCAAGAGGCTTTATGGCCACTGCTGACCAGGAAAAGGGTTGTGTGATTTGTGCTTCTAGTAGAAACTGGTTGAATAAGGTTGGGGCATTTCACTGGTGACAGAAATGCAGGAATGCAATAGGAAAAGGGAGGATGGCTTTTTTTCCTTGTGTCCTTTTTCAAGTGATGCTGTTACTTGCTAAAAGTGGGGGTTGGATGGTTTTTATGGGGTAAGAGAAGTGTTCTTTGTGGGAGTGTTTGGTGCACCCCTTCCAAGCTTCCTCTTCAATGGTGTGAAATTGCATTTTGCAGGTGCCACAGACAAGGCCGGCTCCAGAGACATCCAGGTTGGTTGACCTTTCAAAGGGAAGAACCTCACTTTGGCTGGATTTTTGTAACTGTTCCTGTTTAGTTCTGGGGGGGAAAAAAACAACAACACCCCTTCCTGCATGTCCTAAATCCTAGCTCCAAAGCAACTGCCTGAGCTCACCCTTTTGTTGCTCAAAAGAAAGCTGTGTGCATCTGGCTGGGGCTTCTCCCCTCTTCTCCAGCACTTGGGCACGTTGCAGGCAGCTCCTCTGATCTTTTTTTCATTTATGAAAAGCATGAATGATCTCAGGGCACTGTCATCCCTCTGTACTGGTCACCAGGACTGTGGAGGTGTGGCCGGTGGCTGTAAAATGACTCAAGTGTTTCCCATTCATTTCTAATCCCTCCTGTCTCCTCTTTGCAGCCAGCTGTGGTCCACCTTCAAGGCCAAGGCTCTGCAATCCAAGTGAAGAATGGTAAGGATCTCATGATCTTGCTGAAATAACCCATCCTGCCCCTGTAGCCTCGTGTCTGGGTCTAGGTCCCACCTGTAACCTGGGACCCCTGCTGTTGCCCTCCCCCATGACAGCCTGATCCCCCTGCCCAGCCCCTCTCAGAGGACTCTTCTGTCCAGTCTCCATCCAGGAGAGGAACTCCAGGAGTTTCTCACCTCTCAGATCACCTCTATCCTGTGCATCCCAGTAATGCTGTCCCACCGAATCTCCCTTCTCCCTGACCTCCAATGCATGATGTGCCTCCTCCAGCCTGCTGTTGTACCATCCCTTCTCCTCAGCCCCTCCATGGCCACCCCTCTGTCCCACCCTGTTCTCTTGTAAGCCCCTGGTGTATCCGTTTCCTGTCTCAGCCCTGTCAGCCTGTGTTTTTCTCCAGTTCTCCCTGGAATTTCTGGCAGGGGAAGGCACAGCTGTAGTGAGGTCATGGAGGTGCACAGCCTTCAGCTCCTCCTGCCTCACACTGCTGGCCTGCCCCCACTCTGCTGCATCTCTACCCCCACCAAGAGCTTTAAAGCTCAAGTCCTGCCCAGCCATTTCACATCCACTTGCAGCTCTTTGCTCTCCTCCTTCCTCCCTGGATCCCTGTCCAATTTCTGCTGGAGTTCTTGCTCTGCTTGCCAACAGCTGGGTCTCATTCATTAGCTGCTGCCTCCCTGCTCACAATGTCTGGCTGTGCTGGAGAGGAGCTGGCTGGCCTGTCCCCTGCCTGAGTCACCACGTGCAGCTCCCCAGGGAGTGTGGGCAGCAACCCTGGTGCACATACCCCTGTCCCAGACCTGGAGGGCTGCATCCCCTGAGGGTTGGTGGAGCTTCTATGGGTTGGTGGTGCTCCTGAGGGTTGATGCAGCTGGGACAGGGCTGCAGGAGCCGTGTCCACCAAGTCCTGTCCCATGCCAGAGAGTGGGAATTGGCCTCTGAGTGTCCTTCCCTGCTGCTTGGGAGCAATCTGCTGCTGGGGCCACTGCTGGTGTCCAGCCAACAGCCATCAGAAAGCTGCACCCCTGGCTGGGGTGCAACAGGGGGCAGGGAGCTGAGAGGCAGGTGAAGATGGGGAGAAAAGAGTTGGATTTGGTAAAATAAGCCACCTCCAGAGCAAGGTGCTCTGTGCTGGGCTCATAGCAAAGCGTGTCCTGGCCTGTCCAGGGAACAGAGTTCTGCTCAGGTTGTTGGTTCTTCCAGTTCCAGAGGACTGGGTGGTTGAAGACCCTGGTGGGGGGGTCAGGGGGGTGTGACGTGATGCAATTTCATACTTTGTTGTTGTTTGGGCTGTTAAAAGCCAAGGAAATGTGATGGCAAAGCATTTGTTAAAGCAGTGGTAGTTACAGGGTCAAGAATGTTGAAGTCAAGGAAAGGCAGAATTAAAATCAGTGGTGTAACCCAGAGTTGTGTTCCACCCACAGAGGTGTCCAGTGTAGCCCCGTGGTTGCACATGACTTTTTCCATAAGGCTGTTGTCTCTCCTGCTGCAAGGACTGGTTTTCATCCAGGGATGACCCCAGGGATTAAAGCGAGGGTGAGGGCTGTGTCATAACACTTCTGAGAACATCTGCCAGCACTGAGCTGGGGGCAGGCAGGTGGGCCACGTGTGGGCCCATTCCCATGAGAACAGGGATCAGCATTGTTGTCCTAGCCTGGCTGTGGTCCTCAAGGACATACCCATTGATGTGGTGGTCTTCAACTTACTGTCTGTTGAAGCTGGATAGGGAGGTGTGGGGAGGGAAATGAATGAGATGGAAAGCAGAGGAGGAGATTTTCTGGTCTCAGGTGATGTTAGTTGAGGATCTTTCTTGGAGAACTGGATCCTGATGTGTCCTGTTTCTTCCATGGTATCAGGGAGGTCACCAGTAACAAAGCTCTTACAAGGGCCATGAACAGATGCTCTCCAGGAGGTGCCTGTGGTCTGGGTTGTAGAAATGCTGCTACAGTCACAGCCACGAGAAGTAATTTGGAAACTGTGGCTCGACACACAAAAGCTGTGTGAAAAACCAGCCCCTGGCCTCCCAGGTGAGCTGGGAAGTCTTAGCAGATCCCTCCAGGGCTGGCATTCTTTTGCATGTCCCAGAGTGTCCTTGCTCTGGAGTGGGGGTGACAGAACAACTCTTGACGGGGACGAGCAGAGCTGTAGGTCAGTTGGGCTGTGGACTGTACAGGCCACACCTGGAGTGTCCAGTTTTGGGCACCTCAATTCCAGAGAGATCTCGAGGTGCTGGAGCGAGGACAGAGGAGGCAACGAAGCCTGGAGAATCAATCTGATGAAGAAGGCTTGAAGGAGCTGGGAATGTTTAGTCTGAGGAAGAGGAGGCTGAGGGGAGACCTCATCAGTCTCTACAAGTACCTGAAAGGTCATTGAAGAGGTTGGTGCTGGTCTCTTCTCACAGGTGATCAGTGACAGAACAAGAGGGAAGGGCTTCAAGCTGCACCAGGGCAGGTTCAGACTGGACATTAGGAAGGATTTATTCACAGCAAGAGTGGTCAGACCCTGGAACAGGCTGCCCAGGGAGGTGGTGGAGTCACCATCCCTGGATGTGTTGAAGGGTGGTTTGGATGTGGTGTTGGTGGATGTGGTTTAGGGGAGACCTTTGTAGAGCAGGGATGATGGTTGGACTGGGTGATCCCAAGGGGCTTCTCCTGCCTGAATGGTTCTTTGATTCTATGATGGATTCTATGAAAATGGGTGTCCACCAGCAGGCAGTGGTGGAATCTGAGCTAGGGAGAGGAGTCCAAACGGACACACCACAGCCTCCAATTCTGGGATTTTCTTCCTTGGCTTTCCCAGGGGGGTGAGTGGCAGCCGTTGTGCATGTGCAATGTGACTGTATTTCTGTGCTCCGGCGCGGTTCCTTCTGACGGGTACTGAGTGACTGCCATTTTCTCATACTGAGATCTTTCAGGTGGAGTCCTCAATGACTGGTCTCGCATCACTATGAACCCCAAGGTGTTTAAGCTGCATGCCCGCAGTGGGGAGCTGGAGGTACTGGTGGACGGCACATACTTCATCTATAGTCAGGTAGAAGTGAGTACGGTCCTAGGCTAACTCCTATTCTTGTGTTCCAATGGAAGCCTTGCATGAACCACGAGAGGGCTCCAGACAACTACCAAATGCCAAGAACTTGTATGTACTTTTAACCGCTTCGTGCTCTAGGAGATGGGGGTCGGAGGAGGATGTTAGAGGCTGGAAGGGCAAGGTCACACGTTCCGCCGTGACGCCAGCTGCGAGAGATTAGTTCCCAGACACACGGGGCAGTTGCCCAACCAGACCCCACCAATGCCACCATTGCCCTTCTTTAAATCCTCCATCTTGGCTGTGCAGTCACTCACCTGCACTTCTAACCCTCCCTGCAGAACCAGGGTCCCAGCAGGACAACTAAGCTCTGTGCTTTAACAGAGGGGTGAGACCAAAACCCGGACAACTCGTGTTGGTGGTGAAGCCATCTCGCTCTTTGTAAGGGTAGGATTTCCAGCCCCAGGTGGCTTGGCCAAACTCCAGCCCACCTAACCCCATCTTGCCTTCGCCTTCTTCATGTAACATCAGACCAACATGATGTTCCAGCAACCACACTGGGCAGGGGGATGGCTCAGCTGCTGCCTTAGCTGGGACCAACGATGGATGCAGGGACCTGCTCCTGTGAAATGGGCTTTAAGCAAAGCAAGAAATGAGAGTGTCATGGTTGAGTGCTCAGCTAACTAAGGCATGATTTCCTCTCCCCGTTCAAAGGAAATGCAGGAGATGCACTGGCATTCAACTCGCTGAGGTCTTTTAAATCCCTGAACAGAGTTGCTGAGCTCTGTGGAGTGTGAGCTCCAGAGCTGTCCCCAGCCCTTCCAGAGCATGCAGGGCATCCATCCACCTGTGGACTGAAAAGCTGTCCAGGTCCTACACAGACGAGCAAAACAAGAGGGGTTTTGTGTCACAACCACAATTAAGCAACTTCCAGCCTGCTCCAGGCTGTTAATGGTACCTCCTGCTCATGATTTGCCTCTGTTCAGTTGGCAGCCCTGCTGGGACTCCACCAAGTCAGATAAAGTGGGCTGTGGGGGTCACGTGAGGTGCCCTTCCATGGATCTCGTTACATGTCTGGTTTGGATGGGGAGAGGAAAAATAACTCTAGCAAAAGTATAATTGTTTCCCAAGTGCTTAGTGCTAATTGCTGGCCACAACGTTGGGCTTTTGAAGCCTTTGTATTTCCATCAAGGAAGGAGACTCAGTCTTGTGTAGCTTCTGTGGTCACAGGGTGTAGGCTAAGAAGATCTAGGAGATGCATCCAAAATGGCTGGTTTTCTTCTGTCAGGCAGAAGCAACTCCTGGACTGGTTCCTCTTTGGAAGGGGCTCTCTCATGCTTCTTGAGGTTCTTCAGAATCTGTGTGTGGGAGATGATTAAGTAGAAGTAATGGAGTCACGGGGACTGAGGCACTAGATACAAGAGTTCAATCAGTACAAACACTAGAAGGTCATTTCCTTCCAAGCTGTGGAGGTTGGGAGAGTGTCTTCCCTGTAATAGCCAATGCCTTCGAGAGCACCTCCAGCCCAATGACAAAGGTGGCAACTCCCAGCACATCTTAGGGCATTTTTGCTGTCAACACTAAAGGAGGCTCATGGGACCCAGAAAGCAGGACTTTGCCAGGTAAGTGAAAGAGGACTTAAGTTAAAATATTTTTGATTGTTGGGTGAAAACCTGTCTGTAGCAGATAGGGTTGTCTACGTGTTTTTGTGTCTGGGCCTGTGCAGGTTTGTAATGTTTCCTGTAATGAGCAGGGTCTAACGTGGGGAGTCCTAGCTCAGCCTTGGAGACGTGGATTCATGGGTACTTGCATGTTTGTGTTAGTATGGAGTGGAATACAGAGTTCCTTCCTGTTTGGTTGGCTTGGGGTTCCTTCTGCCTTCAGCAAACCATCTTCCCATGAGTGTTGGTGTCCTGGAAGGGATCATTAGCTGAGGGGATGCACATGCTCACGCTGGAAGGAATGTGGACTTGTTCCTGGCACACAAATACGCCCCCTAACACCTTTCTTCTTCCTGCTTCACATCAGGTCTACTACATAAACTTCACAGATTTTGCCAGCTATGAGGTGGTGGTGGATGAGAAACCCTTTCTGCAATGCACTCGGAGTATTGAGACCGGCAAGACCAACTTCAACACCTGCTACACAGCTGGGGTCTGCCTCCTGAAAGCCAGGCAGAAGATTGCTGTGAAAATGGTCCATGCTGACATCTCCATCAACATGAGCAAGCACACAACTTTCTTTGGGGCCATACGCCTAGGAGATGCACCAGCATCCTAGATGAACTTGGCGTGTCCAAGGATACTCACAGAACTGCACAGTGCTGCTGTTCATAAAGCCTATCAGTATTTCAGGGGGTTCTGTAATCCAGCCATAAGGAAAACTGATCCAGAGCTATTTATTCCTATATGTGAATGCAGGAAGCACAATTGTCTTCTGTGACTTGCATGGAGACTTAGATCCAAAAAGCTAGTGGGGACAAAAAAAAAAAGCGTTGTGAGGAAGAAAGGCTGTTGTGTCTGCCTTGTCTCAGTATTTCAAGTATGACTGCACTGATATTCTGCTCTGTGGTCTTCACACGAGGCTTGTTGAGAGTGGTGTGGGTCTCTGCTTTCATGTTGCACTAGCAAGAGCATCCCAGGTGGTAGCAGGAGGAAGAAGCCAGACTCCTGTCCCAGTTGTCCTAGCCAGGCACTCCTGCTCCTGCGCCCAACGAGAGCAAGAAAAGGGGGGGGGGCTGGTTTTCTGCCCTCCAGGTGGGAACTGGCAGGGCCATGGGGTGCGAGGGGAGGTGGGTCAGAGGGGGGAGGTGGGTCAGAGGGGGTCAGTGGTGTTTACATTCATCCTCAGGTGGCCAAGTGGCCCTGCCTGGAGCCTGGAACCAGGCTGCAAGAGCAGCCAGGGCGAGGGGAAGATGAACGCTCACAGAGCAGGCTCAGCAGATGAGAAACTGCCTCCACAGCCCAGAAATCACCACATCCCAAAGAAAACGCCGGTTCCCTCTGCTCCTTTCATCTCCTGCCACGACCCCAGAGGTGTTCCCTGCCCTCAGGGGGGCTGCCTTAGCCCACTGCTGCTGTTGCAGCAATCTGTGGTTTGTTGCGGTTTTGGGGTTGGGGGGGTTGTTTGGGTTTTGTTTGGGTTTTTTTTTTGGTCTTTTAATGAATATTTTGCAAACCAGAACACATTTCTACAGGCTTCACCGAGCCACGTAGAGCAGACACAAGTATTTGTGGCAACACTCTTGAAGAAGTTTGTCATGTTTAAGAATAAAATATTCCAACAGGATTTTTTTAATATTTTTTTTTTTTCTGGTTTTAATAGCAGCTCTCCTGGGTTTAGATGTGGGGTTTTTACCCTTCCTTTCCCCCCCAACCCCTTTCCTTTTGGGACCCTTCTACCTAAAATGTTCTAACGAGTGCTGATGGAGTCTCTAGCAAAAGAAAAATATATATATATTGTATGTGAAAAGTCTGGTCCAGCATGAAGTCACCACTTTTTCTTTTCTCTGAGCCCTGCTGAGTCCAGTCACAGCTCGATTTCTGGTGACTAATAGAAGAGCAGGGACACTATTGTTTCTTTTGGCTTCTTGAGCAACTCTCTCCCGTTACCTCCCCTCAGCTGGGGAGATCTAAAGCTATAAGATGTGCTGGAGCTGAGGAGGAGGCAGGAGCACTAATGGTTTGTGTCGTGCTCGGGTTTGTGCTCGTGTTCGGGTTTTGTGGGGAGGGGGCTTTACTGGATTTCTCTTCAGAGCATGGTTTGTGGGGTTTTTTTCTTTAAAAGATAAAAGCTTCAGCCTATGTAGCAAATGGGGTGAGTCCCAAATTGAGGGCTTGGTCATGACCTCCAGCTGCAAGCAGAGGTGGCTCGGGGGTGGGGGGTCACCTGCAGGGAAGTGGGAGCGGACGTGTCCCAGCGCCTGGTGTGACCACAGAGGGTCCACCCTGGCTGAAGGATTCTTGGCTCTCTCCCTCTTCCCCATCCATAGCGAGTGATCTCACTTGCCAAGCATTGCAGTTACTGAGAGATAAATATTTCTTGGGGGCACCCAGCTTTGGCTAGAGCCTGGCTATTCACAGGAGGCGTGCAGTTTGTAAAATAACTGCATGAAAAATTGCCTGCTATTTCTTTTTCAATATGTTCTCCTCCTTTCTAGCCTTCACATGTTGGACAAGCAAGAGCCTTAGGGGCTCTTTGCTAGTCTTTGTGGTTTATTTCCTTTAAAATGGATTAAGAAGGACATGTTCCTCTGACAAGAATGAATCTGGACAACTGTGTATAGTGAGAACATTAAGCAAATCATTAACAGAATTGCTTTAGAATGCAGCAAGACTTAGGGGCAAGAATAAATAACACAGTGACTTGGAAGGGTGTGATGGATGGAGTTTGCATTCCTTGTCCCCCGCTGGCAGGATCTGTGATCTGCTGCTGACCGTGGCTGCGGGCAGGAGGAGGCAGAGGGAGAGGTCTTGTCTCTGCACCACCTCAGGTTCCCTCTCCAGCCTGTGCCTGGGATGCAGGAGGAGAGCAGGAGAGAGCAGTTCCTGCCATGGGAGGTGTTGATGGGCTTTCTGGGATGCTGGTGTTACACCGAAGCTTGAGCTGGGTGTAGCCAAGTTGGAGATGTGGAGATGGAGTTGGATGTGGAGTTGGAGAGCAGAGGATACCTGAGTGCGGGTGGTCTTGGTGCCCAGATCTGTCTTCATCCCCGGGGTGGGTGGGCAGATCACTGGTCCTGTAGCAGCCGTGGGGAGTCTTTCTACTTGAAACCCTTTGGCACCTCTAGCAACAAGTTCTCGTTGGCGAAGCATTGCAGTGCAGGTTCCCTCGGCTGTAGGGTGGCTTCTTCTGCATGATCCTTCTCCAGATGGTGTCACCACTGGCTTCCCATGTGCCAGCCCTCTTCTCTGGAGGCTTTGCTGTTCCCCCGTGCCTGGGCTCTGCTGCTCACCCTGGGGCTGGGCAAGTAGAACACATAACACATCAGCCAAAACCCTCCTCTCTCCCAGACGCCTCTCTATGGAGACAACATCTAGGGAAGCCACCTCCAGTTGTGTTCAGGGCCCCTTTGGAGGGAAGGATTCCCTTCAGTAAAGGCTCTAGGTCATGGCTCCCTACCCAAAACTGCCTTTGCTTCCTCACCCAAGTAGGAGGTTGTGGCCCCCCCCACCACCTCCTGTCCCCACCAGGGGACTTGGCATTGTCCTTCCACCATCAGGTGCTTAGAAAAGGGCACCCGAGCCATGCAGGTGGAGGGAGGTGACAAAGTGCATTTGCTTGTTCATCTTTCTTCCCCGCTTCCTCGTAAGAGGTGGAGCAGGGAGTCCCCAGCTGTGGGCTGGTGGCATCTGCCCTGGTTCCTGCCCTGGCCCCAGCCAGCCCTGGCTCAGGATTTAGGGGAAAGGGACAACTGCAACTGCTCTTGGTGGCTGTGCCCACTTACAAGCCTGGCCCCCACACCATGTTCCTCACTCCCGGGCTGGGAGGAAGCCTCAGATTCCCAAAAAAAAAAAAGCATAACAGGTTGTGGGAAGAGCCACAGCTCCCCCCATTCCCTGTTAGAGATGCACGGTGATGAACTGATGCTGTTTTGTGCTTCGACATCCTTATTCAAGACACTATCTGTATATAAAATATACATAATGTATATAAATTAGGATGTAAGTTTATGTAAATTGTCAATCTTTTCTTTGCAAATAAAGCTTTTTCCTGATCTCGGTGTTCTGGGTGGGATTTCCTTCCCCAGCCAGGCCAGGAGGTTCTGTGGAAAGGATTTTAAGGTGCTGGTGTGGTGGGAGGTGGCTGGAAGGCAAAGCAGCTCCAGCCTCCAGGGAGTGGTGGACAGGCAGCTGCTGCCAGAGGTACCAGTCCCCTGGGGAAGGGGCTTTATCCCCTTTCCTGCCCATCCTCTGTCCTGCTGCTCATTCCATCCTTTGGAGACCTCTCCTGTGGAATCCTGGGGGGACAGAGCATCGCTCTTTAACTGGAGACACGGGGGCCAAGAATGGTGAGGGGCAGGGGATGCCTTGTGATTTTCCAGCACAAATCTCTACCTGTTGCTGTTGCATGGTTGGCTCTGCCCTGGGCACAGTCCCTGGGAAGCCCTGGGGTGTTGTGGGGTGCCTGGGCTGGCTCTCGGTCCACGCCCGCCTCACTCGGCTAGACACTCCTGCAAAGGGAGTTCACAGCCTTGGGGTGCAAATGCCCAGGGATTCTCTGCAGAAGTCCCTGATAAAATTGAGGGACTTTCAGCTGATTTCACCGGCCATGCCCGCTGCCTGGGCCCGTGCCCAGCAATTTGGGATGCAGGGAGGAGAGGGCCAGGGTTCCCCGGCCAAGGCGGTGCCGGGGCTGGAAGCACTTGCAGGGTGGTTCCTCCCTTCCCTGGCCCTTCTGCTTTTGGGGCTCTGCTGCTGGCAGCACAGGGAGCCAGAGGCAAAGGTTCATCCAGAGGTCAGCGTTTCCCTGGCCGGAGCCTGCAGGATTGCACATCTGCACAGATGTGCTGTCCTCGCTGCGCCGCCGAAACCGCGGGTGGGTGGTTTGCTCCCAGCTGGAGCCCAGGTCTGCTGCGGTCAGCAGGGAGGGCAGCAGCCCCCAACACCAGGCCTGGCCTCGGGGCTGCCCTGGCTGGCTGTCACCACTGTGCCCTGTCACCAGGGCTGTGCCCTGACTGGTGACATGGGGCTGAACCACGTCCTGGAGGTGACAAAGTGCTCCCCGCCACGGCAGCTGTCGGGAGCAGCAGCAGAGCCCGGGATGCTGCATCTTCCAGATGTGTCTGTGTGTGTTTGTGTCTGTCTGTCTGTGTGTGTTTGTGTCTGTCTGTGTGTGTCTGTCTGTGTGTCTGTCTGTGTGTGTCTCTGTGTCTGTGTCTGTCTCTGTGTGTGTGTTTGTGTGTCTGTGTGTGTCTGTGTCTCGTGTTTGTGTCTGTGTCTGTCTGTGTGTCTGTCTGTCTGTCTGTCTGTGTGTGTTTGTGTCTGTGTGTGTTTGTGTCTCTGTGTGTCTGTCTGTGTGTGTTTGTGTCTGTCTGCCTGTGTGTGTGTGTTTGTGTGTCTATCTGTGTCTGTGTGTGTGTCTCTGTGTTTGTCTGTGTGTCTGTCTGTGTGTGTGTGTTTGTGTGTGTTTGTGTCTGTGTCTCTGTCTCGTGTCTGTCTGTCTGTGTGTGTGTTTGTGTCTGTGTGTGTGTGTGTTTGTGTGTCTATCTGTGTCTGTGTGTGTGTGTGTGTGTTTGTGTCTCGTGTCTGTGTTTGTGTCTGTCTGTGTTTGTGACTCTGTGTGTGTGTCTCTGTGTGTTTATACATTTTTTTTTCCTGCATTTTATATCTATATAAAATGAAGGGTTGTTTCCTGCCAGACATATCCAGAACCACAGCAACAGCTCTTCAGAGACACACGTCCTGGGGCAGCCACTCAGCAGCTGCTTCAGATGGGACAGGATATTTGCCACAATGAGCCAAAAACCCCAGAAGTGTGTGTTTTGCAGAAGGCCCCATGTAGCACGCAGGGACCGTGTCCCTGGGGAGCGTGTCACTGCTGGGTGGCATGGGGACATGGAGATGTCACTGCCAAAAAATCCCTGTGGGTTTGGTGCAGCCAGATTCCACCTGGAGCTGCTGCAGGGACAGTCCCTGTCTGGTTCCTGCCCAGGGTGAGGAAGGGACCCAGCAACCATCATCCTGCTAGGACATGGCAGTGAGGAGCCCAGCAGGAGCAGCAGGGTGGACTACTGGGGAGGAAGAGGAGGAGGAGGATGCCAGCTCCACACATCCCACTGGGAATGGGTGATAAACCCCAGGGAGCTGCTGTTGCCCCGAGGTGCTAAGGAAGAGTCCCCTCAGCTGGGATACAGCAGTGCCAAGAGGGGAATTTGCTCTGCAGGGTGCAGGGAGCTTACCTGTGGGCTTCCAGATGGCAGGAACCCAAGTGGATCCCAGGAATCCAGGTAGAGCCCAGGAACTGGGATGACCACGGAGCCCTCACTGGCTTTTCCTGGTGTCCTCAGCCCCAGTTGCCCACGGGGAGCTGGCACAGGGCAGAAGAAGCTGGAAGAAGAGCAGGTCCAGGCAGGGAAATTCCCCCAAAAAACACCTCTCAGCTTCCCCAAATGCCACCTCTGCCTCTTGATTCCAGCCCATCACCTGAGTGCTGGTGCAGCCTTGTCTCCTCCCCGTCCTGCTGTTTCTCTTTCCCTTCCTGTCCTGTTTTTCCACTCCCTCCTCTGCGATCTTAGGTCTCTTTTCCCACTTCCGTAGCTACAAACACCCACATGCCTTATCTCCTTCCCCCGTCTCATCCTGAGGTTATTAATACAGAGCCCAGTTTGATAGAGAGCACTGGAGGAACAGGACAGGGCTCCAGCACCCACAGCCCAACATGCTCTTGTTGGAACACTGGCTGGCTGAAAAAGGATGTTTGCTGCTCTGGTTGCTCCCATCTGTTCTCCAAGCCCAGTTGAACCAGGAGGTGAGGCCCAAGTCCACGTTGTGCCAGCAGGTAAGGCTGCTTTCCCAGGTGCTCCTGAGCTGGGATGGCCCTGGGAGCTTTGCTGGGGCTTTGCTAAAAGGCAGGATGGAGTTCAGGGTCTCAGGGGGATTCAGACAATTGCCATGGTTGTTCAGAAGGTAGATGGGAGCCTGGGTGTGGAGCAGCTGGGCTCAGCACAAGTGGAGCATTGTGGAGCAGCACAAGTGATGGTGGGGGGCAGAACCCAGCTGCTCCGTGCCCAGGCTCCAAACTGGCAGAGGAAACCAGTTTGGAGGGAGATGGAAGGTGGAGCTCACCAGGATGGGACCCTTCTTCCACCCAGACAGGACAAAGATGCTCTGGAGCAGTCCTGTGGAGCCAGAGGCTGAGCTTTCTCCTCGCACCATCAGAAACAACTCAGCTGTGCCTCAGCCCACTTCAACCCTCGGGACAAGATTTTTGTCTCCGAGTAGTGGCTTGAGGTGGCTGGGCCCCTTCCCATCCTGGGCTTCCAAGTTGCTTGTGCCCATCTTGGACAGATGGCTTGGCTGGAGCTGTGGTTTGCAGACCCTCTCAATTCTGATGTCTCCTCCTGTCTTTCTGTAGAGCCCCATGAAGGTGTCTTGCAAAGGACTTGGCCTGCACAAGTTTCCAAGGGAGCTTGGCCAAGGAGTTAAGTACCTCGAGATCTCCAACAACTTCATCCGAAACCTGTCGAGCAGCAACATGCCAGAGTTTGGGCAGCTTGAGTACCTGGATATGGGGTTCAACCAGCTGGAAGCTGTCTCAGATGTGACCCTGTCTCAGCTACCCCAGCTGCGCTCTCTTCTCCTGGGATCCAACCACCTGGACCGCAATTACCAGGCTAATGGGAGAGCCTTTCACCTGCTCAGGAACATAGAGGTCCTGGACCTGTCAGCAAATAACCTGGAGAGCCACATGGCAGGCTGGTACGTCAGCAACCTCACCAGCCTGAGGTTGCTTGATCTCTCCAGGAATAAGATGACCAGGCTGCCAGCAGAGATCTTCTGGAGCATGCCACAGCTGCACGAGCTCAACCTCAGCAACAACTACATCATGGAAATCGAGGAGGGAGCTTTTGAGGGTCTGGGAGAGCTGGAGGTGGTGAACCTGGCTTTGAATTCCCTCTACTGTATCTCTGGCTTCAGCCTCACGCAGCTGCGAGTTTTAAATCTCAGCCACAATGCCCTGGAGCTCTTCTTCTCAGAGGAGGCAGCAGAGCCCTACCTGCTTCGAGTGCTTGACTTGAGCCACAACAGACTTCTTTATTTTCCAGAGCTCCCCAAAGCCCATTATCTCACACACTTAAACCTCTCCAACAACCTTATTGCTTCCCTGCTCCCAGGCTCACACCATCCAGGGGAGTTCGTGCTCCCCTACGAAGAGATGGGGAGGTTCAACAGGACCTTGCATGCCGGGGCTGGGCTGACACATGTAGCTGACCTGGATCTCAGCAATAACCAGCTGCAGGTCTTCCCAGTTCCCTTCTTCCACAGCCTGGGCTCTCTGCACAAGCTCAGCCTGGCCAGGAACTGTCTCCAGGAGGTGGCCGGGGAGTCTCTGGCTGGTGGGACGGAGCCCAGCGCTGCCCTCCCGCTGCGCTGGCTGGACCTCGGCGGCAACGCCTTCCACCTGCTGCCACGCTGGTTTTTTGATGCTCTGCCTCAGCTGGAAGCCATCGACCTGGGCTCCAACAGCCTCCAGCCTTGTGAGAGCCAGGGGAGCAAGCCAGGAGGGAATCCGGGAGGGGAATCTCATGTGCCAGCCCCAGGAGGCACCTGCACCCCCTTCTACAACTTGCCTCGCTTGAAGCATCTGAGTCTTTGCAAGAACAAGGTTACCAGGCTGCAGCCCTACGCCTTCCACCAGACCTCCCTGCTCTCCCTGGACCTGTCAGGGAACAAGGACTTGTTCATGCCTAAGGAAGCCCTGGGGGGGTTGGAGTTCTCCCTCCAGAAGCTCTCTCTGAGGGGCAACCAGATGGACAACAGCAAGGCAGAGCTCCCCTGCCTGGACACGCTCCAAGTCTTGGACCTCTCGGGTAATAACTTCAGCCATTTGCCCTCAGGTCTTTTCTGCTCCCGGCTGGAAAGCCTGGATGTCCGTGACAACAACCTGCTGACGTTGGAAAAGCCAGCCCTGGCGAGCTGGCCCCACAGCCTGAAGGAGATGTCCATTGCTGGAAACCCCTTCAGCTGCTGCTCGCTGGCCTGGCTGGACGCGCTGCGGGCGGGCGGTGTGAGCGTGAGGGACCTGGACCAAGCCCTCTGCACCTACCAGGATGAGAGCAGGAACTTCTCAGCCAAGATAACCAGCACTCCTCGGTGGCTCTGTCCACGTCCCAAGGGCAGCAGCCCTCTGGCCCTGTTCATGGTGGTGATGAGCCTTTTCATCCTCAGCGCCGGGGTTTGCTGCCTTCAGAAGACCGGGCAGAAGTTGTCGGGGCGTGTGGGACTCGGCAGCAGCAGGGTGGGGGTCTTGCCCCACTGTCCCAAACGAGAGGAGCCAGCTGAGGGGAAGACAGCAGACAGTGTCACCAAAGTGTAGCCCAGCCCTGGGGGGCAGGAACTGGAGCCATCAGTCAGAAGTCTTTAATTATTATTAGTAGTAAAGTCACAATATTCTTGTATTCTGGACCTTCTCCCCTCACTGGTACCCGTGTGTTTTGCAAACCCAACCACAGGAGCGTGGTTGGTGCTGGGCAGAGGTGGTCTCTGGGCCATCTCTCCTCCTCCAGAAGGAAGGTGCCCCCATCTGCTCTGTTCCCTGCACAAAATTAAACAGTCTGGAAGCAGTTGCAGGTGGGTTTTCTGCCCTACCATCATACCTTCTCATCATACCTTCTCATCATACCTTCTCATCTCCCAGGACAAGACACCAAGGCCTGGGCTGGTTGAATTGATCTGCCCCCCCCCGAACCCTCCCCTCTCTGCTTTTGGAAGGGGAATTGTCTCCATTGGTGCCAGCTAAATGTTGCACAGCTTTCCCAGCAGTCGTGACCTGCCTTTTCAGTTGGTTTCACAGCTGGGTTAAAGACCTGCTCCTGCTCCCAAGCCCTTGCCCAGCCCAGCAGGGGTTGGTCTGGTGGTGGCTCTGGCAGTGGTGGGTGGCTGGGGCAGGAGGGGGGTTCTGCTGGATCCTACCCACCTCTTTTCTGCCTGCCAGACTGTCTCCTGAACCATGCTGTGGAGCTGGCAGGGCTTAAAATGACCCCAGAGCAGGAAGGAAATCCACTCTGTCCTCACCCATTGAGATGGGGAGAATGAGAGAGGACAATCCTGACTCCTGCTGTGCTGGGCTGGTGGTGGGACAGCAGCTCTTCGAGGTGGGTGCAGGACATTCCTCCCTCAGCACCTGGACTCCTGAGGCAGTGGCAGCTCAGTCTCCATCCAGGGGTAAGTGCTGGCATGGCTGGTCCTCTGGCACCTCCAGGCATCTGCTCCACACGGTGTTTGGCACAGGGGGGCTGGGAGCCCAGGTGGGGAGGGCAGCAGGAGGAGGTGCTGGGCAGGATGGTGATGTGGGATGGCTGCTCTCCCAGGTGGTGCTCCTGGACTCCACACAACAGCCTGGCTCTTTGTCCCAGGTGGGACATGTCCAGCTTCCCAGGGCAGCAGCCAGATGCCCAACAAGTACCTGAAGGGCTGGGACCAGCTCTGGGGAAGGATAAAAACCAGGCTGCAATAAACCCTCCCAAGGTTTCACATCTCCTGGGTTCCACTTTGAAAGTCCCCAGCTGGCCCAGGCCACCTACTTGTCCACACACCTGCTGGTTTAGAGGCTGACAGAGCAAAAGGGCTTGGAAGTCACTTAAAATCCCAATTCCTTTTACTTTTTTCCCCTTTCAAGCTCATTGTGGTGGAGCCAATGTCACCAGGGTGACACAGCCAGCTGGGCTCTGGCCATGGCAGCTGCTGTCACCTTCGGGGGGTGTTTCTGGTACATTTTGTGTGGCCTCTGTTCCTCATTTCAACCCCCTCCCAGGCTGTACTTTCCGTGCATGTCACCAAATGTCCTGCCCTTTGTGCTGCTCCCACCAGTGGCCTCCTCTCCTTGAGGCTTGCAGAGGGCTGGAGCCTTGTGGAGCTGGATGACCAGTGGGGACACCATGTTCTGCCAAGCACCCAGTCAGTGCCAGGTGCTGCCTTGGGCTTCCTGAGTACTCCCCAGCCATGTTTATCCAGAACTGTTGGCACAGGCTGTGTCGTGTCCCCGTGGACCAGCAGCTGGTGGTTGACCTGTGCAGGGATGGTGGCACTTGGGGCCAGTGGACCCAAAGTTTTCTTTGGGGAGCATCTGCTAAATCATGTACTAAAAACAGGAGAAAGCATCCCTGGTTTGCAGGGAAGGCCCCCCAGAGGCACATAAAGGCTAGGGGAGGAGGGATGGAAGAGTCCTGCTGGCCTTGCTGAGGGACAATAGGTGAGCTTTAAAGGAGACAAGGAAGCCTGGAGAACCCCTGAGGACAAATAAAGGTTTTGTAGGTACAGAAACAGAGGCAGGGAAATGGCACGTCAGGTTATTGTCTTTACATCTGTGTGCTTTCCCTGTTCAAAGGGAAAATAGGATTCCAAGTTGGGGTCTCCAGGGCACTAGAAGAACTGAGTCCAGGTCAGTGTGAAGGGCAATGTCCCCTTCTCCCCGTGGCAGGAGAAGCTTTCATCTTGGCCAGGAACAGGGCACAGGGTGAGCACCAGGGGCTTGTCCTGGCACAGGGGACAATGAGATGAGCAGGCAGAAACCAGCCTGAGTTCCCCATGAGCTCAAGAAAAGCCTGGCTGTGGTACTGACTGGTGCTAACAGGGGGTATGTCCTACACCCCACTTTGCTCCTCAACCCAAGCTTCCCTTGGCTTAGAGGAAATGCTTTCCTCATCCCAGGCATTAGGAGGAAAGTCCTCCCTATGAAAGTGGTGAGAGCCTGGCCCAGGTTGCCCAGGGAAGCTGTGGCTGCCCCATCCCTGGCAGTGTTGAAGGGCAGGTTGGATGGGGCTTGGAGCAGCCTGGGCTGCTGGGAGGTGTCCCTGCCCATGCAGGGGGGTTGGAACCTGATGCCCTTGAAGGTCCTTTCCAACTCAAACCATTCCATGATTCTACGACATATATTGGTACCTCAAGATCTTTCTCGATCAGAGATGAGGGTAAAAGACCCACAGATGATTGAAGTTCAAACAAATGAAGTGATGATGCAAAAAATGCTGCATTTTCACGTCCAGCTGGAAGGCTGTAGGAGGTCTTTGGGCTGTAGGAGTATAAACTTTGGTCTGGGGATAAAAAAAAAAAAAAAAGCAGTAGTGGTTGAAACAGTGTGACCATTTACAAATTTTCTAGAGAACTAGTTGAGAAATCCAGCAAAACTCATTCTTTCCACTGGAAAGCCTTCCCATTTCACTGGCTCTGCATTTTTCAAAGAAAACTAGATTTTATCACAAATTTCCAACCAGCTGTTCTGCCAGCTCCTGAGGAAATTACCTCGTCTGCTACTAACTTGAATTTGAGGGCTCTCTTCTTTTTTTTTTTTTTGTCCCCTATGGGTTTTTTTCCCTTTTCCTCCGTGGAGATGAGAGCCAGAGCTCCATCTGCTTCAAGGGCTAAAGAACGTCCTGCTTGCTGGTGAGTAGACCTCCAGAGCAGTTGCTGGAGGTGTAATTGGGTTTCATTTTGGCTCATATTGCTGCAGTTGACAAGAGGGCCTGGCCTGAAGCTGCTCCAGGGGAGGTTTAGGTTGGATATCAGGAAGCACTTCCTCATGGAGAGGGTGACCAGACATTGGGATGGACTGCCCAGGGAAGTGGTGGAGGCACCATCCCTGGAGGTGCTCAAGAACAGGCTGGAGGTGGCACTTAGTGCCGTGGTCTGGGGATGTGGTGGTGTTGGTCATAGGCTGGACTTGATGATCTGAAAGGTCTTTTCCAGCCCTGGGGATTCTGTGGTTCTGTGGTTCACTTTGTGTTCCCAAAGGAGGCTGATCCCATCAGCCGCTGTCCTCTCACCATGGCTCCCTGTGCCAGGGGGGCTTTTACCTGCTCCTGCCTAACGTGGCATTTGCTCTGTGGCTTTAGGATGGGCCAGGAGGCTGGTGGCAGAGGCTTGTCCCCCTGTGTCACCTCGGGGACATCCTGTCCCTCCCATTGGCAGGGCTGTGTCACTGCTGCTTTCCATTATCTCCCACCACAGCCTCTTCTGTCTGACTCAGCTCCCCTGGCAGCTCTTTCCAGCTTCCTTGGTGAGGTCAGGCGTGTTATTCATGACACTTTCTTCCTCTCTGGAAGAGCTCTGGCCGGGCTGGGACCTGCCACCAGCCCTGCAGCACGCAGACCTTCACCCTGAGGAGGCTCTGGGACGGGGCAGATGGGACAGGCAGCTCCCAGCCCTGCAAGGGCCTGCCCTGCCTTCTGCTGCAGGGCTTGCCTGGGCTGCTGGGGTTGCAGATGCCACCAGATGTTCTGCAGCTGGGTCCCTCCAGCCCAGCTGTCCCAGGGCCCTGGGGACTGGGTGTGCTGCAGAGCCCACCCTGGGCTGCCTTGGGCTGAGGAGCTGCCCCGTGTCCCGGGCAGCCCCGCTCCCCAGCAGCTCAGCAAGTGGCACCAAGGTGCTCCATGTCCTCACAGCTTGGAGCCCCAAGCAGCTGTGGAGCCACGGTCCCAGCTTTGGGACTTCCTGAGGCCAACGGGTGGGAGCAGCCTCATGGCAAGGGGGCAGGAGCTGGAGGGCAGGGTCCTGCCTGCCTGGGCGGCTCTGGAGAAGATCAGCTGGCAAGAACAAGTCCTTGCAGGTCCCCGTCACCCCCAGCCTGCTTCTCAGGCCCCGTGGCGAGGTCACCGACTCCGTAACTCCATCAGAAGGAGGAAGGAGGACAGTCCCACTGAAGGAAGGCAGCTCTCTGCAGCGGGACAGTCGCTCGGCACCCAGAGTCGCCCTTGCCAGCATCCCCGGCCTCGGGAGGGGACCAGGTGCTCCCAGCTGCCTGCCCACAGCAGGGATCCTGTCCACAGCCTCTGGGATGTGGCACCACCTGCCTCCTGGGTGGGTGCCACATGACAGTGGCCACTGCCACCTGCATCACCAGGACCCAGAAGTGTCACAGCCTCCTGGGCAGCAGGACGTGGCTCCTCACGCGGTGGGTGAGTGTGGGCTGGGGGAGGGCTGAGGTTTGAGGGGCTGGAGGGGACACGGGGCACGTGGATGGCAGGGGAAGCCCTGGAAGGTCCTCACAGGAAGCTTCTCCTCAGCCTGGAAGCCACAAGCTGTTGCAGGCAGGGGTGGTGCCTGGGGACGAGTCCCCATGTGCTGGCCACAAACCACCCCTGGGCATTTGCTTTGGCCCGAGCCCCAGCAGTGGGACACAAGAGCCTCTGGCCCTCCAGGACAACTATTGGACCTTCCCCCACTAAGGAGCTGAATCCCAGGAGCAAGCTCTGTGTGCAGGCAAGTCCCAACCCAGCAGCAGATCTTCTCCTTGCCCTCCTTTGAGCTCCTCCATGAGCTTTCCCCTCCTGGCTGTGTCCCCAGGGCAGCCAATGCCAGACAAGCAGAGGGTGACATTTTCCAGTGTCCAGCCCAGCTCCCTGCCTGCTCCCCACTGGCCTTTCCCTCTGCTCAGCATCCACAGGATCACAGAATATCAGGGGCTGGAAGGGACCTCTGAAGATCATGGAGTCCAACCCCACCTGCCAGAGCAGGACCAAAACCAGGGCAGGTCACTCAGAAAGGCATCCAGACAGGTCTGGAAAGTCTCCAGAGAAGGAGACTCCACAGCCTCTCTGGGCAGCCTGTCCCAGGGCTCTGTCACCCTCACAGGAAAGAAGTTCTTCCTCATCTTGAGCTGGAACTTCCTGGGCTCCAGTTTGAACCATTGCCCCTCGTCCTGTCCCAGGGCACAAGTGACAAGAGCTTGTCCTGCCTTCTTGCTGCCCTCATGCATTGATAGACATTCATTAGATCCCCCCTCAGCCTTCTCCTCTCTAGACTGAGCAGCCCCAGGTCTCTCAGCCTTTCCTTATCAGGCAGGTGTTCCAGTCCCTTCATCATCCTCACAGCCTCCCTTGGACCCTCTCCAGTAAATCCCTGTCCCTCTGGAACTGGGGAGCCCAGAACTGGACACAACACTCCAAGTGAGGTCTCACCAGGGCTCGGTAGATGGGGAGAAGAACCTCCCTGACCTGCTGGACACTCCTCCTGCTGCACCCCAAGATACCACTGGCCTTCTTGGCCACCAGGGCACCTTGTTGTCCCATGGAGAACTTGCCTCCAGGACTCCACAGACCAATCCCTACATTCCAAACCCCCTTTCTCCCCATGGTGGCTCTTTGGCACAGGCAGGCTGGGTTAGGGCAGGAAGCCTTTCTCCTGGGCTGGGAACCCCCTCCTGCCCTCCTCCTTCCCCACCAGAGAAACCAGCACGGAAGGGGAAGGGGTATTTTTAGCACTCCCCCCACGGCTGTTTCAAGGATTGAGCTCAGAAGAGGAATTGACATCAAATGAAGTGATGATTTGGCTTTATAAAAGGAAGGAAGCCCTTTTTTTTGTGGGGTTGGGGTTTTGGAGTTGTTGGGGAGTGGGGGGGGGGGTTGTTTTTTGGTTCATTTTCCTGCTACTCGATGATGGCAGAAACGCTTCTGTGAGGAGGGAGGGGTGAAACTCACCTTTGGTGGGAGGCAGCAGGAGAGGGGCAGCAGCAGTGGCTGGCACCAGCTTCTCGTGCCCTTGCCCAGCTCCCATGGGGACCTGGCATCCCCAAGGGTCAGGGTGGCAGGCAGCCCCCACCAAGCTGTGTGTCCTCACTGCATTCCTGCCCTCCAGCAGCTCCTCCTGGCTGGTTTTGCTCAAACCCATGGGATCTCAGGTGCTGCTGCCTGCCCAGCTGCCATCCCAGCCCAGCACCTCCAGGCTTTGACAACCCATTTGAGACCCTCCAGCTCCCAGCCCATCCAGACCTCAAGGAGTTTGTCGGGAAGCAACGTGGTTACCAGGAGAAAGAAGCCCCTGGCTGCAGTGTGAGCCTTGCCAGGACACAGGCTGGCAGCAGCCTGGTGAAAGCAGGTTCTCCAGGGACCCCAAGGGCAGATGGTGGCCCTGAAAAGCTAAACCACTGGCCAGAAGGTGGCAATATCCCCTCTCCGTTCTGGGTCTGGCACCGGGCAGAGCAGGAGGGGTCAGTCCCTTGTGCTGGGGATGGACCCGAGCTGCTTTGGAAGCTCTAACCCCCCCTCAGACCCCAGTGTGAACAGCTCAGGCAATGGTTGGACAATGCTCCAGGTCCCACCCAGGTGGGCAGGTGTCCCTGATGTGCATCTCCTGAAGCTCAACCTGTGGGTGCTGGTGCTGTGAAGGCCACGGCACATCCAGCCAGGGGGGGGAGAGGAGGGTGTTCCAAAGGGGGCTGCAAAGTCCTGCCCCAGTGCAGAACAGCCCCAAGAACCAGTAGGTGCTGGGGGCAGCCATTTGGAAAGCCCCTTCCTCCACCTGCACAGAGGTGGGCTTGGACTTTGCCCACCTTTGTGTCTCACTCAGGAGAGATTTAGGGAACTTCTGACCTTCCTGACCCCCTTCCCTCTGTCTTAGGGTCTAGTTGTGCTGATGGTCACTTTTCCTCGGGCAGTGTGGGGCTGCTCCAGGCAGCTGAGGGGGTGACATTAGAAACCATGCCAGAAGGATCAGCACCTCCAGCAGAGCTTGTGTTCCCACCAAGAACCCCTGGTCCCTCTCAGAGGTGTGACACTGGGACACTTTGGAGCAACAACCAGCAAATCCTAGCAGGCTGGATGCAGGACACCTGCCACAAAGGAGTCCAGGACAGAGTGACTGTAACTGGGAGGGACTGGAAGCCACTGGAACCCCTGCATCCCTCTGGCTGGAGTCTGGAGAAGGCTGGTTGGACATGCCCAGCACACACGGGGTTGCCCAAAAAAGCACCCAGGCAGCTCCCAGCACTGCCCAAACCAGCTTTTTTCCTGCTCAGAAAATTCCTCATCCCTCCAGAAGCAGCTCAGATTTCCCCTCAATGTCCCCCTCGGGGCATTTCCCCATTCCCCAGGGCTGAAAAGGGAACTTGCAGAGAACATGATTTCATATCCAAATCCTCGGGGCTGGAGTGAAAGGAGCAGGAGGGAGAAGTGTGGACACCCTATCTGCTTGCAGGTCAAGGTAAGAGAAGGATCTGCAAAAGCCATGGTTGGGAAGGTGGGATGTCAAGGAAATACCAGGGACTTCCAGAGGGCAGTGAGCACCAGCAGGACCAGAGTCCAGACCAGTGAAAGCTGAACAGTGTTGCCTTGGTGAGACCAGTCTGACCTTGGTCTCACCAAGCACGATGGGGAACCTCATGGCAAAGGACCCCAGCTTTGTCCCAGGCCTAAGGTGCCTTGCAGACCCAAAGTGATGGTCACACTGCAGGACCCCAGGGTGCTGTCACTCTGTCCCACACAGCACCAGCATCTGGCCCCAGCAGCAGGTGCTGCTTCATGGGGCTCTTCTGCCTCAGGGCCCTGTGCTGCCTGTAGGCAAAACCCATCGTGCCAGGGACTTCACAGGGACTGTGTCTCCTTGCAGAGCCCTCGGTAGAAGCAGACCAGGTCCAGGGATCAGGTTCATCTCTGCCACATGCCACCTGGGACAGGAGCCAGAGAGAGTTTGATCTTCTGCAGGGATGCTGGAGTGATCTACAGACAGCAGTACCAAGCCCCAGGTGCCACTGGGCAAACAAACAGCAGCTTCCTTAGGCAGCAGGGAGGCTGGGGGGAGACTTTGGGCTGATGAGGGAGCAGCTGAGTTGGGCTGAAGATCTGGGGCCTTGTAGAAAACAGAGAAAATTGTCCCCTGTCCTCCAGCACTGGTGAGCTCTGGCCCTCAGAGGCTGCCCTGAGGCTGCTTGAAAGCTCAGGGTGGCTGTGGGCAGGGGGGCTTTCTGGCAGATCATGTGGGATACGTGAGCTAGGATGTGGGTGAGACCCTTTTCCATCAGTTCTGGCTCTTTCCATGTGGCACCAGTGCAGCTCCAAGCCCCCACACCTGCTTGTGTCTCCAAGCACTTTGTGAATTTTGTCACAGCTGCTCCAAGGCCAAGTGAAAGAGCTGTTCCCTGGGCCTCACCTCGTGGGGACATTAAAAAAAAAAAAATCAGTGCATTCCATTCTGGAAACAGTCAGGGTGCTTGGATTGTGTCTGGGGCCACAAGGAAGCCTAGAGTGAAAGAGGCTCCAGGGGCTGCCCAGGATGGATCCCTGTGGATGGATGAAATCTGCTCGACCTCCCTGCAGGCTGTGACTACCCCATCCCATGCTGGGGATCACAGGCTGGGCTAACTGGGGTCTTCCTTGTCCTTACAGCCTCCTCCACGGGGCAGTAATTGGGGCTGGAGAGGGCAGCAGTGGGGCAGGACCTGGGCAGACACTGGAGGACTCTTGTACCTGGTGCTTGGTCTGCAGAGGTTGGGAGCAGCAACAGGAGAGGGTGTGCTCAGTGTCACCTCAGCCTGGAAGAACAGGCAGAGCAGTGTTATTTAGTGTTTAGTCCTTATTTTGGAGGCAGACACCAAAGGGTTTGGTGTTTAGGGAATGTGGACTTGGGTTATACCTTGCTCTCTCCAGCAGGGACTCTGCTTTCCACAGCCAGGAAAGCATTTCCCACCCTGAAATAATCAGGGATGATCTCCTAAGTACTGGTTGCAGTGAGAAAAGGCTCCTCTTGCCCTAAACCAGGGAGTCCCAGCCCAGCAGTGCAAATGTGCAGCCAGAGGGATGTCTGGAGCAGGGCAGGCTACTTGGAAGCAGAAATCTGGGGCTGGTGCTTGCTGGTCTCCCTGTGCCCTCTGCAGAGCCAGCCAAAGTGTGTGCCCTGTCAAGCAGCTCAGCAGATTTGCTTGTATCCCATATCTTTCCTAGTCCTGCTGAAAAGATCACTCCTCAGCTGACAAGATCTTGGAGCTGCAACTCTTGGAGCCCTTTGGGGTCAGTCCACAGGCCCCAGGGAGAGAAAGGTTAACGGGACCAGAGCCAGCTGATTGCAGGACACTGAACACAGAGCCTCTTTCTTTTCCCTCTGTCCCTTTAATTAAGCCCCTTGTGACTCTGCTTGGGACTTGGGAGCGACCTCAGCCCTCTCCTTGCAGGACCCTTCCTCATGGGCCACTGCTCCAGCACGATGCACCTCAGCCTTTTCATCCCAGGGGAACCTTTTGGGAAGGTCAGCAAGTCAAGCAAGTCCTAGTTTTAGTGCATGTGATAGCAAGTCAAAGGAAGGTCACGGGGGGGGGATGCCAACCAAACCAGCCAGTTGTGTCCTGTGGAGGGAAAGCACCTTGCAGGGAGAAGGGAAGTTGCAGAACCAGCACAGCGAAGCCTGAAACAGAGGCCTTCAACCTGGGGCTGTTTGCAAAAGAAGCTGGTGTCAGCTGGTCCTGTCTTCTCAAAAATGTCACCTCTCACTGTGGGAAAGCATCAGCCTACCTGGTTGCTGAAGGTCTTCTCAGCAGCCAGCTTGTGCTTTTGGTTTCCTACTTGTGGAAGGGAAAAAAAACCAAAACACACCAACCACCACCTTGTGACAAGCATGTGTGAGCTGTGGAAATGTCACCCCCAAACCAGCCCCTGTCCCAGCAGGCACCCTTTCCCCAGCTGCATCATTCCTGCCAGCTGTAATCTGGGCCCTGTGCTGACAGGGGCTCTGGTGCAGCTGGTACCTGTGCCCAGGGCTGCCTCACTGTCCTGCACGGACCTGCTCACCCACAGCCCCGGGCAAACTGCCCCCCCTTGGGCTGTTTGTCAGACAGCTGGTGGACTTTAAGCTCATTTTCTTGGTCTGGAGAGAGCAAATTGCTGTGGAAGCTGGTTATGCTGTTTTCAGGAGCCTGGAATTAGCAGCACACACCAAAGTCCTGACCCGGGAAGCCCAGCACCAGAGTCCAGGCAAAGTCCTTCAGCTCCTGCCCCTGTGCACTTTGAGGTGCTGAAGGCAACAGAAAGTCCAACTCTGATGATGGACTGAGGTTTGCAGTGCTGACAAGCTAAGGACAGCCCCATGCTGAGTTAGATCCTGCTCTGACCACATCTTTTCTAAAGGGAACATTCACTTTTAGGGCCGTTTCTCAAGTTTGCAGGGCTGGAGAGCAGAGCATGGCCAAGGGAGCCCCTTGCTCTGACACCCAGCAGCAGGGAGAGGTGGTTTGAACCTGATGACTTTGAAATGTGCTGGTGGGCTGCAGGCTAAGAGCCCTTCCACATCTCCCCTTCTGCTCACCCTCCTTCTCGGCAGCTGCAGATGACCTGACTGGGTCCATAAGGTGGTTTGCCTGCCAGGAAGGAGCTGGGGCTGAAGCTGTGAAGTTGGTGTCTAGGGAGAGGATTTCCCCACGTTTTCCCCTTTGGCTGGGTCCTCTCCAGGCTGGTGAGAGAGGTGTCCACACCCCGATTGACACATACACATCTGGAAACCCAATTACTGCAGAATCCTGCTGGCCTTGTGGGGCTCCAGGGCCAGAGGAGGCAGACAGCTAAGACTTCCCCACTTTTTGGATCAAAATGTGTTTTTAAAGCTTCTTGAAAAGAAAATTAAAAAGAAAAAACAAGAAGAAGCCAGAAATTCCTGTCAGCCTGTGCCAGCCCTGTCCTTTCCTTTCTTGCTCTGCCTTTCTGATTCCTCCCAGGCAGTTACCAGGCTGTGTTTCTACCCCCTGAGCAGAGCCATGTCCTTGCTTTCAGATCCAAAGACCCTCCTGAAGATGCCAAAGGAGAACCCCACAGCTCTGGTGCTGGCTCCTGTGGTGCGTGTGCAGCATCTCTACACCTTGCAGGAGAAGAGGTAAAAAGGGGAATGGGCAGCTGAATGCTTAGTGGGGTGACATCCCAAACTCAAAGCCCCCTGGTTCCCCATCACCAGACCTGAAGCCTCCCAGCTCCCTTCAGCAGATCCAACCCCCCAGCTCCCATCACCAGCCCCAAACCCCCAGTTCCCCTCACCAGCCCCCAACCCCCCAGCTCCATCACCAGACCCAACCCCCCCAGCTCCCCTCACCAGACCCAACCCCCCAGCTCCATCACCAGACCCAACCCCCCCAGCTCCCCTCACCAGACCCAACCCCCCAGCTCCATCACCAGACCCAACCCCCCCAGCTCCCCTCACCAGACCCAACCCCCCAGTTCCCATCACCAGTCCAAACCCCCCAGTTCCCCTCACCAGCCCCAAACCCCCCAGCTCCCATCACCAGCCCCAAACCCCCAATTCCCATCACCAGACCCAACCCCCCAGTTCCCCTCACCAGCCCCAACCCCCCCAGTTCCCATCACCAGACCCAAACCCCCCAGCTCCCCTCACCAGCCCCAACCCCCCCAGTTCCCATCACCAGCCCAAACCCCCCAGCTCCCCTCACCAGACCCAACCCCCCCAGTTCCCATCACCAGTCCAAACCCCCCAGCTCCCATCACCAGCCCCAAACCCCCAGTTCCCCTCACCAGCCCCAAACCCCCCAGCTCCATCACCAGCCCCAACCCCCCCAGCTCCTGTCAACACAACCGACCCCCCAGCTCCCATCGCTCAGATCCTGCAGCCGCTCATCCCTTCCTCCCTTCCCAGGTGCCGTTTCAGGGATGGTCGCACCAACCAACAACCACAACCCCCCCCCCCCTCCACCCCCCTCCCACGGCCCTAACCCGCTGTGAATGGCACCGAAACTGCCTTTGTTCCCCTCCCCGGGGGGGCACGGACCGCGGATATAAATAAGTGGGCTGCCCCGGCCACATCCCTGTCCCATCCCCGGCCACATCCTTGTCCCCATCCCTGTCCCCATCCCCGTCATATCCCTGTCCCTTCCCGGCCACATCCCTGTCCCCATCCCGGCCATATCCCCGGCCACATCCCGGCCACATCCCTGTCCCCATCCCGGGTCACATCCCTGGCCCATCCCGGCCTTATCCCTGTCCCATCCCCGGCCACATCCCTGTCCCCATCCCGGCCACATCCCTGTCCCCATCCCGGGTCACATCCCTGTCCTCATCCCTGTCCCCATCCCCGTCATATCCCTGTCCCATCCCGGCCACATCCCTGTCCCCATCCTGGCCATATCCCCGTCCCCATCCCGGCCACATTCCCATCCCCATCCCGGGTCACATCCCTGTCCCCATCCCCGTCACATCCCTGTCCCCATCCCGGGTCACATCCCTGTCCCATCCCGGCCACATCCCCGTAACCCATCCCGGCCACATCCCTGTCCCATCCCGGGTCACATCCCTGCCCCCATCCCTGTCCCCATCCCGGCCACATCCCTGCCCCCATCCCTGTCCCCATCCCGGCCACATCCCTGTCCCCATCCCTGTCCCATCCCAGCCACATCCCTGTCCCCATCCCTGTCCCCATCCCTGTCCCATCCCAGCCACATCCCTGTCCCCATCCCGGCCACATCCCTGTCCCCATCCCTGTCCCATCCCGGGTCACATCCCTGTCCCCATCCCTGTCCCATCCCGGCCCCATCCCGGCCATGGGCCGTCCCGCCGCCGCCGCCGCGCTGCTCTGCCAGCTGGGGCTCTCCGCGGCCATCCAGTGGCTGTGAGTACCCACCCCGGTACCCTCTTTTTTTGGGTTTCCCCCTCTCCGCTGGACCCCCGGAGGGGTGCCCGTGGCTCCCGGTGGGCTGACACCCCCCCCCCGTCCCCGCAGCGGGCTGACAAAGAGCGGCAGCGGGGTGGCCTGGAACGAAAGCCAGCACTGCCGGCTGCTCGCCGGGCTGGTCCCCGACCAGCTCCAGATGTGCAGGAGGAACCTGGAGGTGATGCACAGCATCCTCCGGGCTGCCCGGCAGGCCGAGGCCGTCTGCCAGAAAACCTTCAGGGAGATGAGGTGGAACTGCTCCTCCATCCAGCGTGCCCCCAGCTTTGGCCCTGACCTGCTGAAAGGTAAAGGGGGCTTTGCCCCCCCTGGTTTTCTGCTCCTCTTTCTGCCCCGTGTAGCTTCCCAGGCAGGCACAGGCTTCAACATCCAGTGCTGATGTTCCCCTGGTGGGTGATAATTTTGCCTCATGTATTATTTTTTCATAGATTGAATGGATTCCGAAGCAAACTCGCTGGTGTTTAATCCCGTGCAACTTAGGTCTGCTGGAGATAACAGACAGTGATTTCCATTTCAAACAAAACCAGCTGCTAGAGGCTCCCAAAAAAGGGGTGGGAAGGGGCGGGGGGACAGGCTGGGTGCTGGCAGTGGGACACGGTGGGTGGCACAGGTTGAAAATCCAGCACAAGGGCCTTGGGTTCACCCTGCGGGGATTGAAAATAACAACAATGATGGGAAAAATAACGAATAGTAATAATAAGAAGAAAGAAAGGCGTGTGAGATCTGTGAGAGGAGCTCGCGGCCGGGCGGGAGGAAGGACATCTCCCCCCTTCTCCTTCCCAGGAACGCGGGAATCCGCCTTTGCCCACGCCCTGGCTGCCGCCGCCGTCTCCCTCTCCATCTCCCGAGCCTGCACCTCGGGAGAAATCCCGCTCTGCTCCTGCGGTTCCGTCCCCTCCGAGGTCCCCGGGCCGGCTTTCCGATGGGGTGGCTGCGGGGACAACCTGAGCTACGGGCTCCAGCTCGGCGCTGCCTTCGCCGACAGCCCCTTCAAGTCCAGCAGGCGGGGGACGCGGGCGCTCCGAGCCGTGCACCTGCACAACAACGCGGTGGGGCGGCAGGTGGGGCGGGTGCCCACCGGGGTTCCTGCAGCCTGGGGGGGCTGGGGGGATGTAGAGGTGCCTCATGGAAGGGGGGTGGAATGCTGTTGGGGTGCTGGCCTGAAAGTCAGGAGGCAAGGGAAGGGTTAAAAGCGAGGCACGTGTGTTTGCTGAGACATCATCCCCCCCACACTGCTTCCCCCCCCCGACATCCCTGCACCACAGCCAGCAGAGGGGATTTGCCACTTCTCACCAGCACTTCCAATACTACTTGCCACCCCACCCATGGGAGCAGAGGGTCCTGTCCTGCCTCGTTCCCCCCGAGTTTTGTGGGTTTGTGCCCTGGTGCTCCCCGGGTAAGGACCTTGTTCCTGGCTAGGGGAGCCACCACCTCCTGAGTGTCTGTACCCCTGGGTTGGAGACCTCCCCTGCAGGGAGCTGCTGGAGATGGGCAGCCCCTCCTTGGATGGGGACACCCCAGGGGCTGCTGTGAAATCTTTGCATCCTGAAGTGCCCCAGGAGGGCAGGAAGGCAGGTGGTACTTTTACAGAGCTATGCAGGGACAAAGACAAGGGGGAGTCCTCACAGAGAGGCCACCAGCCTTACTGCAACGTCCAGCAGGGAGTTTCCCAAGGGCTGGGTTCTTATCACCAGGGGAATGAAGCAGGGCTGAGCCCTTGATTGCCCCTTTATATTCCTTCATAGGTGGCAGTGAGCAGCTGAGCTCTTCCATCTCTTGAGACTTCCCATGGATGCTCTTGCAAACCAGTCGGTTGGGTGGGTACCAGGAGAATGCAGAAGCAAATCCATCCTGATTTCCCACCCTCTGCAGGTGCTGAGCGACTCCCTGCACACCAAGTGCAAGTGCCACGGTGTTTCGGGCTCCTGCTCAGTGAAGACCTGTTGGAAGGGACTGGCAAACCTGGATGAAATTGCCTCCGACCTCAAGTCCAAGTACCTGGCAGCCATCAGGGTGACCCACCGGCTCATCGGGCCCAGGAAGCAGCTGATACCCAAAGAAGTGGAGGTCAGGCCAGTGACAGAGACAGATCTGGTTTATCTCATCAACTCTCCCGACTACTGCACCCCAAATCCCCACCTGGGCTCTCTGGGGACACAGGACAGGTAAGAAACTGCTGCAAATAGGCTCTAACTCAGCCTCCCACCTCCTGAGTGTCTGTACCCCCGGGTTGGAGACCCCCCCTGCAGGGAGCTGCTGCAGATGGGCAGCCCCTCCTTGGAGGGGGGAGACCCCAGGGGCTGCTGTGAAATCTTTGCATCCTGAAGTGCCCCAGGGGGGCAGGAAGGCAGGTGGTATTTTTACAGAGCTATGCAGGGACAAAGACAAGGGGGAGTCCTCACGGAGAGGCCACCAGCCTTACTGCAACTTTCCAGGGCAGGATTCCTCAGAGAGGAAAATCTCCCTGCCAGCCTCCGGGTGCTGCAGTAACCAGAAGGGTTCAGCAGTTCTGCTGAGCTTCCCAGATGTCTGTTTCCTTTCTGGAGTGATTGCAGAGCAGGGGGGAAGTTTTTAGAGGGATGGGAAAACCTGGTTTGAAGGCTGAGCCCAGGCTGCCTCAGGGCTGTCATTTGCAATCCCTGTCAGATTTAGCAGAAGCTCCCGGTCCTGGCCAGCTGCCCTTCCTTCTCCATGGGAAGTTCCTGTCCCCAGGGTGACAGGGAGTGAGTGTGCCCAACCTCAGCCCCAGCTGCCCCAGCACTGTCCCAGTAACACCAGCTGGCATCACCCCAAGAGATGCGTGGAGGGCAGGGGGCTGTGGCTGGCACCATGGGGGGGACAGGGACCCTCTCCCACCCCCTCCTCTTGACAGGCAGTGCAACAAGACCTCCCCGGGCAGTGACAGCTGCAACCTGATGTGCTGTGGCCGTGGGTACAACACCTACACAGAGGAGCTGCAGGAGAGGTGTCACTGCAAGTACCACTGGTGCTGCCACGTGGTGTGCAAGAAGTGTCGGCGGAAGGTGGAGAGATACGTCTGCAAGTAACCCCAGGGCTCTTGCTTTGCCAGGGAAGGCCTCAAACTGGAAGCTGCTGGGAAGCCTGGGGACCGACCTCTGCTTCATCTCTCTCCAGAGCAAGACAAAGGGCTGCCCTCCTGCAGCTGGTGGGGTGTCCAGGCCTCTGTCTCCAGCTGGGAAAGAACCATTTATCACTCAGCATGCACAGGCCCTTTTCTCCAGGGGTGAATGGGGACCCCGGGCTGCCATTGTCTCTTGGCAGAAGGTTTCTGACAAAGGCCTGAAAGCCAGGAGTGATGGATGGGAAGGTGGGAGAGAGCTGCCTGTTGGGAGGAGGCTGCAGGGGAAGGAAGTTGCTTTGGGTGAAGGGGGGTCATGGAGAGCTAGTTTGGGGGCAGGTTGGATTCACCCAACACCAAGGAATGTTCTTCCTCAGGGGCAAACACTGGCCCTTTGCAGCATCTGAAATGAAGACCAGGTTTGGACACGGGCAGACCCAGTTATTGCTCCAGGAGACAGAACCCATCAAATCCCCTCCACCACCTGCATGGGGATTGCTGCTGCTCCCACAGTGAGGAGCCTGCTGGGAGCAGACAGACCGAGGGACAGCAGTGGTGCCAGGGCTGCCAGGCAGGGCACACCCAGCAGCCTGTGCTCACAAGGCAGCCCTTTCAGCACTGCAGCTTCACTCTCTGGGCTTGTGTTGGAGGTGGAAGCCCACTCAGAATGTGACACACTCATGGCTGGTCCTTCCTGCCCCTTCTTTTAGACCATTGAGCTCTTCAGCCCACTCCTTCCACCCCCTTCCTACCAGATGTGCTGGCACTCTGGCCTGGAGAGAGAACATGATGACTGCAGGGCCCTAGGGAAACAAGAATGAACCTTTCGTCTCTGTCCTTCATGTAAGGGGGATCCTGGTGTGTTGGGTTTTTTTTAAATAAATGTATTTTATTGCCCCTTTCCATGGCATGTTTCCCAGCACAACCTCCTTCCTCCACCTCCTTCTCAGTGGCCACAGAGAAGGCAAGGCTGCAAGGACAGCCCAGAGCCCTGTGTCTGTACCCTTACACAAAGCAGGGGAGCTCTTCAGTTCTGTGACATGTTTTAACTCTTCCTGCCCAGGTTTGCCTTTAATTCCAGAGATCTGTCAGCCTCAGCTCCTGTGCACCTTTGTGAAACCTGTTGGGAGGTTGCTATGGCCTGCTCCCTCTGAGCAGCCAGCAAGGAACCCAGCTCCCTGGGATTGAGCCTCTGGTGGTTGGAAACGGAGGCAGTTTGGGATTATTGTCTGATCCTCGTGGATGAGGGCTGGAGCAGACAAGTGTGTGTGAAGAGCAATGAGCCAGGGATGGGGGCTCTGCTGACCCCCATTTCCCCAGCACAGAATTTGGCCAAGGGCTTGTGTGGGCTGAGAGATTCCTGCTCTGGCAGCCTTTGGAAAGAAAGAGTCTGAACACAGAGATGCTGAGGAGAGCTCACAGCCCGAGCAGGACAGGTGAACGTGGTGGAAACCCTGGGGCAAGTTCCCACTGTTCACAGCACGACCTGGGGACTCTGGGGGCTTTTGTGTGCACCTCAGTTTGCTCGTGGCTTGCGTGGGAAGGAGCTGGCTGTGTTCAGCCCCGGGGCCAGCTGGAGGGTTTCTCATTTCCATATTCATTCCATCACTTTGAGCAGCCTCTGCTGGGTCACGGAATCAATTCACAAGCTTTTCTCATCAACCATCCCCTCCACTTCATGTGCTCCAGGTGTCTGCATTAGGAGTGAGCACGAGCTGAGGGTTGAAGGTGGCTTGAGACAAGCCTGGAAGTTGAAATGCTCAGAGGTGAAGGATACTCTCATATAGTTAACCAAGTAAGTTAACTAGCATGATCAGTTGTTAAGGTGCCGTTGACCTGACCTGGCTGCTGCCATCCAGCCTTCCCAGAGTGACAAGAAAGCCACAGCTCCAAGGCTTCCACCACAGCTGCCCAAGGCCAAGAAAGTATCTGTTGAAAATGCAGTGAGGGGTTAGTCACTGGCATTCCTCAGGAACGGGAGATGTCAGCTGCCGAGCTGCAGTTTCAGCGTCTAGAGCCAGGGTAAGGCCGAGGTGCTGCGGGTACTGAATGGGGAGGATTGGCTAAACCCCCTCCCTGCAGGCCCCTCGCTGGGCACGGCCAGATGAGAGGGAGGTGAAACCGGGAGGGGCTGGGGGAGCTCGGCAGAGCGTAGCAAAACCAGCCGGTGAGAAAAAACACGGGGGGAGGGTCTTGCGGGGTGAGAGATTCAGCCAGGAGGGTGGGAAATGGGATTTGCATTTGGTAACTACAAACACACACAGCCTGGGGTAGAGGAGAGGAGCCACAATAGGTAGGAATGCCCCGGGGAGATGTGAGCCCCTCCTAGAGAGGTGCCATTTGAATTCCTGCCTGGGAAAAGGCAGGGTCAAGGGCTGAATATGCAGAGTCCTCTCCCTCCGTGCATCTTGACTGCCAGCACCGGGAAGGGTTGGGGAAGAGCTGGAGGGGTCAATCATCAGCCAGGAGCTCGGGCTCCGTTTGTGTCCTGCAGGAAATCGGGAAGTGCTGTAATTAGTGGAAAGGTGCAAAGGGCCAGGCTAGCAAGTAGGAGCTGGGTGGGGAGGTGACAGTGAAGTGACAATGCTCTGAGCAGGAGGTGGTGTGATCTGGGCCCACACCTGGATGCACCAGGCTTGTGGGATCTGCTGCACGGGAAGAGGCTCCCAGGGACAGGGTGCCAGGGCAAGGCAGTCAGCATCAGCAGATGGATCCAGAGGGAATAAAGCCAGTGCTTGGCCCCAGGGATGGATGGATCAGAGCGATCGGGTGGATCTGGATGCATCCTCTCTCTCTAACCCTGCTCAGGCAGCCAAGCCAGCAGGAAGGTGCCAGGGGAAGGTGGAGCCCCTTCACCCAGCCCGGGCTAGCACAGCCACCCTCTGAGGTAAAAGATGGGGAACCTTGGTCCCTGACATCACCCTCTGGTGGCTTCCAGCACCAGTTACTGCACCACTGCCAGACAAATCAGCGTGAGAGGGCTTGTCTTGAACCCCCTACACCTTGCCTTCCAGCTCAGCCACCTCCAGCTCTGATCCTTCGGGACCTGGATAAACCTGGGCAAGGACAGCAGCAGTGTCCCCAAAAAACCAAGAGCACCTCCATAACAACTGTGGCTTTGCAGCCCTTCAGACACTTCCCCACGCCTTTCCCTTGCCCCACTCTCCCGAGGGGTGCTCCCCAGACTGTGGCAGCCTTGCTGTCACTACCCTCTGCCTCCCCAGCCCTCACCAGGCCTGCTGCTAATGTGACAGATCTACCTCTTTGACTTCCCTGTCATTAGCCATTTTCCCCCCGGGTCTTGTGGCTTTTTGTTGATCTGTCTCTCTGGAAACAAGACTCCCTGGAGCTGAACTCTCCGTGGCCGTGGCCAGAAGTCTTTCCCTTTCTGGTGCTGTGAGCAGACCTGGGAGACACAGCTCTGAAAATGGCTTGTGCCCAGAAGAAAACCATCCCTCTGTGTGAAATGTGGTGAGAAGCAGGCAAAGGTTTCGCTCTGAAAAGCCTCCTCTCAGATCCTGCTTGATTTTAATTTAGGTTTGAAAGGAGAAAGGCTGGTATGAATGTGATGGATCCCTGCTGGTCATGCTTGTGCAGACAATGAAGTCTGGAAAAAGAAGAGAAATTTTCATGGACTCTTTTGACTTGGTTGCTAAAGCATGGGTTGATTTTATTATTTTTTTTTCCTCTTTATTCATTGAGGGATGCTGCATAACTTATTCCAGAAGCTGTTGGCAACCAGGGAAGCATTTTGGAGGAAGAAGGACTCTGTGTTCAAGAACATTCTGGGTTGTTTCTTCCCTCCAGCCCTGGACTGGGGGGCAGGACCTGTGTCCAGTTCTGGTGCCCTCAGCACAAGAATGATCTAGAGACAGTCCAGAGGAGGCCACAGGGATGATCCAGGGGCTGGAGCAGCTCTGCTCTGGAGCCAGGCTGGGAGAGTTGGGGTGTTCAGCCTGGAGAAGAGAAGGCTCCAGGGAGACCTTAGAGCAGCTTCCAGTGCCTGAAGGGGCTCCAGGAAAGCTGGGGAGGGGCTTTTCATCAGAGAAGACAGTGATAGGACAAGGGGTGATGGTTTTAAACTGAGAGAGGGGAGATTTAGGTTGGATATTAGGAAGAAATTCTTCACTCTCAGGGTGGTGAGGAACTGGAATGGGTTGCCCAGGGAGGCTGTTGATGCCCCATCCCTGGAGGTTTTTAAGGCCAGGCTGGATGAGGTTTTGTGCAGCCTGGTCTAGTGGTTCCCTGCTCATGGCAGGGGGGCTGGAACTTGATGGTCTTGAAGGTCCCTCCCAACCTTAATGATTCTAGGACCTCCACATACTTTTTGCTTGTGCTCTCCACAGAGAAAGCTGAGCCAGGAGACATGGGATGGGGCTGCTGCCTTTGGGCTCAGCTGCTGATCAACATCTGCACTGCAGTGAGTATTTTGGGGGATGTTGCTTTGACCTTTGGGACAGCTGGTGTCAACATGAGGGCACCACAAGACACTGACATGAGGAAACACTTGTTCTCCAGGAAAAACCCTTGCATCTCTGTTCTTTATTTCTGTGGTGTTCAGCAATGTCACGATGCCCTAAGGATGACAAATAGTAATTAGGGATTGTCCTTATGGGGATCTTCAGCTGAGGGGCAGGGAAAAGGCAGCAGAGGTAACAGCCCTAAGATGGGAGGGGGAGCTGGGCTGCAGACTGAGGGTCCTTGGGCACAGAATCATGGAATCCCAGACTGGTTGAGGTTGGAAGGCACCTTAAAGATCATCTCATTCCAACCCCCCTGCATGGTTCCCACCCCACATGCAATGCCAGACTAGACCAGGTTGCTGATTCCTGTTGTGAACCCTTCCAAAGCTCTTCACACAAACGCTTGGAAGCAGGGAGGGAGCTGCAGAACACAGAGCAGAAGCTGATGTGGGCCCACCAGCCACCCTGGGGCTGCCATCCTGCTGGGCTTTTCCAGGAGCATCCTCCCACCAGCCCAGGACTGGGGCTGTGCAGATTTTGAGGACTCTGTCAGCTGTGAGCACTGTGTCCCTGCTGTGGAGCAAAGGGTTGCCAGGCAGGCTTCCCCCTGGCTGGAGCAGCACTTGTGTGCTGGAGGACAACCTGCAGAAGCTCTGAGACCTTCCAGGAAGGCTGAACATGGGTGTGATGTGCTGGGAAGCACAGGACAGGCCTCCTGGATCTGCACAGTCAGATGTTCCACACGTGTGCTGAGTGCAAGACACCACGAGGGTGGGAGTGGGAATGCAAGAACCCTCCTGAAGCTGAGGAGGATCCCTAGACTTTATGCTGAAAACCTACAGAACAGAGACACTGGACAGAACTGGGAGACACTGGGATAGGTTGATCCCCCGTTGGCCAAAGCCTGGGAGCTCCCCCTTTTCACATGCAGTGGGACTAATCACAGCAACTAGTCCTGGAGTCTCCAGCTTGAGGCTCCTTGTGGTGTAAACTGGGGCTTGCTGGGTATTTATGCCCTCCAACATTGCCTCTCTGGTGAGAAGGGGCAGCCCAAAAAGCCAGGCAGGAAGAGAACACACATGGGCACGTGCAGGTTGATATCCTGGAGCTGATGAGCAGACTGTGGGTGATCCTGCCCACTACCACTGATTTCATGCTCCCACAGTGTCAGTGAAACCTACTCTTGACCAGCTGAGACAGCAGATTTAAAACAAGGCTCATTCACGTCTAGGAAGGAGATTCAGGAGCTTCCAAGCAGCTAACCCACTTGTCTCTTAGAGGCAAAGCTTTCTGCAGCTCAAAACCAAGAGGGCCTCATCTGGATTTCCCCATCTCCTGGTCTAGTTTGCCTGGTGACCTGGGATAATCACAGAACAGGACAATGAGATCGTTTTGGCTGGGAAAGACCTTTAAGGTCACCAAGACCAACTGTTCCCCCAGCCCTGCCAAGGCCACCACTAACCCGTGTCCCTCCACATACTTGGAGAGACATCTCAGCTCCACACCTCAAGGGCTTTTAAACACATCCAGGGATGGGGACTCCCCGCCTGCCCTGGGCAGCCTGGGCCAGGGCCTGACAGCCCTTTTGGGGAAGAGATTTCTCCCAAGATATCCAACCTCAACCTCCCCTGGCAACAACCTGAGCCCGTTTCCTCTCGTCCTTCCGCCTGTTCCTGGGGAGCAGAGCCCGGCCTCCCCTCACCCCCAGCCCCCCTCAGGCCGGGGCAGCGCCAGCAGCTCTCCCCTCACCTGGGTGGCGGGACCCCCGCAGCTCCCTCAGCCGCTCGGCGCTCTCCAGCCCCCGCAGGGCCGTCCCGGCGGTGTGGGGGGTGCTGCAGGGACCGGCTGCCGCCGGGTTTCCCCACCCCAGGGCCCGGCGGGACGCGCGGGAAGCGCCGAGGCCGCCGCTCGCCCGCCCCGCCAAGATGGCGGCTGGGGGGGGAGGTGGGTCCGCGTCACTTCCGGCCGCCCCGGCGGCGCTTCCGGCGGCGCGTGCCGGCCCAGCATGGCGGCGGGGCCCGGGCCGCGGCTGCCCGAGCTGCTGGCGGCGGGACGGCGGCTCTGCGAGGAGCTGGAGGCCGGCCACGAGCCCTCCTCGGGGGCCCCGGCCGTGCAGGAGAAGGTGCGGCAGGGGCTGGACGCCTTGCGGCGAGCGGCCGCCATGGTGGCGGAGCTGGACCTGTTCAGGTGAGGGACGGGGCCTGGGCCTGGGCCGGGGCAGGCCCAGAGAGGGTCCCCTGGGTGTGGGGAGGGTCCCGTGGGTGTTGGGAGGCCCAGAGAGGGTCCCCCCGGGAGTGGGGAGGGCTCAGAGAGGGTCCCCTGGGAACGGGGAGGCCCAGCGAGGGTCCCCCCGGGAATGGGGAGGCCCAGAGAGGGTCCCTTGGGAATGGGGAGGGCTCAGAGAGGGTCCCCTGGGTGTGGGGAGGGTCCCTTGGGAATGGGGAGGGCCCAGCGAGGGTCCCCCCGGGAATGGGGAGGCCCAGAGAGGGTCCCTTGTGAATGGGGAGGGTCCCCCCTGGTGTGGAGAGGCCCAGAGAGGGTCCCCCCGGGAGTGGGGAGGCCCAGAGAGGGTCCCCCGGGCGTGGGGAGGGTCCCCCCGGGCCTTCCCCGCCTCCAGACACGCCGCGGCAGGGCGGGCCGGGTCTGGCCGGAGCGGAGCAGGAACGGGAGGGCTCGGTCTGGTCTCTCCCCCTGGCAGCGAGAACGAGGAGCTGGAGGAGATCGCCTCCACCGACCTGCAGTACCTGGTGCTGCCCGCTCTGCTGGGCGCCCTGACGCTGAAGCAGGTGGACCTGAGCAAGAGGCTGGAGCACCTGGAGAGCGCCCGGGCCCATTTCTGGGCCTTCCTGAAGCTCTGCAAGAGCTACGGGCTGGGCAGCTTCCAGCTGCCCCCTGCCAGCCCCAGCCCCCCGGGAGAGGAAGGTGCTGGCAGCCAGACCCCCCGGGGACCCCAGGCCAGCCTGGTGGCCATGGCCTCCAGCAGGCAGGCCAAGATCGAGAGGTGAGTGCTGCCTTCATCTCTCAACTATACAGCTTTAAGAACTTTATCTTCCTTTCCAAGGAAACCTCAACCCGGGTGCTTAGCACTCTTGTGTCCTAACAAAAACCAGGTGTAGGCATGGTTTGAAATCCACCAACTTCCAAACCTTTCACCAAAAACAATAATAAATGAAAAAAAAACCCACCAGAAGGTAAACAGTGCTTGGAAGGTTTTGTGGTTCATGAACAAAACACTGCATGATGCACATCACCATATCCCTTTTCAAACCCTGAAGAGCAGCCACACAAGTTAACTGAGAGAATGGAAATAACCTTTAAAGTTTGAAAAATCCACTTGCAGAAGCCAGTGGAACTAATCAGGTGTAGGAACTTTCTACCTGGAAGTCCCAGCTGGAATAATCACAGGAATATGGCCCTGATGGAAGTTCCATAAAGTATCCTCATTCTTGCAGAGAAATGCTGACAAAGCCCCACTTGCTTTGTAATTCCAAATTTGTGTTTCCAAAATTCATTGCAGATCTGAGAAACCAAAATGGAAATAAATTACCACAGTCTGACACCAGCTCCTTCATCCCAGGAATTCCAGATGTCAGTTTAAAAGCCATTACTTGACTTGCACGTGATCATTTACAGACTCTTTTACACAGTAATTTTGATCCAAGAAAAGATGCATTTTCCTTTTATAATTATCTTGTGTCCAAGTCTTTAACCTGTTCACCTGAAAAGCTAGAGCTGGTTTCCTTCTGGAAAGGCATTCCCAGAGCTCTGCCCACCAGGAAGGCTGGATGTCACCAGACATTGAGTCTCCATTGATTTGTATAAATTATGGAAAGCAAGTAGCATTTGTGCCCTGCTGTCCTGGGTGTGAGGAAAGGGGAGACCCTCAGGCAGCACCAGGTGGGACAGACAAGGACTGGCAGGAAAGTCCTGGTTCCCTGGGCAGTGGAATAATCAGGAGCTGTTCCTTTTAAGACAGGTGCCAGATTTTTTTAGTGGCACTGCACACAGGTTGGGGAGATTTAGTTTCTGGTCTTTGAAGAGCTACAGAAAAGCTCTTAGGATGGGTTCTTTAATCACCACTAGCAGTGTAAAGCCACCCAGGATGGAGGTTTCCTACCCACCTGCTTATTAGATCTTCAAAACAAAGAGGTAGTTGGTGCCTCTTTTTGCCCTGCTTTAGTTGGGGGGGTTTAACAATCAAGTTGTTGCTTGTGGTAGCACTGGGAGGCCCAAACTGGGCTGAAGAGCTGTTTAAATGGTGTTTGGGGTTTGTGTTTCAGTGAGTAACCCAGCTGAGAGGGGTTTGGGATAAGAGGAGACAGCAGGGCCTGGGGTTTCAGCACAGCAAAGCCTCTGCAGCCCGGGCTGGGCTCAGGGCTGCACATCATCTGGGGGTGGGCACTGAGGGCCTGTCAGCTCCTCTCACAGGGGCTCCTGCCTGTGCCCCCTCCCCAGCTGCTGCCCCCTCCCCAAGCTCCTGCCCCCTCCCCAGCTGCTGCCCCCTCCCCCAGCTCCTGCCCCCTCCCCCAGCTCCTGCCCCCTCCCCAGCTGCTGCCCCCTCCCCCAGCTCCTGCCCCCTCCCCCAGCTCCTGCCCCCTCCCCCAGCTGCTGCCCCCTTCCCCAGCTCCTGCCCCCTCCCCAGCTCCTGCCCCCTCCCCAGCTGCTGCCCCCTCCCCAGCTGCTGCTCCCTCCCCCAGCTGCTGCCCCCTCCCCCAGCTGCTGCCCCCTCCCCAGCTGCTGCCCCCTCCCCAGCTCCTGCCCCCTCCCCAGCTCCTGCTCCCTCCCCCAGCTCCTGCCCCCTCCCCAGCTGCTGCCTGTGCCCCCTCCCCAGCTGCTGCCCCCTCCCCAGCTCCTGCCCCAGGCAGACAGAAGGACCTGCCTGGTGAGCTCTGTCACCAACAGGTTAGGACTTGACCAGGACCAGACTTTGCAGTTACATTTGCTGTCATGGATTGCAAGAACAAACTTGTGGGTGGGGTTGTTTTTCAGAACAGCTCTTGTATGGTCCTTGTCCTTTCAGCTCCCATAGGTTTCTGTTCCTTGGCTCTTCCTCTGTGTCCCTCAGCTAGCACTGCAGCTGAAGGAAGTGGGACACCAGGATTTAGCCTGCAGGTTGTGCTGCTTCAATAACTGATTCCTGAAAAGGGGGAAAAAAAAACAGCCAGAAAACCAAAATTCTATTAAAGAACAACCCACCCACCCACACTAAACCACCTGAGGTGGAAACTGAAGAGTGTTTGAATCCACCTTATAAGCAGCTTCATGGGTATCTTTGTGTCATATAGAAGCAGCACAAAATCAGTATTTTTCCAGTGAAGGAGCCAGTGAGATGAAGTCCTGTTTTCTCCAGGAGATTAATTTTGCCAGGCTTGCCTAATTTTCCCTGGGAGGCTTCATTCCCAAGGACTGCTCAACTTTTAGGAGAAGGAAAAACTCATGGAGAGGGGCGCCTATAAATTTAACCTGTTTCAAGGCTGCTTTTAGCAGTCAGGAGATAACTTCCATTACAGCAGGAAACCATCACAACCTCCCTTTTTTTGTACCATTTTCTTCTGAAATGCAGAAGATCCTGTTCAAGCTGTTAAGAGCAGTAAAGGTTCTGAGTGGTGTCTGAACTGGAGTTGACAGGTGGAAGTGATGGGGAAGGTGAGAGGAAGAGATGTTGGTGTTGCTTGTTGTGTGAATAACTGCATTTCCAAAGCCTTCTTGAAGCAGATTGGGATTCTTCTGGGAAAAGAGGATTGGGATAAGGAGGTGGTTTGATGGTATTTCATGGAATGGTGGAGGTTGGAAGGGACCTTGAAGATCATCAGGTTCCAACCCCCCTGCCACGAGCAGGGGCACCTCCCATTAGGAAAGAGGGAATTGTTTACTTCAGGTGACACTGTATCTGAGCTGTGTTGGAGGAAGGTGCCTGAAATGGTCTCGTGTTGTTCTGTTTGAGACAGATACAAGCAGAGGAAGGAGCTGGAGAACAGGTTGGCCTCCATGAGAACCTGCGTGGAGAGCGGGCAAGCGGACGAGGCCCAGACACGGGAGTTTTACATCCTGCAAACCCAGAGATGGATCAGCACCAGCCTGGAGGAGATTGAGAGCATTGACCAAGAGATGGTCATCCTGAGGAGCAGAGGTACAGCCAAGCAGGTACGAGAGCTTTTCTGCACTGCAGGTGCTGTGGGTAGTTAGAGGCAGTGATAGACATTGTTGTGGGTAAACAGACCTCAGAGGAGTTCAACAGCAGTTTCAGAAGCTTTATTCTGTGAGTTGTTGGTTGAAATTGAGCTCAATGGCTTCAAGCTACACCAGGGCAGGTTCAGACTGGACATTAGGAAGGATTTTTTCACAGCAAGAGTGGTCAGACACTGGAACAGGCTGCCCAGGGAGGTGGTGGAGTCACCATCCCTGGGTGTGCTGAAGGGTGGTTTGGATGTGGTGTTGGTGGATGTGGCTTAGGGGAGACCTTTGTAGAGCAGGGATGATGGTTGGACTGGGTGATCCCAAGGGGCTTCTCCAACCTGAATGGTTCTGTGACTCAATCACAGCACAAGTGGGTGGGATTTGGTCTAAACCTGACCAGGCAGTGGGGTGGTTTTTGTCTGGTGCTGGCAGATGTTCTAGAGACAGTGGTGGCTTGTGAGGTGCAGAGTGCTGAGCCTTGGAGCTGAACCAGTCTGCCTGCAGTGCCTTTCCTCCACTTGGCTGGCTTCTGCCAGACCCTTCACTCTGAAGAACTAAGGACATTTTTAAATTGAATTTGGAAACCTCAATACAAGAAGGACATCGAGGTGCTGGAGTGGGTGCAGAGAAGAGCAACTAGGCTGGTGAGAGGCCTGGAGCACAAGTCTTATGAGGAGCAGCTGAGGGAGCTGGGGCTGTTTAGTCTGAGGAGCAAGAGGCTGAGGGGAGACCTCATTGCCCTCTGTAAGTGCCTGAAAGGATGTTGCAGAGAAGTGGGTGCTGGTCTCTTCTCATAGCTAAGTAGTGATAGGACAAGAGGGAACAGCCTGAAGCTCCACCAGGGGAAGTTTAGGCTGGACATTAGGAAAAATACTTTCTCTAGAGGGTTTGTCAGACATTGGAACAAGCTGCCCAGGAAGGTGGTTGAACCACCAGCCCTGGGTGTGTTTAAAAGTTGTCTAGATGTGGTGCTTGGGGATACAGTTTAATGGTGAACGTGGTAGAGTAGGGCTGAAGGTTGGACTTGATGATCTTAAAGGTCTTTTCCAACCTAAATGATTCTGTGGTTAAAAGATCCTGGTGATTTCTTCCAAGCCTGTGCAAGTCTGCAAAATGTCCAGATGTTACCAAAGCAATGCCAGTTCTGAATGCTGAAAGCTTCTCCTAGACCTGCAATTCCCATGTAGAATAGTTTTTTTTCCTGGGCTTTATGTTACTCACAGAAAGCATCTGTCTAAAAATAAAAGCTCATGATGTGCTGACACAAACCACAGTCCAGCTTTGTTGGCACAGCTGGTTTGTGCAGCTCATTACTGGTGTTGCAGAACTGTGCTCTTCTGAAGTGCCCTGGGTGATCTCATCAGGACTGATGAGCTCTACTTGCTTCAGAATGGACTGGTTTGATCCCGGGGAAAAATGAGCCATATTTCATGCTTTGATCTGAGCTGATCTGGTTTAGCTCTGGCAGCTTTCTGCTCTGAGCAGGGTGGGTGTAACAAAGGCACAAAGAGAAGTGATTTGTCGAAACTCCCAGATGGAGCCCGTGATTTAAACTGGATTAAGGCCTGAATTGTCCATCTTGGGGTGTTGCTCTGACAGCAGAGGCATTTCTCTTTGGCGAGACCTTTCGTGACTTGTGTGTGGGGTGGGAAGGGGGGGCTCTCACCCACACGATTCTCTGGTGACTGTTGTTTGCATCTCCAGCCTCCAGCTCCACCCCACGGCGCTGCTCGGCCAGCCAGGCCCCCACTGAAACCTTTCCTCCTTACCCGGGATGCTGCTCAGGCCAAGTATGTTGCTTTGTGATGATTTTAGACACAGTGTGAGGCTGTGCTCTGTTCTCAGGTCAAGCCTGAAAACTCTTCAAATGCAGAAAGCCAGTTCTTACCTTCAGGCAGCAGGTTGCATCAAGGTGGGACCTGCTGTGCATCTGGGCAGGGGATGGGGGAGCATCTGGTGCATTTCACAGGAACACAGAATGTTTGGAGTTGGAAGGGACTTTAAAGACCATGGGGTTCCAACCCCCCTGCATGGGCAGGGACACCTCCCACTAGAACAGGCTGCTCAGAGCCCCGTCCAACCTGCCCTGGAACATCTCCAGGGATGGAGCCCCCACATCATCTCTGGGCAGCCTGTTCCAGTGTCTCACCACCCTCACGCTGAAGAATTTACACCTGATCTCTAACCTAAATCTCTCTTCTTTCAGTTTAAAACCATTCCCCCTCGTCCTCTCACTGCAAGCCCCTGTAAAAAGTCCTTCCCCAGCTTTCCTGTAGGCCCCCTTAGTTTCTCCCACTTTTCCTGATCTTCTCCATCCCTAGCATGCTGCAGTGCCCTCCCTAACCCTTTTTCCTCCTGTCAGGATGGCAGAAGAGGAGACTGTATTAAGCAAATACCCCTGTGTTAGTTCCCAGGCCACGTGCTTGCTGGTTGGTAAGCTGTGGAGAGGCTTATCTGCCCCTCCAACCTCTCTGTGATACAACAGGGTTGTCCTTCACTGTTAAAACAAAGAGCCTGGTGCTGAAAAAGAGCATGTGGGCTTTTAATCTCATGTACACTCAGGAAGATTTCAGTGAATTCAAGTCAGTGATCCCTGGGGAGATGCCATACCTGCTGGAGAGTCACCAGTCACAGCAATACAGGTTTGAACTGTAAGGCTTTCCCCAGGGTATCCAGGTCTTGACACCTGAGGGCACCATGAGATTCTTGCAAGGAGCATGGCAGCTAAAGCACAAAATGGGATAGAAAACAGGTTTCTTGTCATGCTTTTGGCATGATTTGCCCTCAGCCTGTCATGTATCTGGGCAAGCTGTGCCTCGTTCAGTTCCCAGGGCTCTCCTTGGCAAGCTGTGTGAGCACAGTGTTCCCCTTTGGGCTGGGGAAGTGATCCAGGGTCTTTGGACTAGAGCAGTCCTCTAAACAAGCAGGATGAACTCTTCAGAGCCCTTGTGGCTGGTGTGCCAGGCTGTAGATCCAGCTTTGCTCCCAAGCCCCCCTTGATGCTCCAGGGGAGCACAGAGGTTCTGTGTGAGGCTCGTGGCTGAGCATCGTCCTGGGGAGCAGGTGAGAGGTCTGACTCCATGATCTTTAAGGTCCTTCCCAACCAAAGCAATGAATGGTTCTGTGTTTCTGCTCATCCATAGCCATGTTGAAGTGCTTTGACTGTCTCTGCCTCCCCACAGAGTGTTTGGTGTGGGATACCCTGGGCTGCCCACCATGACAGTGGATGACTGGTACGAGCAGCGCAGGAGGCAAGGACTGTCTGAGCAGAGCACAGCACAGAGGGCACCAGGTACTGAGAGGGAAGGCAAAGACTAGGGCAGGGAATTGGGGAAGCCTCTCCAGGGGGAGGGTGAACGGGGCTGTTCTCAGGGTGTAAAACACCCACTGACTGGGGAAAGGTAAGAACAGACTTAATGAGGCTGTGGGAATATCTGGGTTGCTCGAGAAAGTTCCAGCTTTGTCTCCCAGCCAGCTCCTGGCAGGGCTTCACTTCTGAGAACTTGCCTTCACTGTCTCACTGCCCCTCACTCCTCTTCTTGACCTTCAGCAGGTGTAGCTGATGAAGAGCAGCAAAAGCAGGAGCAGGAGAAAAAAGAAGAGGAGGATGATGATGAGGAAGCTCTTCAGAAAGCTCGGAGCTGGGATGACTGGAAAGACACACACCCCAGAGGCTACGGCAACCGGCAGAACATGGGCTGATGCCCCCACTGCAGAGGGAGTGGAAATCCTGTAAGAGTTGCCTGTGTCCTGGAGATACAGGAATAAATACACTGTACATATGCAGAGGGATCCATGGCTTCTCTGGGAGACACTGGAGTCCAAGGAGGAAACGTGACAGCTTGCTTTGGTGTACATTAAATGTCAGCTGAGGGCACTGGTTGTGTACAGTGACAGCACAGAGCTCCTGGTCAGTGGAGCTCTTTCTGAGGGGTCTGACTGCCTCTGCTCTCCCTGGCAGAGGAGGTCCTTGAAAGAAAAGTACATTGATTTGGAAACTGCTCTTTGTATTGTGGGTGGATGTATTTATTTTTTCTCTATCTTTTAAGCAAAATAAAATCTCTTGTGCTGCCTAGTTCCTGAAAATCCCTGGCTCCTTGTTGTGGGCTCTGCCAGAGCAAGTCTTTGCAGAAACCCAGGCTGGTCACCAGGGCGCTGGGGATGGGAAGCAGGCAGTGTCAGACTTTTTCAGCCACAGCTTCCCAGCTCACAGCACAGCCTGGGCAGGGAGGTCTGTGTGCAGCTGGGTGTCCAGTGGCCTTTCCACAGGCTCATCCCACCGCTCCTCCCCGAGCGGGCAGCCTGAAGTGCTTGGGATATTTGCTTTATTAAGTAGATCAGATGTTTGGAGGGTGAAGTCTTGAAAGGCTGATGCTACACATAGTACAAATTCCTTAGTGGAAATGTTTGTGCTTTTGCTCAGTGTGATGTGTCTGTGGGGCTGTAGCACACCTGACTTGGTGCCCGACCTGTGTGCCCACAGGGGCCAACGTGGACAAATGGTGCCACGTTCAAAAGCAAAGCAGTGTCCTGGTTGTCACTGTGCTTTGAAATCTCCTTACAGAATAACCCTGAAGGGGTGAAAGCCTTGTCTGGATTCTTCTGAAGGTGAGGAGTTGTTGGCACTAATCCTGCAGAGGAGAGGGCATGACTGCCCTGCTGTACCTGGCACTGATCTGGAGCAGGGCAGGCACATTCCTGGGCAGGAAAGCGCGGAGCCTGGAAGCTCTGGAGTCACCCAGCATGGCTGTAGTTGTTCAAATGTTGGGATAAAAAAACAAGCCAAGCATGGCTGCTGCTTGCACACGGGCAATGTGCCACCTGCAGCAGGGCAGGAGGCACTGACTGTGATTTGGTGCAGTTGGGCCCATCAGCAGAGAGCTCCCTTACCTTGGAGGACAGCAGGATTCTGAATTAATCCGGGGTTTTGCCTTCCCACTGGCACGACTCGAGCACCCCTGAGGGGCCAGCAAAGCTGTGGAAGAGCTTTGATGTTTTCTCTGTAGCAGTCTCAGCTCCTCTCAGCTAATCTACCCCTGTGGATGCTGCTGCACCCTTTTTTCCAGGTAGTCTCTACAAAAGCAGATGATGGGTTTTTGTGAGTTCCTGGGTTCCAAACCTCTCTCCTGAAACGTATTTCTTGCTTCCACACCACCTGAAATCTGCTACATATGTTTATCCCTTTCCTACACTTGATGTTACCTGGCTTCTCCTGGCAGGGGCTTCTGGAGAGGCAGATCCTAAGCAGTAGCTCCTCAGCTGCTTTTGTTTCTTCTTTTTTCCCCGAGATCTGTCCAGGCAGCACCAGCCTCCCTGGGCTGGCAGGCAGCGCTTGGCCGGCCCCGCAGCAGAGCAGGGGATGGAGCTGGAGGCTGGGGCTGAGGGTCAGGGCCTGTCTGGTGGGCCCTGTTCCCATGTTGTGGAGCAGGATGACGTTTTTGGGTGGCCCTGGAGGGGTCACAGCAGTGGAGCATGGCAGTGGTTTGTGAAATACCCAGCACAGGAAGGTACCATTCCCGGGGGCCGGCGGCCGGGACCGGCACCTTCCCGAGGAGCGGAGACTTCCCGAGGAGCAGCACCTGCCTTTCCCCACAGCAGCTCCTCACTGCTCAGCAGGACTCCTCATCCTCCCAAGGACCACCAGGTCTTCTCCTCACCCCACAAGCCATGGCTGGAGTGGGTCTGCTCCCCTCTGCAGCGCGGGGTTTACCTTGGGTCAGCTGGTTAAATCAGCTGGACACACAATCAATCGCCCTTCGGTATTTCCCAACTCACCTTCTAACCTGCAGGACCAGGCTCTGGAGTGGGACACCCTGCCACCATGAAAACCATCATTGCAGCCTGTTCCCAAAACCTGAGTGGTAAGAGACTTCCAAAGTGTGCTGGAATGGTTTGGGATGCCAAGGCAAGGAGCTGGTCAGGCAACTGGTGTTTCTTGTCACCGTTGCCTCTTTGCTTTAGGCAGCCTGGGGGGAAAGGGAGGTGTTTGGGGCAGTTTGGGGTTGACAGCACCAGGGGAAACAGGGGGTTGCTCCACAGGAATGACATTTCTGACAGTGCATTTGGTAAAGTTACTGCTGCAAGATGCTCCTGCAAATTCCCTTTTGACTTTCCTCGCTGCTCTGAGCTTTGGAACCCAAATTTCTGGGTTTGAAGAGAATTCTGTCACCGTGGATGGGGTTGTCAGTGGAGCCTGTGGGGTTTCCCCTTTTTCTGTCTGTAGTCTGGACATTCACGGAGTGTTTTGGGGGAGAAGGTAGAAAAAGGAACTAAAAAAAAAGCAACGGTTTGGTAGCCACGGGTTTTCTTGGCAGAGCTTTGCATCTTCCCTGGAAAAAAAGCCAAGGGCTTTGGGAAGCTCTGCAGTGACAGGGCTGGGGGAGTGGGGGAGATTGCTCAAAGCATGGCAGCCTGCTCGGGGGGAGGGGAAGAACCCTCCATGCTGGTGGTGGCTCCAGTGTTTGACATTTCAGTTGTCCTGGTCGTGGTTTGGGTTGAGCTGGGAAGAGCTGAACCACTACCAGCCACCCAGGCTGGGGTTTGGTTGTTCTCCTCCAACCCAAGGGTCTCTTGGCTGGGGTGTCACGGGGACAGATCTGCTGTTGTCTGAGCATCTCTAGCTGACCAGCATGCTGAATTTGGATTGTTTTCCCAAGAAAACAAGGCTTTTGTGACACAGGAGCTGATGGGGTCTGTTTGGCTTTATCAGTGTTGGGGAAAAAACTTCATCTCCTGATCTAACTGAAGATGTCCCTGCTCACTGCAGCAGGGTCAGACTGGATAACCTCTAGAGGTCTCTGCCAACCCAAACCATTCCATGATTCTATAGCTCACAGTTGTGGCCAGACCAGGTGGTCTCAGCCACAGCAGACCTTTGGCCAGGAGCAGTGTGCTGGAAGGACTCCTGCCCCTGTTTTGGGCAGGAGGGATGGGGCTGCACATGGAGTTTGGATCCTGGCACCCAGCCCGGGGTGGTTAATGGTTGGCCAGGGTTGGCTGGAAGGGGTGGGGGGGGGGAGTGGAGTGGCTGCTGGACTGTCCCCCGTGGGAGACAAGGCTCAATGTGGGCAGCCACCCTGCCTGCTGGCTTTGGGGGGTGGCTGGGGTGTGGGTCAAGGCAGCTTGCTGGCTGAGGAAGCCCTGAATCCTCTTCTGAGCCTGAGCATCCCAAGGAGGGCACAGGAGAGGCCTGGGATGTGTCACTGTGCTCAGCTCCACTGGTGCACACAGGCTCAGGGATGTGTTTGGGCTGGGGATGCCCAGCCTGCCAGCTGCCCCTGCCTGGGGCCGCCCAGGGTCACCTCCTGGCACGGTCCAGAGCTCCCTGGGGCTGAGCACCCCCCATCCCACCCCATCCATCCCTTCCTCACCCAAACTGCTTCATCCTTCCCATCCTCCCTTCCCACCTCACCTCTGTACCCCAACCCGAGCAGCCGTGGGTCCCACCAGACCCCAGACCCCACCAGCTTGCTGGGAAGGGGTCTGTGCACCCCGTGGTGGCTTTGGGCTGGGTGTCATGTCCCCCCCCCCCGAACAGGCAGCCGTGCCAGCATCCAGACCGCCCTGCGCACCCTGCTGGTGTCCCCCTGGCCCTCGCGGTGGGACGTCCGCTCCTGGCTCCAGCTCCTCTCCGTCCTGCAGTGGGTGCTCAGCTTCCTGCTGCTGGGTGAGCTTGGGGGGACTTTGGGGGGGTCCTGGTGGGGCAGGGGGACAGCCGCTCACCCCCTCTGATGCCACAGGAGCCGTCAGCCTGCTGCTCCTCATCTACCTGGTGTTCACCAGCTTCTGGCCCATCTCTGCGCTCTACCTGGCCTGGATCATCTTTGACTGGGACACGCCAGAGAAAGGTGGGGATGGGCAGAATCCCCCCCTCTCCCCCCCCAGCTCTTCAGAGGGACGTGGGGCAGGGGGTTGCCCCTTTCTCTGGGTCCATCCCAGGGCAACTGGGGGGCCCCACATCCCGCCTGCTCTTTCCCTCCTCTCCCTGCCCCATCATCACCCCGGCGGGAGCAGGGACAGGGCGGGTCCCCCGGGGCAGCGTTTCCCGTGGGTCCCGCTGCCCGGGGGGGTGCCCGTCCCCTCCTGCCAGCCCTCCTTGCTCCGCAGGTGGCAGGAGGCTGCCGTGCCTGCGGCGATGGCCCGTCTGGCGGCACTTTCGGGATTATTTCCCCGTGAAGGTAGAGCGCGGCGGGCCGGGCTGCGGGGCTGTTGGCTCGGGTGGTGGTACCGCACAAACGGACCTGCCCCCCCCTGACGTCCCCGCAGCTGGTGAAGACGCACGACCTGTCCCCCAGCCACAACTACATCATCGGCTCCCACCCCCACGGCATCCTCTGCGTCGGCGCCTTCTGCAACTTCATCACCGGCTCCACGGGCTTCGGGGGGATGTTCCCGGGCATCCGGCCCTACCTCACCACCCTGGCCGGCAACTTCCGCCTGCCCGTCTTCAGGGAGTACCTGATGAGCGGGGGTGAGAGGCTGCGGGCGCTGCCTGCACCCTGCCCTGCACCCTGCCCTGCCCTGCACCCTGCACCCTGCACCTGCACCCTGCCTGCACCCTGCCTGCACCCTGCACCCTGCCCTGCACCCTGCACTGCTCTGCACCCTGCCTGCACCCTGCACTGCACCCTGCACTGCTCTGCACCCTGCCTGCACCCTGCCTGCACCCTGCCCGCTGCCTGCACCCTGCCTGCACCCTGCACCTGCACCCTGCACTGCACTGCACCCTGCCCTGCACTGCACCCTGCCTGCACCCTGCACTGCTCTGCACTGCTCTGCACTGCTCTGCACCCTGCACCTGCACCCTGCCTGCACCCTGCCTGCACCCTGCACTGCTCTGCCCTGCACTGCACCCTGCACCTGCACCCTGCCTGCACCCTGCCTGCACCCTGCCTGCACCCTGCACCTGCACCCTGCACCTGCACCCTGCACCCTGCACCTGCACCCTGCACCCTGCACTGCACCCTGCCTGCACCCTGCACCTGCACCCTGCACCCTGCACTGCACCCTGCCCTGCACCCTGCACTGCACTGGCCCCTGCACTGCTCCCTGCCTGCACTGCCCCTACACTGCACCCTCACCCTGCCTGAACTGCACCCTCACCCTGCTACCACCCTGCCCACACCCTGTCTGCACCCTGCCTGCACACTACCTGCACTGCACCCTCACCCTGCCAGCACCCTAACTCTATCCTCACCCTGCCCACGCCCTGCCTGCCCCCTGCCTGAACTGCACCCTCACTTTGCTAGCACCCAGTCTGCACCCTGCCTGTGCCCCACCTGCACCCTTGCCTGATCTCCACCCTCCCCCTGCCAGCTCCCTGCCCACGCCCTGTCTGCGCCCTGCCTGATCTCCACCCTCCCCCTGCCAGCTCCCTGCCCGCACCTCCTCTGCTCCCTCCCTGCACCCCACTCTGTCCCTTGCATGGACCCCCAGGCCCGGTCCCACGGGGGGTCCCTGGGTGTCCCCTGCCCCCTGGCACAGACGGTGTGTCCCGCCGCAGGCCTGTGCCCGGTGACACGCCGTGCCATCGGGTACCTGCTCTCCAAGAACGGCACCGGCAACGCGGTGGCCATCGTCATCGGCGGCGCGGCCGAGTCGCTCTCCTGCCGTCCTGGTGTCACCACCCTCGTCCTCAGGAAGCGCAAGGGCTTCGTCCGCATGGCCCTGCAGCACGGGTGGGTCCCCGGCCCTGCCGCCGCGGGGGTCTCGGGGTCCCGGTGCCCCATCTCCACTCGCTGTGTCCTCTCCGCAGGGCACACCTGGTCCCCTCCTTCTCCTTCGGGGAGAACGACCTCTTTCGCCAGGTGGTCTTTGAGGAGGGCAGCTGGATGAGGAGCATCCAACAGCGCTTCCAGAAGATTATGGGCTTTGCTCCTTGTGTCTTCTACGGCCGGGGTCTCACCTCCGTCCAGTCCTGGGGCTTCCTCCCCTACCCCAGACCCATCACCACCGTGGGTGAGTATCCGCTGGGGCAGCAGGGACCTCTAGGAGGTGGAGGAGTGGAGGAAGAGGACAACCCGTGGTGGATGGCATTGGAAGGCGATGCTCAGCTCTTGTTCCTGATGAGCTGAGCACGTCTCCACACCACCAGCCTGACCTTCCTCCCCTCCTGGCAGTGGGGGAGCCAGTGATGGTGCCCAAGATCGAGAACCCAAGCCCTGAGGTGGTGGACATGTACCATGAGATGTACATCAGCTCCCTGCTCAAGCTCTTCCACGAGAACAAGACCAAGTACGGGCTGTCAGAGACGGACGAGCTGCACATCCTCTGAGCACGGCCGGCGCCAGCAGCCAGATCCTGACTCACAGGGCTGGCTGGCTCCTGGGGGTGGGGGTTCTGGCTGGCTTGGCCCAAGAGACACCTGGGGGACAGTCCCCGCTCTGGCCCTCTGCTCCTCTGGCCAACAACCTGAGCAGGAGGTGGGAGGAGAGGAGGACGTGAAGGGGAGGTTGAGAAAGGGTCCGCCTTGAAAGGGATTCAGGGGGGCTACAGGTGACGCAGCCATCCCCCAAGGACATGGGGCTGATGTGGGGGGGGTGGCATGAGGCTGGGGGGCCAGGGGTGGGTGCAGTCCCACCAAGAAAACCAGGAGACCATGAGCTGAGGGAGGAGGGAATGGGACGGACTCTTTGGGGTGGCATCCTGATGCCAAGTGGGATCAGGCTGGGGACACATTCCCCAGGGGCGGGGGGGGACACTCTCCTGGACTTGGGGACCCTTGGAAGTGGCCTCAGCTGGGACCATGGAGCTCTGGGTGGGGGTGGGTGCTGCCCTGGCCCCAGGTGGGCTTTTCCCCCCACCTCTGTACCCAATACAGATTTCCAACTCCCCCACTGCTGCCTGTGTGTGCTGGGGGGCTGGATGGGCTGTGCCCCTCAGCTCCCTGCCTGGGGGACATGCCACCCACCTGTGTCCTCTCCTTGTCAGTCCCATCTCTGGGGCCATGCTTGGTGGGGACCTTTGCATCACTCAGGTGCAACCAAGCAGCTCCCGGCTCCTCCTGGGCCAGGTGGGATATAATGGGATCTCACTGGGTTAACTGGGCTGAGGAGGGATGTCTTTCCTCTGCTCTAGGCTCAGCAGTGAGTGAGGGTGTCTGGTGGGATGGGGACATGGGGCTGGGACATGGCAGCCCTGGGGTCCTCTCCCTCCCCAGGTCACCTGGGCAGCTCCTGGTGGGATGTGACTGTGTGGGGTCACTGGCTGGGGGGGACACCCCGATGATGTTGTGTCCTTCCCTTCCCTAGGGAGGGGCTGGCAGGACCTGTTGGGGACAACGGGTCCAGCCCCTCCTGGGGCTGCTGGTGGGGAGGGCAGCCCTGTCCCATCCCTGCCCGGGGTGACGTGGGAGTGGTGACATTGCTGATAGGCATCTCTGCTCCTCTCTGCGCAGGCACTTGGGCAAACACCAGGGCTGGGTAAACATTTGGAAAGCAAACACCCACCAGGGCAGATTCCCCAGGACTCTCCCGTCACCGCGGGTGCCACCGACGTGGCCACTGGCCTTTCTCTGCTCTCCAGGGCTGTCTGGGGTGGGCGCCTCGTCCCCCCTGCTGTGGGGAGAAAGAGGTCTGTTTGTACAGAAAGGGGAAGGGGCTTTATTGGGGGGGGTGATGGGCAGCGGGTGCCCCGTGCTGAGTCCCTCCCCACCTCTCCCAAGGCCAGCAGTGTGATGGGGACATCTCTGAGGGCTTCTGCCAGGCACACACGGGGCCTGGTGTCACCTCTGTGCCTGGGTTCAGTCCAGTCCCCTCAGGTGGCTGCTGAGAGGGCAGTGCCTGGGGAGTGTCCCTCCTCTGTAGTGACCTGCCAGCCCCCAGGTGTCCCCAGGGAGCACCCCGGGATGGGACGTGTGCTGCGGGCCAGCCTGCTATCCCAGGGCGGCTTTCTCAGTGTCCTTCCCACTCCCATGGGAAGGTGGCTGTCCTGCCCCGGCACTACTGACACCCTTCTCCCACGGCAGGGCTGGAACAAGACCCACAGCCACCCATCCTCAGCCCCACGGTGCCTGCCCTGCCAGGGACAGGTTTGGGGGTGCCGCGACAAGGGGGTGCACTGATGGAGACCAGGGGTGAGGTTCCTGTAACCCCTCTGTGGGCCCCTCAGCAGCCACCTCTGCTCCGTGCCGTCCCTGTCCCTCGGGTGTCACTGGCAGTGTGGCTGCCTCCCGTGACATTGTCTGTAGAGGGGGACACCAGGGCCAGGTCGTAGGTGGGCACGGGCCGGAGCCGATGGGCCGGCCCCCGGCGCAGCCGCCCCCGGTACTTGTCCCCGGCAATGAAGTACAAGATGGGGTCGAGGCAGCTGTTGATGCTGGCCAGGGGCCTCGTGATCTTGTAGCTGAAGTTGATGATGTTGAGGGTCTGGCAGTTGGCTTGGAAGTAGCGGGAGGTGTAGTAGATGGTCCGGGTGACGTGGAAGGGCACGAAGCAGACGGCAAAGACGGCGAGCACGATGACGATCATCTTGACGGAGCGCTTCTTGTAGGAGGGCATTCGGGAGACGGGGCTGGAGAAGCTGGACTTGCAAAGCCTCTTGGCCATCAGGCAGTAGCACAGGACGATGACCAGGAAGGGGACCCCGAAGAGGAGGGCCATGACAGAAGAGCTGTAGTGCACGTAATGGTCAAACTCCTCGGGCTTGGTGGTGTCATGGCACAGGGTGCTGTTGTCCTTGGAGCTGGTGGTGACAAAGATGAGGTTGGGGATGAGGCAGATGGTGACAACGAGCCAGGCGCCCACGCAGATGATGCGGGCTTTCTTGGTCTTCACCCACTTGAGGGAGCGGATGGGGTGGCAGATGCCCATGTAGCGGTGAACGCTGATGCAGGTGAGGAGGAGGATGCTGCTGTAGAGGTTGGCGTAGAAGAGGAAGCGCACGAACTTGCAGAGCCCTTTCCCGAAGGGCCAGTTGTTGCGGTCGGCGTAATAGTAGACCAGGGTGGGGAGGGAGAGGACGTAGAGCGTGTCGGAGACCGCCAGGTTGAACATGTAGATGGTGGTGGCGTTCCAGGGCCTCATCCTGCAGGTGAACATCCACAGGGCCCAGGAGTTGAGGGGCAGCCCCACCACGAAGACGATGCCGTAGGACACGGGCAGCAGGATGAACTTGAACTCCTCGTCAAAGACGCACTTCTCCTCTGGCGCCCCGGTGGTGTTTCCTCCCGGCCAGGGCGCCGGCGTCGGTGCCCACAGGCCGAGGGGGAAGGTCCTCACTGAAGTGGCCATGTTCTCCCAGCCAGATCTAGGGGAGCAGTTAACAGAAGCGCGTTAGTCGCCGATCCCGAGCGTTGCGGGGCGCAAAGCCTGGGAAGGAGCCAAAGATGCCAGGTTTTTTGCCCTCCCTCCCCCCCCAGCTCAGGGAGCTCGGGCCACTCTGACTGCTCTCTGCTTTTCCTCAGCTGGCGCGCTGGGGCCTGGCGGGGAGCCCAGGGGGGCTTGGCGAGTCCTCCCCCTGGCCAGCCCCCGCAGCGACACCCGTTAATCACCCCTCGGAGCCCCGCGCGGGGACTCCAGCGCCGCGTGGAGCCAGGAAGCGTGCCTGGGACACAGGGCCGTGCCGGCCCCGCCGGGCAGCAGCCCCACGGCGCGCCGAACAATGAGGCCTTGATGAGCAACAGCAGCCCCGGCCGGTGCCAGCCCAGCCTCTTGGAAGCCAGCTCAGCCTAATTGGCACCATCCTGACAATGCTGCTCGTCCCAGAGGGGCTCCTTGACAGAAGAAAGGCAGGAGGAGAAGAAAGGCTTGTCTGGGGGAATATTATGGCCCAGAGAAATCCTTGGGGGGCTGTTAAAGGAGCAACTGGGAGAGAGTGTCCCTGGACGGCAAGGGGCCTCCAGCTGCCGGGTATTCTCCGTAGGAGAGGGATGAGCTAAGCCCCATGGAGAGGAGCTGAGCCAGAGCCAAGTCCCAGCCCAAGACCGTGCAAGTTCACAAGGCAGGCAGGACATATCCCCCCCCCCTGCAGCGTTTGGGATGAAAGGCTGGGATCTGCATCCTCCTGGACAACCGGGCTCCAGGGCTGAGGCGTGAGGGCCAGCTGGAAAAGGGTTGTGTTTGCCTCTCAGGGTGCCCGAAGCTCAGAGCCCACTCCTCCAAAAGGAAGAAGGAGCTTCTGCCACCATCATGGAGTCCAGCAAAGGACCGGTGAAGGCTGCCCATGCCCTCGCCCCTCCACACCTGGCAGAGAGATTTCAGAGCAGCTTCTGCTGGCCAGGAATAGATGCTGGGATGAGTAACCTGGGAGCAGGAGCACCTGCCATGCTGCCAGCAGAGATAAGGGCATAGCCAAAACTGTATGTGACGGAGGGAAAGCTGCGGCATCTCCAGTTGCTCTTGGTCCAAAACTCATTCAGGCCAGAGGAGGACTCAGGGAGATGATGCACACTGGTGGGATACTGGTGTTGGTGGCACGAGGTGGAAGGCAGAGTCCTCCCAGGCTCCTTGGCTGCCTCCCCATCCATCTCCCATTCGCCCCTCGCCAGCGAGCCACGCAGCCTGGCGTGGTGTGTACGTGGCTGTGCTGCCTGCCCAGGGGCTGAGCTGAGCTCTGATGCATCTTCTCCCTGCAAAGCTTCACCAGGAGAGACACCTCCGAGTTTACAGGGATGATCATAAACGCAGCAGCAGGCAGATGGGCTGCAGGACTGGCCCCTCGGGGCTGCCTGTTTGAGTTGTGGGCTGAGCTGCAGCCTGGGGCTCCCATCAAACACCCTGCAAACACCCTGCCTGCCCGCAGCGCCTGGCACGGGCAGCTGCCTGGCTTTATTGCAAGGATGAGTTCAGAGAGCAACAGGCAGGTCCTGATCAAACATTAACAGTGGGAAGAACTTGCTCTGTTTTTCCCAGAACCGGGAGGGAAAACCAGCTGGTAACCTCGGGGTGCTGGTGCCAGCTGTAGTCCCAAGGGCTGCTGGTCGTGCTGGTCCCAGCCCAGCAGCTGCATCTCCCCAAGCCACCACGCTGCTGAGGACACGAGGCACCAGGAGATTTGTTTTCCTCTTCTAACCTCTGAGTGCAAACGAGCATGAAGCCTTGAGCTCGGTCGGACTGGAGGTGCTGCCAGGTTCAGTGACCAAAGCCAGTGCCTGTGATATATGTCAACAGACAACCAAGATAGGATGAAGTCAATAAATAAAAAGTAATAACCTGGTTTGAGAAAGAGATAAGGAAGAAGCCTGAGCAGCTGAATGGTGCTGGGCTGCTCAGAGGAGAGTGCAGGTACTTGGCTTCTGGCAGCTGCTTCTGCTCAGCAGCAGGATTTAACTGCTCCATTGCAAGGTTCCTTTGGGGGGGAACCACCAAAAAATCAGAACACAGAAGGTGATGGTGTTTGGCAGGTTTTATCTCAACAGCTTCTCTGCTTCCTCATCTGTAGTCAAGATCAAAATCAGTGGCTTAAGTTACTGATTCACGTCAGTCCACCCCGAGGACACGTCACCATCAGGCCTGTTCCTGCTCCTTGCTGCTGTCTCCAGCAAGGCTCTCCCTGGCCATGGCCTCTCCAGCACGGGCTTCTCAAGGAGGCACTGATCACAGCTCTGGTGAGGTCTGAGCCAAGTGGTCAGGCTTGCTGCTGGAGTTGGAGACAGAAGGAATCTCCCACCTTTTCCCATTGCAGCAAAAGGGTTGGAGCTGGGGAGGTGATGCCTGCTCCTGCCCTGCCCGTTTTCTGGGTGCACAAGGGCTGTGATGCTGGAAAATCTCTTGCTCATGGCAAGAACATCCCTCTGGAATGGGCCAGTGTCCCGGGAAGCAGCGAGGGGTCCTGCAAATCACTCTCATGACCACCTGCCAGCGGAAAGGGACAGAGACTGGACCGTGCATCGGGGGGCAGGTGCTGCCCTTGGCCCTTTGCTGCAGGATCAGGAGCTCTGAACCAGCCTGAACGCATCCTTCAGCTCCAGTGGCCGCCCCCAGCCCCAGGTGACCCCAACGTGGGGTATCCCAGCAGCTGGCCAAGGCTTCCTGCCTTGGGGATTTACAGGAGAGCTGGAAAGATGCCGCTGAATGAATGAGTGGGGCAGCACTGCAGGCAGACTCTGCCCAGGCGCCAAAGTCCTGCCTGCTGGCGGGATGGGACTCAGGGATCCTGGTGGAGCAGGTAGGACCTTCAGAGAGGGGATGGGAGAGCAGATATCCGAGGGGAGCCAAGGGATGTGGGGCTGGGTGAGCCTGGAGCACGGGGAAAAATGAGGCTTTTCTTCTCGCCTAAGCTTTTGGGTATTGCAAAACAAGGGGAAGTTATGCAAAAACATCCTGCAGAAGGACCCTTGTCCCTAATCACCACTTGGTTTGTGCAGCCAAAGCCCCGGCACAAGGGGAGCTTGACCTCATTTCTTTCCAATCCTTCCCTTTGACTGCAAGAGCAGCCAAAGCACGATCTGCCAGCGCTGCCCGGGCACTGGTGCCTCCTCCCTGGGGACACTGGTGGGGTCGGGTGCTGCCCTGCTCTGAGGTGACCCCCTTCCTCAGCGGGGTGGGAGGTGAGGGTTTTCTTTCACCTTGGGTAGGCTTTCCCTGTCCCTCCAGCTCCCTGGGTGAAGTTGCAGGAGCTCGAGGGCAGCTTTGCCCTGCGAGGAGACAGAGATGTAGGGGATAAGGAGCAAAATGAAGGAGAGGAGGTGGCCACATTGGGAAGGATGAAGGCCCTTGGTGATGGAGGAAGGCAGTGGCATGATGGGGAGGAGGATGCATGGAGGGATTTGGGGATGGGGGAGAACTGGTTGACCCCCCCACACACACACCCCCATCCAGCCCTGGGGGGTCCCACCTCTGTCCTACATGAGGCCAGCCCCAGAGCCCAGCTGGGTTGGTGGGGTGGTCGTGGGTTGGTGGGGCTGTCCCTGCTGGGGGGGTGTCCCTGCTGCTGCTCTCCACCAAGCGTGGGCTGTCCCGGCTCACCTGCAGTTCCTGGGCTGGGGTCTCAGGAGCAGGGCACCCTCGGGGCACCCCTGTCCCCCGCGGGGCTGGTGGCCATGCTGGCGGGGCTGGTGGCTGCGTGTCACCGCGCTGAGCTGTGCGTGCCCGCTCCCGCTCTCCCAGGGCTGGGAGCAAAGTGCCCCGGAGAGGCAGGGCTGGAGGCGGGCAGAGGCGTGGGCAGGAACCCGCAGCATTCCTGCCCGGTCCCTGCCCGCGTTCCTGCACATGTCCCTGCCCGCCCCAGGGGCTGCCCACGGGGCTCAGCCCCGTTCTGCTCCCGTCCCGTCCCGTCCATCACCCTGGCAGGCTCTGGGCTCCCTGCGGTCCCCGCAGCAGCCCCCAGACGTGCGGGGTCTCACCCGTGGTCCCTCAGCCCTTTCCCCGTGGGGGGACACAGACATGGTGACCACCGCCCCTCACTCACACGGACCACGGCCCCTCGACCACGGGGGTCACAGCCTTTTCCCCGTGGGCACCGCAGCAACACCCCTCGCCCACCCCGGGGGATCCTCCCCGCCCCAGCGGGAGCAGGCGGGTCCCGGCGGTGCCGCCCCCCGGGGTGCTGCCCTGCTGGCACCCCAACCCTGCGGGCAGTCCTGGGGACAAAGGGGGCCACTGCCACCTTGAGGCCAGCCTGGGCGTAGTGTCCCCAAAACCGGGGCCACCGCGGCTGCCGCAGAGGCCGGGGTCCTGCGGGCTGCGGGTGTTCTGGGGGGCAGCCCGCGCCCACCAGCCCCGCAGCTGCTCCGGGGGGACTGAACGCGTTTGGGGGTGCGCAGGGGGGTGGGGGGTGCTGTGAGAACGGGGGTGCCCCGAGATGCGGGGACTGTGGCCAAGAGCGGGCGGTTCGGGGGGAGCTGGGTGCGGGGGCACCTGGGGACGCTCGGCTGCACAGGGCGAGCGCGGGGGGGTTCCCCGGGGTGCGGGGCCGGGGTGTGCGGGGGGAGCCGTGTCACCGCGGGCACCCGCGGAGGGCAGAGCCAGCACCGCCCCTGTGCGGGAGAGGACTGCAGGGTTGGGAATGTGCAGGGTCCCCGGTTAAACCGGGGGGCAGCGCCCCGGGAGCAGCAGGCGCTCTCCCCGCCCTGGCCCGGCTCAGCAGGGACCCTCCTTGCCATGCGGGCACTGCAGACGCACCTTCCAGGGTCCCTGAGACTTTATTCTGGATGGGGACAGCAAGGGGCAGCTCGGAAGGGAAGGGTGCTACAGCCTCGGGAGCTGGAGGAGAAACCCACTGGGAATGTCGCCCGACCCTGGGGAGCAGGGAGGGGCCACTGAGGCCGAAGGTACGAGGGTGTGCAGGGCTGGGCTGGCCATGGATGCCCCTGTGCCCTCACAGGCTGCACGGTGGCCACCTCGAGGGGTTGAGCCTAGAGGTCCAAAGCACCTGGCAGTCCCTGCTTCCCAAGCGGCCTCCCACCTCCCCTGTTCCCTGTCCCTCCTCGCTGGTGGGGCTCAGCCTGGTTCTTCCTGGGAAGGGAGGATGGAGACAGGCAGCCAAACCCAGGCAGTGTCCACCTCAATGGACACAGGAGCTCCCTGAGACTTTCCAACTGAGCTGCTTGCTGGTGAGGTCAGAGAAGTTGGGAGTGTGGCCAGTATGTCCAGCCACGGGTGCCTGCCTGCTTGGTCCTCATCAGCAACTCTCTGCCCATCCTGGGAGCTCCATAGAGGTGAGCACACGTGGGTGCTGGGGTGGCAGTGGTCCAGGCTAGGTGCTGGGTCTGAGGCTGGGTCTCCATGGCAGGCTCACCGTGGTGTCCTCACCAAGCCTGCTGGGGATGAGCTGGGGATGGATTGGGCTGAGCACCCCGGATTCCAGCAGGTCCCTCTCCGTGATGTCTCTGTGTGTTGGACAAGGAGGAAAAAGTGCTGAGGGAGTCACCAAGAGGGAGTGGGGATCTGGCATGGCCCTGGGGCACCCATGGAGATGTAGGGACTTGATGTCCTCCTGCCTTTGCCTTGCCATATCCCCAACCCAGGGCTCACCTCTCCTCCCACCTGGGGCACACAGCTCTACCAGGGACCCTGGGGCCACAGGAGCTGGCTTGCATAGTGCCTCCCTCTCCGAGCTCTAGGACCTGAGGGTACCTGAAGACCTACAGGTGGTCCCAGCCATGCTCCTGCAGCCCTTTTGCCTCCTGCTGCAAGCCCAGATGACCCAGGCGTTCACTGACACCATGGGACTGCTCACCCCTGTCACAAGACCACTGGGGAAAGAACAAGGACACATGCCAGCTGTGTCACACCAGGACCATGAAGTCCCCACCATCACTTCCTCACCCCACATGAACTGGGAGCATTGCTGCTCCTCCACCTTTCTCCATACCCCACTCCCTGTCCTGCAATGACTCCACCAGGTAGACCACTGCTGTGGGGATGGAACATCAACGGGTCCCCTCCCTGATCTCCCCAAGCCCCTCAGCTGAGCTCCAGAGCCCTGTGGGGACCACAGTGGTACCTCTCCAGGGTGGCCATGCTGGTGAGCATCCTGTGTGCACCTCGGCACCTCCCGGCAGGGCCGTGGGGGCAGCTCCATGGTGCTGTGGGTCTGGTGCAGCAGGGTCCTCTGGCTGTCCCCTCTGCACTCGGGGGACAGCTGGTCCAGCTGGCTCAGGCAGGTGGCCATATGCAGTGCTGTCAGCGAGCAGTCACCCAGCCCTGCTGTGTCCCTGGCCAGGACAGCTGATTTGGGTCTCTTCTGCTGGCCCAGGCTGGGGGGGGCTGAGTGGGTGCCCAGGGGATGGACCCCTCGGCGTGCAGTGGGACCGGCCACCCCGCTGCTCCTCCTCGGAGGGAGAAGGGACCCATGTCCTGAGGGGGCTCCAGTGCTGCTGACCCTGCTCTGGACTCTCTGCCTGCTTCTCATGGGCTTCACCAGCACTGGGGGCTGGTACCCATGTGTTGGGAACCCCCTCGAAGATGAAGTAGGCTGGGTTGGTGTAGCTGGCAGCTGGCTCTGGGAAGCTGTGGGGCCGGCTCCTGCTGAGCAGAGAGGAGAGGGCTCAGCATCCCCCAAGGGGGAGGGCTCAGCATCACCCCACAGGAGAAGCTTCAGCATCACCCCAGGGCTGGGGCTTCTGGTGGGGCTGAGCCTAGTGAGGGTTACCTGAGGCACTGTGGGGGCGGCTTGGGGCACACCTCGGTGTCTGCCCCTGGCTCAGCATCCTCCTCCTCGAAGCTGATCCACTCTGCAAAGGCACCAAAGTCTGGTCTCTCCCCACTGGGCACCGTGGGTAGAGGCAGCTCTCAAGCAGGCTGAGCCCCGAGCCCCCTGCCCAGGGTGACAGGGGGGCTGGCACCTACCGTAGAGCCTCTCCCGGGTGCTGCGCCTGTCCTTGGGAACCTGGACCTTCATCCAGCCCCTCATGGAGCCCGTCTCCTCTCCACGGTGGAAGAGGAAGGTCTCAAACTGCTGGGCTGTGCTGCTGATCAAGGGCCTCAAGGCGATGCAGCACTCTCCTGCGGGCGCCGCGCACGTCAGCGTGGGCCCCTCCATGGCAGGTGAGCCCCCCGAATGCAGCAGCACCCCAGAGCGGGGTGGGTGTCGGGCTCCCTCCTGCCAAGTTCCAGCTACAAAACCTCTACGCCCGAGCCCTGCAGGGGACATGGTGCCACCCTCCCCTACGCACCGTAGGACTCACAGCTCTCCACACCCTTGACGCTGAGGAGCAGATGTTGGTCCCCCAGGTACTCCAGGTCCGGCAGGATGGGGCTCAGCTGCAGGTGGAGAGAGGGGTGCTGAGGGGAATGCCAGGGGGAAAGGTGGCAGCCCCTGGTGCCTCTTGGGGCTGAGGGTGCAGGGCTGGTGGGAGGGATGGGGAAGAGGAGGGAGGAGGATGCTCGAGGGCTGGGGGGCAGGCTGTGCCCCCTCCCCAGTGCGTACCACTGGCAGATTCTTGGCAGCCCAGCCCAGCTTGAGGAAGCCAGGGCTGTCGCAGCTCTGGGAGGTGTTCTCCCCGCTCCACTGGGCCTCTGCCAAGGGACAGCAGGGACACAGCTCCAGCAGGGCTAGCTCGACCCCCTCGCCCACCCCCGCCCCCTCCAGGCCACCTCACCCTCCAGGCAGTAGGAGTGAAACTCGATGTAGCACTTGCTGCGGCTGGAGGTTTTGATGATCACCTCGATGCTCTCCCACTCGATGCAGGCCAGGGCCTCGGGGACAGACCCGGGTGCTGGGGGCAGGCACCAGCAGGTCAGTGTGTGCCAGCTGAGCACCCGCAGCCAGGGCTCACCCCAAACTGGGGAAGGGGGGATAGACCCAAACCCCTTACCCCTCTTGGGCACAAACTGCGACGTCACTCCCACCTCGAAGGTGGCAAAGACAGGCGAGTGGTCACTGGTCACGATGTCATCTGTGCAGCCTGGGTGATGGGAGAGGGCAGTGATGGTCCCTGAGCCACAGGGTTCTGGGCAGTGCTGACCTCCATGGGGTGTCCCCCCCCCAGCCCCAGGGTCTCACTCACCATAGGATTTACAGACCACATGGGTCTCTGGGTGTGACTTCCACAGGATGCGATCACACCAGGAGGGGACATTGATCCGCACCTAAAAACGGAGCAAGCAGGTGGCTTCAGTGTCCCCACAGGTCTGGCCCTCCCCCCACCCCCCAGAAAATCATCCCTGCACCCCAAAAAGTGAGCTCCCTCCTGCCCAAACCCCCCTTTGGGTATGGAAAGGGCTGGCAGAGGTGTGGGTGCTGAGCATCACAACACAGCATCCCCCAGCACCACCCGAGCCCGCTGTCCCCAACCCCCGATGATGTCCACCTTGGCAGGAGGCTCTGGAAACTCACCCCCGTGGGCTTGAACTTCTGCCACACGTAGCTGTCCCGGGAGCCCCGCTCATACCGGTACGTGGGTGGGAAGGAGATGTCACCCTCACCTGGGAACCAAGACACAGAGGTGACACGGGGTCCGTGTCCCTGTCCCCACAGCTGCAACTGGCCAGGGAGAGTCCCCATGGGGTGTCACGGTCCCCATCTGGGGCTCACACTGACAGCACCCCTGGCCCTTCTGACTGTCCCCATGCTTGCAGGCTCTCAGGACACAGGTCCCAGGGACCTGCCGTGGAGGGGCAGGTTGCACGTTGATGTCCCCCCAGCGTTGGCACCTCAAGTGGAGCTGTGCTGGGACGGGGCAGCGTCGTGTGCCAGAGCTCTGTGGGGACACTGGGGGACATTATCTTGGTATGGGGGGGAGCAACACCCTTGCCCCCTCACTCACTGAATCGCAGGAACACCTTGTTCTTCTCCCGCTCCAGGTTGAGCTGGTCGACAGCCAGCAGGGTTTCAAACTCCCTCTTGGTGACGTGAGCCAGGACGTCCTGCTCCGTGGGAGGAAGGCACAGTGAGCCCCCCAGCTCCTCTCACCCCTGCTCCAGCACCACCACCATCCCCCGCCACGAGGTCCCACCTGCACGTCCATGTCCAGGCGGTAGTTGAGGTCCCCGAACCAGAAGAGGTGGGTGAAGCGCAGGGTGAGGTCGAAGGCGCTGAGCCGCTTGTCGCCCAGCGCCAGGGAGCGCAGGATGTCGCTGTAGCTCTGGTTGCGCCTGCAGAGGGGACGGCAGCACCGCATCAGCTTCCCCGGGGACACCTCAGCCTCATCCTTCCCCTGCCAGGTGGGGACAGGGGCAGTGTCACAGCTCCTCCAGCCCCCTGAGACACCCACCTGCCCCCAAGCAGCCCCATTCCCCTGCACCCCTTGGTCACCTCTGGGTCTTCTCACTGCCGGAGGCCAGGTGGCAGTTGACGAAGCCAAAGGAGGTCCCGTTGAAAAGGAAGGAGACACCCACAGCTCCCTTGTTCCCTGCAGGGACGTGCCAGGCACTGAGCTCTGGGGCAGGGGGGGGGTGTGTGGTGGCAGAGGTCCTGGGATGGTCCCTGGGGAACCCTCCACCCCATCCCCATCCCTACCCAGCGTGTTGGCGATCCCAGTCTTCACGCTGGAGGTGTGGACGTGGCTGATGCGCCGCTCGTGCTCCGGCTTCACCAGCACCACCATCTTGATGCTCCAGAGGCACTGCAGGGCCACCTGTGAGGGGCACAGGGGGGTGAGCCTGCCCGCTCCCCCCCACACTGCCCCACAGCCGAGTGGTGGGGACAGAGAAGCAGCAAGGTCAGCCAAGCCAGCCCTGAAAGGGGGCTCCTGGGGAGGACACTCCCTGCCTGGGATCCGTGGGGTGTAGGAGGTTCCCTGTGTTGCATGCGGGGTGGGAGGAGGACCCTGTGCATGGGGGGTAAGAGCCCTGGGATGATGGCTACTGGAAACCAGTTCCCTTTAGCCTGCTCAGCACTGGGTGCCCCCCCAGGCAGGGCCAGAGGGGGCCAGGCTGTGCCCGGCCGTTACCAAGCGGTAGTCGATGGCCATCAGGGTCTTCAGAGAGGTGCGGAGGAACTCGACCCACTCGCGGTCACCCAGGGAGTTCTCCTGGGTACCAATCACATAGATGTCGTGGGGGATGCAGGCGGTGGTCTCATCCTGGGTGTGCCCCAAGCCCCTGGAGGTCAGCCAGGAGGCCAGGGAGCGGGGTGGTGGCGTGCTGCCTGTGGGCAGGGGACAGCTGGTCAGCGGGGAAGGACACAGCATGCCGTTCTCCTCCAGCTCCTCTCCAACCCCAGGCCCTCCCTTCCGGAGCCACCAGTGCTGGGAAGCATCATGCCAGCCCCATGGCTCACATCCTAGACTGATGCTGGGATTTACTGCTGCCTCCCGAAAGCACCCCAGTACCCCAGCTCCTCCATTTTCCTGGCAGCCACCAGGTGAGTGGATCACGAAGGGACAGCCATACCCAGAAGCAGCTAGGTCGGGGTCTTCTCCAGCCTCCTCTTCCCACTAAAGACCAGCTCAGGTTTCCTGGGTTAGCTCCCTGCAGCCCTCACCTCCCAAAACCCACCCAAGCTGATGATGAGCCGTGACAACCTCGCAGGACAATGCCACCTTGTCCTGGCCCCTTACCCATGTTCCATGTCCCAACGTACACCGAGATGAGGTCAGGCTCATCCAGGTTGGAGTGTTGGATCTTCATCAGCTGCAGCAGCTGGCAAAAGGCCTCTCGCTTCTGCAGGATGATACAGGTGCCTCAGGGTCCCAGAGGGGAGCTGGGAGCCACAGCACCCCAGAAGATGCTGGTGGTGGGCTCAGGGGGACATCACCCCCAGATGTAGGAGCTGGTTTGCAGGGGTGGTCTCAGGGTTGAGACCCTGGTGCTGCCTCACTAGGTAACAGCTTTCCCCCCCACCACAGGGAGCTTACCCGTGCGCTGGGGAAGACAAAGTCTCTGCTCAGGCTCTTCTGCAGCTCCTTGTCATACACCAGCCTCACCTTGCTCTGCACGCTCAGGTACTTGATCAGCTGCAGGACTGAACAGGCGTGAGGGCAGCTATGGTGGTACCCACACCCATGGGAACTGCAGGCAGCATGGGGTGGGGGCTTGGGGTGTGACAGGGGTCTGCAGCCCATCACCCCGGCGTCAGGTGGGGAGTCCTACAGCCCCGCAGTGCTGCAGGGGGTGGGGGGGTCAGCAGCCCCTTACTTCTGTCCTGTGGGATGGTCTCCTCCGGGGATCCACTGCCCCTCTTGGTGATGGTGACCGTGCCCAGCTCCACGTCCACCGTCAGCACCGCCCGCTGTGACTTGCCCACCTTCACCTGCAGATGGGGACACGGCTCCTGGTCAGCCCCGTGCCTGCCCTGCCCCAGCAGTGATGCCGGGGTCCCACCCTGCCCCCCGCCCTCACCTCAAAGCTCTGCACGGCCAGGGGCTTGGCAGCCATCGGGGGGGCTGCCACCAAGCTGGGCAGTGCCAGGTTGTGCCTTGACACCCTCTCCTTCAGCGACTTCAGCACCTGCCGGGGAGATGGGCACTGGACTGGGGGCACTGGGCTGACTGGGAGCCCTGGGCACCCTGCACCAGCGCATCCCCCCCCAAGGGGCACCCTGGGGCTGTGCCACCCCTGCCAGCTTGCTTGCTGGAGGGTTTAATTTGGGTGAAGGCTTTGCTGGAGCAGAGAGGGGTTAGCAGCAGCCACGCTTCCCCAGCCTGGCATGGTGGGGCAGAGCAGGCACCTTCTTCTCCAGGGAAGAGAGGAGGTGGTTGACGGTTGATATCTTGTTGAGGAGCAGCTCAAGGTCTGGATCGCTGGTCAGGAGACTCTGAGGGGAGGGATGGACACGTTTGGAGCAGTGCAGTGGCACAGGACTGCTGCATTCCTACCCGTAGGTTTAGGCTGCACCCCAAGATGTGGAGGTCCCTGGGGTCTGAGGGCAGAAGCAGCTTTCCCCCCCCCCCCGCTGCATCCTGGATCAGGTACAGGAATGAGTCCCTGCTTGTCCCCAGGCCACGGGCAGCCAGGTCGCTCAGCAGGCTGTGGGCACCCTGGCACACACAGCACCCAGAGACCATCAGCAGCACCCCGGGGCAGGCAGGCTGGGGGCTGGGGTAGCCCAGGAAAGGGGCTCACCTGCTCCCTGGCGGGGCTGCGAGGGGATGTGGGGGGGTCAAACACCCCGGCCAGCATCTCCAGACCTGCCAGCGTGAAGTCGATCTCACTGCAGAGGAGAGGAGCGGGTGAGAGCCAGCTCTGGCACCTCCCGAGCTCGGGTGGTGACCCTCAGCCCCCACGGGGAGGCTGGGGCCGGGCGGGTGTCCCCAGGGCCCAGGGAGGGGACCCGCGGGGCCACTCGCCTGTGCAGCGCCCGGCAGGCAGTGGCGAGCGCCGTGCTGAGGTGGCGGAGCTGCGGGTGCCCGTGGCGAAGGGCTTCCAGGTCCAGCTGCAGGTGGTGGTTCAGATACTCGGCCATGAAGCCCGTGAAGTCGCTGGCCGGGCTGCAAGGGTGGGTGGTCTCGGGTGAGCTCCCTCCCGCCAAGGCGGGTCCCCGTGGGGAGGGAGGGGTGGTCGTTACCTGCTGTGGACCTGCTCCTGCAGCCTCTGCTGGAGCCGCTGCGAGATGTGGGTGCGGGCGGCGATGGCAGCGCTGGGTCCGGCCCCCCCGGGCCCCCCGGCCCCGAGCCCACCGCCCCAGCCCTCCTCCCCATCTGCGGGCACAGGGCGGGCAGCTCAGCAACCCGCGTCCCTGCCCCGCGGCCGGGGGGGGGGGGGCGGGGATGGGAACGGGATGAGCCTTAAGGTCCCTTCCCACCCAAAACGTCGGGTCAGTCCGTGACCCCCTCCCCACGCACAGCCCGGTGCGGCCCCCGCCGCCCCCTCCCCAGCTCACCCGAGTCCTCGTCGGGCCCCCCCCCTGTGCCGGGGCACGGGGTAGAGCAGGGGTGTCACCAGCCCGTGGTTGGGGTGCTGGTAGGCAGCGATCAGGGCAGGGAGGGTGCGGAAGCACTTGGCCTGGATGCCCTGGATGGTCTGGGGAGGCAGAGGGGGGGCAAGGGCTGTCACATCCCCCCCTCTGCCAGCTCCGTGTCAAGTGGGTCTGTCCCCCAAAACGTGGCTGTGGCCAGCTGGACACCAGCCCCATGGGGAGCTCAGCCTGGCCCCGGGCAGGGCAGCAGAGAGAGGAGCAGGGCACGGAGACATTGGCCTGGGGCAGCAGATGGGGATGCCCCCCGGGGAATCTTGGGGTGCTCTTTTTAAGGTGTTAGAAAGGGGGGCTGCAGAGAGCCAGGGACGGGAGAAGCTGTAAAGTGACACTCTGAGGGTGGTGAGAGCCTGGCCCAGGTTGCCCAGGGAAGCTGTGGCTGCCCCATCCCTGGCAGTGTTGAAGGGCAGGTTGGATGGGGCTTGGAGCAGCCTGGGCTGGTGGGAGGTGTCCCTGCCCATGGCAGGAGGCTGGACTGGGTGATCTTTAAGGTCCCTTCCAACCCAAACCAGCTGGGGATGCTGTGACTCCAAAGAGGTAAAGCGAGGCCAAGCTGGGTGGCCAGGACAGACATAATGGGAAACGGGGCTGCATGGCCAGGCTGGGGCAGGGGACAGTGGCAGGAAGAGAAGTGTTTTGCTGTGCTGTGGGGAAGCAACCTTCAAAGTGGTGGCTGCAAAGCAGTCACATCCTGCCCTGCGCTGCAGACACCTCGTGCAAAAACCAAACCGCACCGATCGCTCACTGTGCCGGGGAGCACGGGCAGGGCAGGCAGGGCAGGGCAGGTAGGGCAGGGCAGGCAGGGTAGGCAGGCAGCACCTCTGCGGGTGAGGCAGCAAGCACCCCACCCCTTCCCGCCAGCATCCTGCCCGCAGCCCAGCTCGCAGCGGGTGACCCCCTGGCACGGCACCCTGCAGCATCCAGCCTCTGAGCACCCACTGCTGCACCCACCTGGACAGAGAGCCGCCCCTCGTCATCGGGGAGGATGCGGTAGGTGTGGACGTGCCGCTGGAACCTGGCAGAGAGCAGACAAGGGTCCCCCACGGTGCCCCCCAAGCGCACCAGGGGCATGTGGCAGAGCTGGGGGGTGCCTGGCACCCAGCCCGGCTGCAGAGAGGGGAACTGAGCTGCTGCTTCTGGAAAACAAAGCACCACCTGCAGCTCTGCACATGCACCCGTTGGCGGGGGGTGTGCAGAGCACCCAAACAGCTGCCCAGCCAGGGGTGCAGCGGCTGGGACCCCAGCGTGCCCTGGGACCCCAGCACCCTGGGTTTGCAATTTATCCAGCCAGGCTGGCTGTCAGGAAGGGGGTGGCGTTCGGCCAAAGCCACCAGGAACCCACCCTGCGTGCTCCCCAATGGAGACGTGTCACTGGGGCGCAGGCAGGGCGCAGGCAGGGCACAGGCAGGGCGCAGGCAGTGCTCAGAGGGGCTGCAAGCACCATCCCAGGCCTGGGGATGGCAAGAGGCCCCATGGGGGGCAGGGGAGGCAGCCCACAAGCCCCGGCATCGGAGACATTAACGTCATGGTCCGGATGCGGCTGCTTTGCGGGTTGGAGGGAGAGGGAATGTTTGTTCCTGCAGCCTGTCCTGCTCCTGCATGTGGGGCCAGGCCAGTGGGCAGATCCAAAGGGCTCAGGGTGCCCTGGATTTTGGGTCGTGCCTTCAGCAACCGTGTCACAGCAGGGCGCTGCTGGCCCAGGCTTCTGCCTGCTCCCCAGGACGCGGGTTTTCCCCCTGGTCTGACTTGGGGATCACCCAAAAAAAAACCCCGTGCCAGAGGGAGGTGGCACCACCCCAGCATCCCTGCAGAAGGCTTTTCCATCAGGTTTTTGGCCGTGCCAGGAGCAACGTGCCCGGAGTGGGGAGAGTGACAAAGGGACAAGAGAGAAGCCACAAGCAGAAGCCGGGCAGGATACTCACAGGAGGCACAGGGCGTACGCCCCCGAGACAGACTCACTGTCCCGCACCAGGAAGGAGCCGTCCCGCCCCGCCTTGGCCAGCAGCTCCTCTGCCACCACCCGGCTGATGTCCCGGTGGTACCAGCTCGCTGCCGCCATCCTCTGAAGCGGTGGGACACCAGCTGTGCTGTGTCCCTGTGGCAGCTCCTCATCGGGGCTCAGCAGCAGATGCTGGCCATCGGCTTGTCCTCAGGGCGGGCTGGTGAAGCTGAAGGTGAAGGTGGGGGTGAGGGACCAGCTCCCAGAACCCCAGCGAGTTGCTGGCGGTGCCAGTGGGTGCCAGTCAGACACCGAGGGGATGCTCGCAGGGATGGGGTGCCCCGTGGCCAGGCAGCCCGGCAGGAGCAGGGCTGGGGGGGCAGCTGGGGGAGGCTTGGGGGTCCAGACGCTCCTCACCGTGGGGGTCTCCAGCCTGCGGGGTGCAGGGAGGCAGAGAGAGGCAGATCAGTGAACAGACCCCCCTGTGCTGCTGCTGCCGCCCCAGCCCCGGAGCCACCATCCCGCCCCAGTTGCTCAGGGAGGACAGGCCACGCCAGCATCCTGGCAGCACACGGGGCGCCCAGACCTTGCCCCCCACACTCACCCTCCCTCGCAGACGCGGCGCGGGGCTCCTGCACCTCTCGCGGGGTGCTGGGGGCAGCGAGCTGAGCTGGCGGGGTGCAGCCCAAGCTGGAGCGGAGCCGCGACGATGCACCGGCCGCCCCGGGGCCCCTCCAGCGGGGGTCCCGGCACACGCCGCGGGGGTCTGAGGGTCCGGCAGCCCCACTTGCCCCCCGCTTCCCGTCCCCCCAGGCTGGGCCCGCTCGCTCGCTCCGCGGCAGCGCCTGCCCTGCTCTTCCTCCTTCTCGGCTCCGCTCTCCCCGCTGCCGGGACCAGCCTCCTCGCTCCTCCTCCCGCTGCGGCGGGAGCCCGTGCGGGGCTGAGCGGGCAGGCTGCGGGCAGCAGCGGGGCTCTGCCTGCACCCCCCGCCGCCCCTTCTCCCCAGGGGTGATGATGGGGGAGGGAGGGAACTGAACCTCGTGCAGGACGCCGAGAAAGGGCTGGTGTGGGGCAGCAGCTGCCCCTGAAACGTGCGCGGGGTGGTGGGCAAGTGGGCAGCCTGCGGGTGGTGACGGGGCTGCCTGCTCGCAAAGGTTTGCTGCCTGCTCCCGAGGGTTTGCTGCCTGCTCCCGAGGGTTTGCTGCCTGCACCAGGGATGAGATTTGCTGCCCACTGCCTGGAGAGGGAGATGCTGCAGGTGTGGGGCAGCTGAGCGAGCTGGGCACCCCTAATCCCATTCATGTCAGCCCATCCGTGGGTGCCCTGCCATCGGGCAGAGGGGACGCGGGGTCCAGGGACTCCCAGGAAGGGTTTGGGAGGTTTGTTTTTTTTTTTCCAGGCTGCAAATAGCAGCAGGGTTCCTGCAGCTCCCGGGTGCAGACCCAGAGGTTTTGCTCCTGGTGGCAAGCAGCGAGATGGCCGTGCATGTGCCCATGGCTCCCGGGGCAAGTGGCTGCCCTAGGGTGGCTAGCACCGAGTAATGATAGCCACCATCTGCTGCTGCAGTGCCCGGGAGCACCAGAGCTGCTCTGGAGGCAGATGAGACAGCGGGTTGCTGCCAGAGGAGGATGAGGACAGAGAGCCATCCTAAGCCTTCTGCTGCCCTTGGCATCATGAAGTTGTCTCCTGCAGCCATGAGCCCGAGGCAAAGGGACAGACCCCACACTGCCTCCCCAGCCCCCTGGCACAGATGTGCCAGAAGCCCCTTCCCAGACTTCTCCCTGGGCCCCTGGCCTCGAGAGGAACCTGTGGCCGAGCTCACCAAGAAGTCAAACAGCCTGCTTGATTTTGGGCTGGCAGCTCCAGGCCACACAACATCTCTCACCCGTGCCCACCACGGGACCACATAGTAATGAGGGGCTCTGGAAACCCTCATCCTGCCAGAGCCCCCCTCTCACCGGCGCTGCTCCTTCCTGTTACTTAAGAGGCAGCAGTAATTCCCCGCGGCCGCAGAGGCGCCTGCCTTCAGATTAGCGCCGTCCGCGACGCTTAATCCAGATCAGAGGAGGAAGACCTGGAGCTCCGAGGGGCTTTGAGCCATCAGTGGCACTGGCTGCTGCTGTTTACATAAGGCTGTGGTGCCTGGTGCCAGGGGCTGAGCTAGGACAGTGCCAGGACAACTGGTACCAGCACTCAGGGAGCTCTACCAGCACCCGGGACTGCTGCGTTTGGGGAGGTGATGTGGGGTCACCAGTGCCTGCTGGCTGGGTGGCTCCAGCTCTACCTGGGGCTCCTTTTGGAGGGGAGACCCCACAGGTGAGGGCACCAAAGCCCTGCAGGCATCCCCCAGGGCTCTGTCCCAGTGCCAGCACCAGCCAGGGATGAATCCAGGCCCCCACGCTCTCTGCCAGCCCCACATCTGCAGAGGTTTCTCCAGCACGTCCTGCCCTGCTGGAAGGGGCTGACTGAGCTGTGCCTCACACAGCACAAGGGCCTGGAGGGTTGGGTGGGATGTGTCAGATGAGAGGAGCCTTTGGCCATTTATTAAACAGGAAAAAGGAAGAAACCCTCTCTCATTTCCCTATTATTTTTAACACAGTGCTGCATCCCCCAGCTTCCTTCCCCAGCACTTGGTTGACAACACAGCTTGAGTGCGGGAAAGGATGTGGTCTCTCCATCTCACCACTGTTTTGAGGGGGAAATATCTGCTCCCCTACTTGGGAAAGGTCTCCCAGGCTGAATCCACCCAACTGGGATTAAACTGAGTTGAAGCTACACGTAATGAATCTGCTCTCCATCCTTGCCTTGGATCCTTGTGAATGGCACTAGTCTCAGAGGCCTCATTAAGAGCCTAATGAAGAACCACAAACAGAGAGCTTGGGATTAGGTCTCCTGGGCATGGCACTGGAGGTGGCTGCTCTGCCATCCCCCCTGACTGGGCAGTGGGTATCCAGGTGGGACTACATCCTCCTCTTCTGCCCTCCAGAGGGAAGGTCACAGTTCACGTGTCCCCCCCAACCCTGGCAGAAATAGCACCAGCTAATCTGCAAACTAATCAGCTCCCCCGGGTGCAATTAAAGAGATCACAAGTCCAAGGCAACACGTGCTGCCAGCTAAAGCCCTGGGCAGCAGGGCTGGTGGGGCTGTGGTGGCTCCCAGAGGCCCACGGGCACAGGTGGGCTGCATTTGGGAGGGGTTGGTACCCAGGTGATAAAGGTGGTTGAGCTGATTGAGGATGCTGGGTTGATGCTGCTGGCAGCTCTGGGATGGAGGTGCAGCAGTGAGCAGGGACATCCCACCCTTGGTGCTCAGCCAGAACCAAGTGTGTGCTCAAAGCAAAGGGTCTGGTGAGCACATGAGGGCTTGAGGGATGCTGGAGGTGAGAAGGGTGAGTGGGGCCTTACTGGAGCAGCTTGCCCTGGGCTGTCCTTGGGGTCTGTGCCCTGCTCCCAGGGGCAGCACCCATGGGAGCATCCCCAGCCACTCCTGCAGAATGGGATCCCACACTCCAGCTGCTGCCTAGAAGGACAGCAGTAGGGAGTGCTTCTCTCCCACCAGCCATAAGGCAAATCCACTCTGTGCTTTCAACAGTTTTCTATTTGCAGCAGCAAACCTTGAATTAATGATGTGCTAACCAGGTCAGGTGAGGCCAGCCAGTGGTGTTATGAAATGAGGTGGGGCTGAGCAGATTGCCCAGCGGTGCTGAGGGACAGTGGCAGGCCAGTGTCCCACCACCAAGGGGTGGCCAGCCCTTCCTTGCTGCTTCAGGAGGAGTGAAGCTTGATGTGGGACCTGCTGCTGCAGCCCCAATTCTTGCCTGCACCTTTGCCCCCCTGTCTTGTACATCAGCATCCCTGTGGCAAGGGTGTCTCCTGGGCCACAGCAGGTCACCTCGAGGTGACCAGCCAGCTGGGCACCTTGGCTGTGCAAGGAGCTGCCTGCACCTCCTGCCCGTCTGTTGACCACCCAGCAAAGTGTGTAAGGGAGGGACAAAACCCAGCAGGTCCCTCTCTCTCTCCTCTGCCATCTCCATCCAGCTCCCCTTGCCACGGGAGCCGCTGCTGAGAGCCCCCGCGGGAGCCCACCCTGCCGCCCGTGCCCCTGCCCACCCAGCACTAGAGCTTCCACCTCAATTACCATCACCTCGCCCCTAAGCCTGCTTTGCCAATCTCCTTAAGCTGCTTTCTCAGGGTTCCAGCAGCAGCCTTATTTATAGCTCACTCTTACTCCTGAAGCGTCTCCCCAGTTAATAAACTAAGAGGATTCCTCCCGCAAGCGCCTCTCCCGCGGCGCCCACTGCCCAGCCCAGCCCTGCCTGCCAGAGCAGATCCCAGGGGAGGGACCACTGGTGGGGGGTATAAGAAGCTACAGGTCTGGGAGCAACCCTGTAGTGACTGGGTGGCACTGGGAGGTGCTGGGAGAGGAAGAAGAGAGTGTCTGTCTGTCCGTCCAGCTGCCAGGTGAGTGCTGCCTGCTCTGCCGCCTGGGTCCTGCCAGTGCCTTGGGACACGGGTTCTGCTGTTCTGTGGGACACTCGGGATGTTGGTGCCAGGCAGTGGGTGGAGGGAGGGTGGCTGGGGGCTGGAAGGGGAAAGATGTGGCCAGAAGGATTTCAGCATGGCTAAGCCAGAGGGCAGGGCTGGAGGGCCTGGGGAGCTTAGCCAAGCCAGGAGGGGTCCAAGTCCCTTCTCTGGGCCTTGGGAGACCCAGAGGAGGGGTCCAGCTTTTCTCCACCTTCCACTGTCTTGTCTCCAATTCCTGGGCTGTGGAGAGGGACAAGCCTGCAGCACTGCTCTGCTCCTATTCCCTTTGCACCTTCTCTTGCAGCTGCCCAAGAAACCCTGCAGGTGAGGATGCCTGAGCTCCACATCCCACAGCACCTGAAGGCACCAAAGATCTTGTGCTCGGGACTAATCCCTTGTTTTTCTGTGGGGAAGAGGATCATCTCCTCCCCCTGTGGCAATTTTTTCTTTCTCCCCAGCATCCCTGTTGCATGAAGAGGCAACTCTGCCCCACGTGCACCTGGGGCTTAAAATCCTGCCTGGGCTTAAGCTCTGCTTATATCAGAGCTGCCTAAATTTAAGAAGCTGAGCTCATCCCATCTAATCTCCCTGTGAATCAGATGATGATCAGCGTGATATTTACCGTTTAATTCTGGACTCCAAGGCTTGGGGAAGCAAAACACAGGCAGCATGGTTGGGCAGGGCTGGGCAGCCCTGGCTGGGCTCTGGGGGTGAGGAACCCAGTGATGGGGATGGAGGGGCCATGGGCTGGGGCCATGCACCCCAAACCCCCCTGCCCACAGAGCAGTTCAGCTGCCCTCGACCTTTCTACGTGTGGTTTCTTCACTCTTCCATGGAGGATGGGACAAAATGAGCCCATTTCTGCCATTAAGCCATGACAGCCCATTTCCTGCAGGCAAGAAAAAGTCATTAATTGAAATTCCATAAGCCCTTTTGTTCATTTTCTCACCTTTCCCAGCCTTCAACTCACTTCCTTGGGAGCCACCCCTATTTAAGCCTGCTTACCTGGGGCATCACTCTCCCTTTTTCCCTTCCTCCTCCTCTTCACCACATTTTCAGCCAGGGCTGAGGGCTTTACAGGGCTTGGCTGTTCCACCAGGTCTCCAGCCACCACTGTGTCCCTTCTGTGTGTCCAGGAGCTGGGCAGCCCCAGCTGGACCCCAAGCACCTGAGCTCAGCAGCACCAAATCCTGTGGGCTCTGCAGTTCCTTGGGATGAATCCAGAGGGATTCTGTCACACTGGCTGGAAATGGCCACAGCTGCCCCTTCCCCACCACCTCACTCAGCACCTCCCCTTCATCTCTTCCCACAGATCCTTGCCTGCGTGGCCGCTGACTTAAAATGGCAGAAGGAAAGTAAGTGGCCTTTTCTCCCTATTTTTATTCCTTTCTCTTTGGTTGGGATGGAGCAGGGGGCTGTGAGGCAGAGCCCTGCAGCTCCCCCCACCTGCTGCCCCCACGGGAGGGTTGATGTGCCCACTGCAGCCACCACAGGGCCAGCAAAGCACCTTCTCTTTTCTTCTGCATGTTGTTGCTTTCTCACTTGCCCACGAGACACAGCTGCCAGTGCACACCCTCCTCCATGGTCACACGCTGAGCTCAGGATCATGGCACCCCCTGGGGCTCACCAGGGCAGGTCCAGGCTCCCAGTTTGCAGGACACTGAATTCCCCAAGGCCAGGACACCCTGTGCACACTCTGGCGTAGCTGTTGGAGATGCATCGTGGTCACAAGGAAGCCCTCACCTCCTTGCCCCTTCTCTCCCTCCCTGCCCTGGGAGCTGACTGTGCCCCATCCAGCCTCACCCAGGGCGTTCCCAACCCACCTATCTGTGTTTCCTCCACAGGGTGTTCAAGAAGACCAGCCCCAATGGCAAGGTAAGTCCATGCCCGCAGAGACAGGACCGCGCGCCCCGTCCCCATGGTGTGGGCTGTGCTGGGGCTTCAATGTGGTGGCTCTGCCCACGGGATGGGACACAGGCTGGGTTTTCCTTCCCTTTGGCATCTCCTGCTTGACTCCTGCCACGCCACTGTAGGGCTTACGTTTCAGAAACAGAAATAAACCACACCCTACCTGAACCCTCCAGCGCGGCGCCTTGCCCGACGCACCAGCGGCAGGATTAACGAGCCCCACCACACCCCCCAGCCTTGAAAGCTCTGGTGGGTCCAGTGGCAAAGTCTAACCCATCCCCTTCTCTCCTTTTGCTATGTGCTGCCTCCAGCTATCCCTTTACCTGGGGAAAAGGGATTTTGTGGATCATGTGGACAAGGTGGACTCTGTAGGTGAGTGGGGTCATGCCATGGAAGCAAGAGCAGCAAGTGGCACGGGAGACCTGTCCCTGTGCCAGTGGTTGCCTACCTCTGCTTCCTGCTGGAGCTGGAGGAGCAAGGGCAGCTCTAGAGGAGCAAATCCCCTGTTTTCCTGCAAATACCCTTACAGAAAAATGGTGGGGAAAGGGACAAAGCCCCTTTTGCAAAATGAGCTGGCCGTGCTGCTGGTGGGGATGCTGGAGGAGGCATCACCATCCCCCTGACCAGCAGTTTCCCTTGGTCGTCTCCCCAGCTGATGAGCATCCTATTTGACTTTAAAAAGCTCTGCATTTTTACAAGGATCTTCCCAGGCAGCCAAGCTCACCAGCCCTTCTTCTCTGGTTCTTTGCAGATGGCATCTGCCTGATCGACCCGGAGTACCTAGAGGACAGAAAAGGTATTAAGACACAAACCCCCACGTTATGAGGGGAAGGGATGGAAACCAGTGCAAAGCTCACAAGCAACCTGGGCCTGTAGTCAGGTTAAACCTGCAGTGGGTCATCTACAGCTCGGTGTACATCAGGGCCACAGCAGCTGACCTGGAGGGGAAGGCTGTTTCTTTCTTCTCATCTCTTCTGCCTGGGGCACCAGCTCTCAAGCTCCCTGTGCCTTGCAGAAAGCAGTGATGGATCTTGTTGACTTTATACTTAGTGTTTGAGGTCCAGGCCCTGGTAACAGAGTCATACTTCTCCTAAAGTGTTACTAGTTTGTCATTGAATTGTTTTGGTTGGAAAAGACCTTTAAGACCATCACGTCCAACCGTTCCTCCAGCCCTGCCAAGGCCACCACTAACCTGTGTCCCTCAGCACCACATCTTTGAAATCCCTTCAAGGATGGTGACTCCACCTTCTTTCCTTCCTCCTCATGCAACCCTTTCCCACCTCTGCCTTCCCTTCCCCTCACCCTTCCCCTCACCCCACCCCTCTCCCTTCCAGTATACGTGACGCTGACTTGCGCCTTTCGCTACGGCCGGGACGACCTCGACGTTATCGGCTTGTCCTTCAGGAAGGACATCTATGTTGTGACCACCCAGCTCTACCCACCAGTGCCGGACCAGACACCCAAAACCCTCACTCCCTTGCAGGATAAGCTGATGAAGAAGCTTGGGGAGAATGCCTACCCTTTCACTTTTGAGGTAGGGGCTGCTCAGCCTTTCCCAGCCGCGCACCTCCACGGCGTGCACCAGGGCTCGGCTCTGGGCACTCTCTTTATCCACATTTTCCTCTCTTTCCCTCTTCTACCCAGATTGCCACCAACCTGCCCTGCTCAGTCACCCTCCAGCCAGGACCAGATGATGTGGGAAAGGTGAGCTGCTGTCCCCAGCCCACGTCCCCTGGGTCCATTCCCCCTGGCAGGGGGTTAAGTTGTGGGGTGCCAGAACCACGAGCAGCTTCTCTTTCATGGGGACGTGGCTACGGGGTGAGGGCTGGGGAGGAAGGATGGTTGGAGTTGGGACCAGGATCTCTGCGGATGCACTGGAGGAAGAAGGGGAATGAATTTAAACCTCAGGCAGCTCTGAGCCCCTCCTGTTTAGTGACCATGCATGTACCCCCAGGCCTGCGGCGTGGACTTCGAGGTGAAAGGATTTTGTGCTGAAAATCTGGAGGAGAAAATTCACAAGAGGTACTTGCTGGGGATCTCCTTCCTGCCCCCAGGCCCTAAAACTGAACCACCAGATGGTTTTGGGGTGGCCAGCTCAGGGGGCAGGCTGAGGATCTGCTGTCAGCCTGGGCCGTGCTTGGAGGGGGTACTTTGCCCAAGGACAGGCAGCTGTCCCATGTCAGTCCCCACCACCTCCTGCAGCTTGCATCCCTTGGCTGGAGACACCATGATGTCCCCAGAGACAGCCAGTGTGTCCCCCTGGAAGGCCATGACGACACCTCCCTGCTGGGGAGGGCCGGGGGTGACAGCTTCTCACCCCACAGGAACTCGGTGCGTCTCATCATCCGCAAGATCCAGTTTGCACCCGTGACCACGGGGCCAGGCCCCAAGGCAGAGACCACCCGGCAGTTCATGATGTCTGACAAGCCCCTGCACCTCGAAGCCTCCCTGGAGAAAGAGGTGAGCGTGGAGGCTGCGCCCTGCCTTGTGCCACCAGGTGCATCCCCAGGGACGGTGACCGGGATGCCCGCTCATCTAACCCAGCCTCTGCCCCCTGCAGATCTTCTACCACGGAGACCCCATCAACGTGAACGTCAACATCAACAACACCACCAACAAGATCGTGAAAAAGGTGAAGATTTCAGGTGAGAAGGGGGCAGGAGGGACACGCCCTGGGGGCCACCGCATCCCAGCCTCCCTGGCAGGGGTGGGGATGGCGTGTCTGTGGCTCTGCTGCCTCACCAACGCTGCTCCCCCCCTGGTCTCTCCTCAGTTGAGCAGACCACAGACGTGGTCCTCTATTCGCTGGATAAATATGCAAAGACCGTGTGCGTCGAGGAGTTCATGTGAGCAAAGAGGGGCTGGGGGAGGTGCGGGACGGCGGCGAGAGGGAGGAAGAGAAAGGAGGAGGAGGGGGAGAAGGGGTGAGGAAGACGGTTTTACAGCAGGCAGCAAAAATAGCAGAAGAGCAGATGCAAAGGAAGCAGAAGAGAGGGAAGGTTGTGGACACCGTCGTCGTCCCCCCCGGGTGCAAACCGGTGTCTGCTGGGGAAGCCCCTGGGGAAGGTGCAGAGCGGCCCCAGCTGCCTGCTCGCCTCGCTTTGCATCTCTGAGGCTCTGCCCTGAGGGCGGAGGCGGGGGCAGAAAAAAGAAGTGGTTGTAGATGGGAATGAAAGGAGGAAACGAGCCCAGGCAGCTGTGAGGAGAGGGCCGGGGTCGCTGGTGTGGTGCTGAGCATCCCCGGAGGGGTCTGAGCATCCCTGGAGGGGGCTGAGCCATCCCCAGAGGGGGCTGAGCATCCCCGGAGGGGTCTGAGCATCCCCGGAGGGGTCTGAGCATCCCTGGAGGGGGCTGAGCCATCCCCAGAGGGGGCTGAGCATCCCCGGAGGGGTCTGAGCATCCCCGGAAGGGTCTGAGCATCCCCGGAGGGGTCTGAGCCATCCCCAGAGGGGTCTGAGCATCCCCAGAGGGGGCTGAGCCATCCCCAGAGGGGGCTGAGCCATCCCCGGAGGGGGCTGAGCCATCCCCGGAGGGGTCTGAGCATCCCCGGAGGGGGCTGAGCCATCCCCAGAGGGGTCTGAGCATCCCCGGAGGGGTCTGAGCATCCCCGGAGGGGGCTGAGCATCCCCGGAGGGGGCTGAGCATCCCCAGAGGGGGCTGAGCATTCCCGGAGGGGGCTGAGCCATCCCCGGAGGGAGCTGAGCGCCCACCAGGCTGGTGCTGCCTCTGAGCTCTCCTCTCCCACCCCTTCCAGTGAGAACGTGCCAGCCAACTCCACCTTCTCCAAAACATACTCCGTCACCCCCCTGCTCTCAGCCAACCGTGAGAAGCGAGGCCTGGCTCTGGATGGCAAGCTGAAGCACGAGGACACCAACCTGGCCTCTACCACCGTGTAAGAGCTGGGCAGGCTTCCCCACCACAGCCAGATCCAGACCTTCCTCCCTCTCCCACAGCACAGGGTGCTCTGGGTTCCTGTGCCTGAGCCCACCCTATCCAGCTGGAAAACGTAGGGGTTTTGTGACACGGGCACAGAGCCACCTCTCCACCTGGTAGGATCCGTAGCTTCCCAGTCCCAACCACCACCAAAGCCTCAGCATCCCCCTGCAGAGCTGCACTGGGCCGTGCCTGGGGAGCCAATCCCACCTCAGGCTGCTCCAGTGGCCTCCAAAAACTGCTCCACGGCTTCAGCCAAGCATCCTGCCCTCCCCCCTCTCTCACTGGCACGTCGTGTTGTCCTCTCCTGCCAACCCCCAGTCTGCCCCCCATGAAAAGGGGGCCTGGAGACAGCCCTGGGTGCAGCAGTGGGGTCTGCCAGCAGCACTGCCCACCCCACCACTCCCCTCTGCCTTTCTCCTAGGCTGAGACCCGGCATGGACAAGGAGGTGCTGGGCATCCTGGTGTCCTACAAAGTGAAGGTCAACCTGATGGTGTCCCGAGGAGGGTGAGGCTCTGTGGGCATTATGGGGCAGGGACCACCCCCTGGGGCTGTGCTGTGGGATCCCCTACCAGAGGGGAGGTGATGAAGGGACTCAGCCCACAGACCCCTCATCCCTGCCCCCAGGCTGTGGGGCAGCCAGGCTGCTCTCTGCCTCCTCCCACCCCATCACCCTTCATCCCTATTATAAATCATCTTCTACCTTCTTAGAAAGCAAAGTCTAACACCTCCCCTCCTCTGCCTTGGCTGATTTCTGTCCCTTCTCTCCCTCTGCTGCAGCATCCTGGGGGATCTCACTGCCAGGTAAGGGGGGAGCTGGCCAGGGAGCTGAGCCCCTACGGGGGGCAGGGTGGGTGTGTTGAGATAAGTGCTCTTCCTTCCAGTGACGTTGGCGTGGAGATGCCTGTCACCCTGATGCACCCGAAGCCTCCAGAAGGTGAGTAGCACCTGGGATGATGGCAAAATGTTGGGAGGGGAACTGGTAAAACAAGGCTTGTGCAGCCACCTCCCTGCAAAGGGCCCTGCTCTGCCCAGGACCAGCATGGGGGCAGCTCTCCCCCCCCACAGCACCCCAGCTGCTGCCTGTCCCAACATCTCCTTCTGGGAAAAACATCTGAGCATGAATCACAGAATCATAGAATGGTTTGGGTGGGAAGGGACCTTAAAGGTCATTAAGAGGAGCTGTTGTTTGCAGTATCCTTTCTGTACTAACCTACACGTCTGTCTCTCTCCCCATCCTTGCCTCCCTGTGCTCTGCTTATCAATGGACTCCAGACAAGGCCAGGTAAAGAGACATTTCCTTCTAGTTCCAGCCAGCGCTTCCTCTTAACACATAAACCCCACAGCTCCATGGGGGATGGATGTGACAGATCCATCACGGGTGGACGTGATGCCCCATTCCAGCCCGAGGTTACCTCCTCAGATTAAATCCCCCAGGCCTCAAAGTCCTGAGCCCCTGTGTGGCACCCCCAGAGTGGCACGGGCAGCAGGAGCACCATCCCGGGCTGGGAGGACTCCAGTGCTTGGCTCAGCACGTGCTCTGCAAGCTTCCAGGCCTGCGTTTTACAACTCCCCTTGCTGCAGGGCCAGCTGCTCCCAGACCTCTCCTTGTCCCTCAGCCACAGCCAGCAGTCTCTGTCTCCCAGCCACAAGTCACTGCTGGACATCATGTCCCCTTGGCCCCGTGCTGAGGTCCCTCAGTCACCAGAAGCCCCTGCCCCCGTTGCCTCTTCTGCTCCCACCACACGAGCTCCTTCCAGCTGAAGCCACAGTTGGAATTGCTTCCCTCTGGGAAGCCTCAGCCTGTCAAACCCATGCCTGGCAGCCCTGCCTGGCAGCCCTGGGTGGTTTGGTGTGGGTTACACCCTGCAACAGGACACGAGCACCTGGATTTGGAGCCTGGAACCTCAGGCTGCAACTGCAGAGCTTTCCCACCCCAGCCCATCAGGTTCCTAGCTCAGCAATGATCTTTAAACTTCCAGAGGAGGAAATCTCTTGGCCCACCCCCACCCCTTCTCCCTGTAGGTTTCACCAAGTCGTTTCACATCCACAGGCTTTTGGCAGCAGTTTTGCTGACTCTTTTCCATTTTCTTCCCCCATTTTTCATTTGGTGCCTCTCCCTTGATGCCATCTACTCCTCGCCTTTTGCAACAAGGTAACTAATCTCATTGTCTCCACTGTAAGGTCCTTTCCTTGTTGTTTTGTTTTTTCCCCCTTGACAAGGCAAAGCATTGTCTTACCAAACAAAAAAAATAATAATAGGCTGGAAGTTGCAGTTGGGTTTGGTCAGACACACATTAGCAACTGGGCTGGCTCTGTCCCAGATTTGTGTGCTCAGAGGGACCCTGGGCTGGGCAGGGGTGACCCCTGGCTTGTCGTCCCCCAGGGGGAGGAGGGTTTGGGTGTCTCTTTGCATGCCAGGGCGGGTTCCTCACCTGGCTCCTCTCCCCCTCTCCAGCGCGGAGGATATTGTCATCGAGGAATTCGCTCGCCATAAACTCAAGGGAGGCAAAGATGACGAAGAAAAGGAGGAGGAGGGTGACAAATAGAGCTAATCTGCTGCCTGCTCACCGGGGAACATCCCCCCCCGCTCCCCCACGGCCCGGGTTGGGCCGTAGATGCCCGTAGCTGTGCTTCCCACCCACACAGACACCTCAGGACCCATCCCCGTAGCTACACCCTCCACCCCCGGGGGCTCCTGGCACCGACTGGCGCTGGAAAGCCGGGCAACAACGCAACCTACAAGACGGTGCCCTCCCACCTCCCTGGCACCCAACGCGAGGACGGGGCGGGGGGGGGATAAGGCCTGGGGAGGGGTCGCCACGGGAGCGCCATTGCTCTGTGATCAATAAAGACGCGCCAGTGGGACCGCTGAAGGCTGCGTGTCGTGGTGAGGGGGTTGGGAGAAGCGCTGGAGGACCCGTTGGCGGCCGCTCCCCCCCGCCCCGGGTCGGGCCTACCTGTCGGTAACAGGCCTGTACAGGGGGGTAGGCCCAACCCGGGGCGGGGGGGAGCGGCCGGTTGCCGTGGCAACGCGCCGCCCCGGCGGAAGTGACGCAGCGGCGCCGTTGTGCGCGCGCGCGCGCGGCGGCGTCTCCTCCTTCTCCCTCAGTCACGGCTCGGCCTCCCCGCGCCGCCATGTCCGGCCCCGGCAGCGGCAGCGGCGAGTTCGGGAACCCGCTCAGGAAATTCAAGCTCGTCTTCCTGGGCGAGCAGAGCGGTGAGAGGGACCGAGCGGCGGCGGGGGGCGCGATGAGGAGGGGTGCGGGGGGGTGGGGGGGGGGGGTGTGCGGGTGAGGGGCCGTCGCGGGCCTCTCGCTGAGGCGGGGGCCCTGAGGAGACGAGGAGGGGTTTTTCCTCCCCCCGCCCCAGGCTGGGTTGTCCGCCCTGCGGGTATGAGGTGGTGGGAGACGCGGGCTTGGCCTAAGCCGTGCCAGGCCCCGCTGCCAGGGCCTCCTCCCGGGGTCCGGGCCTTGCTCGGCGCCTGGAGCAGCGCGGTGGTTCTGGGGCTGCTGCTCCGCCCTGCGTCTGCTGGCTGCGGCCGTGCCCGCACCGAGCCCTCGGCATCTTCCACCCCATAAGGAGGAAATTCTTCCCTGCGAGGGTGGGGAGAGCCTGGCCCAGGTTGCCCAGGGAAGCTGTGGCTGCCCCATCCCTGGCAGTGTTGAAGGGCAGGTTGGATGGGGCTTGGAGCAGCCTGGGCTGGTGGGAGGTGTCCCTGTCCATGCAGGGGGGTTGGAACTAGATGATCTTTAAGGTCCCTTCCCACCCAAACCATTCCATGATTTTCTGATACACTGGAGAGAGAAAATGAATGGGAAAGCAGTGCTGGTTGTGTGGTGTGGCTGGTGCCTGCCTTACCTCTTTGTTTTCTTGTTTTGCCTGGAAGCTGCCTCCCTCTTCTACCCCTTCCCTCATTCTGAATGGATGAGTTGTGTCTTTTTTCTTGAGATTGTGGTGTTCCTGGCTGGATTACTCTCTTACTGCTTAGCTCCACCTCAATCCCAGAACTGTGGGTCTTGAAGGGATTTCCAGAAGTTATCTAATTCCCCTGCCTTACCACAGCAGGGTCAGTGTTGCTGCTGACAGACATTTGTTTAACCTGGTTTTACTCTTCACAATTTCACAGTCTCTCTAAGCAGCATATGCCTTTTCCCTCTTCTCTTCCATCCACACCCTTTGAATTTTCCTTGGCTTCCTCCAGCTTCCTGAGAGAGAATCAAAGACCTTATCTTTGCTTCTTATCACTGAGTTTCTTGACAAGATTTGCAAACCTTAGGGTTTTTAAGCAAGCCACCCGAGTTTACTCTGTATCTAAAATCTTGGTGTGAGGAAAGGATGGAAGTCTTGAATGTTGCTCATCTCTCCATCCAGAGGCAGCCACACAGCACCCAGGACATCACTGTGGCTTGTTTTGGTGTTTGTGTCTAGAAGTCCAAACCTTGGTGATTACATAAGTAGCAAATTACGAGTAATAAAGCAGATTTATTGCCTGCTTAAAGCAAACAAATTAATAATCCTTTGTCATCTCCATCACAGTGTGCCGAATTTTCAGGCCTGGTTTTCACTGTGATTAATTTTTGACCTACTGAGATGGATTTGGCTTAACATCCCTTGGTCATTTGGTAAATGAGTTCCTTAGCTGTCTTTTTGCTGGGAAATATCCTTAGGTTGGCAACTTCCTTCTGATCCTGTCACTCTCAAAGCAGCAGTTACTTTGGTTTTTTTCCCCACTGCTGCTTGAAAGTTATTTTTCTCTTCTTTTATAGTTGGGAAGACCTCTCTGATCACCAGGTTTATGTATGACAGTTTTGACAATACTTACCAGGTATGTGGTAGTGGGTTTTATTTTTAATATATATATGTATCTGGGTAAATCTGTTCCCTGCTGCTACGTTTCTCCAGGAGGTGTCAGGTCAATATCATGTGTGAGGTTGTCCAGGAGCCTTGCAGTGGAGATGAGACTTCATGGTGAAGCCCAACATCTGGTGTGATGTCAGGAATTAAGAGTATACAGGAAAGAAGCCAGGTTTAGATCCTGCCTGGGTACGTGAGGAGCTTCAAGGAATGGGAAGAGATATTGGTTTATGGTGTTGGCTGCCAGAGAAAGGTGATGATCAGGATGGGCATGGAAGTCTCAAGAAAGAAAGAATAAGACCTGAACATACTTGTGGTAGTTCTTGGTCTCTACCATCTGAGTCCAGAGTGTATAGGTGGATCTGCAAGAAGTCACCATGGTTTATTCTCTCAAGTAATTTGGTTTAGTACTATTTTTTATTTAAAGCAAAAGGCTAGAAAAAGCCAGGGAAATCTTGGCAGGGACAGAGTAGGGTAGGGATGAAGAAGCTGCAGATGGGAAGCTGAAGATGTGCAGGAGGCCTGAAGATAGCAGGAGGAGCTAGGTGCCTCAAAAGCACTTAGCAGTATTCCAAGGGAATATCTGCTTAAGGAAGATGAGATTGTGGTGTTCTCTTTGAATTCAGGCCAGAAAGAGATACTGGTTTCTTCTGGAGTAATTTTAAGCTGGAAAAGAAAGAGAAGAAATTGCTGTCCAGGAGTGGAAAGAGGCTGAGAGAAAGAACTGCCTGGACATGAAGCTTCTGCTTGTCACTGGAGAGGGAACACACTCTGGAATGAAAGCCCCGAATACAAACATGGCTTTTTAGCTTTCAGCACAATTGCCTGTCATCTGTATTTGTAGTTTGCTCCACCTCTCATTATTTCTAATGAGGTAACTCCTACCAGAGGGAGTTGCAGTAGACCAGGAGGAGATGCCTGTTCAGATAGGATCTGTGTTGGGATGTGGGAATGCCTGAGGGTAGAATCCAGACTCCAGGTTCTTGTGCAGTTGAGCAGTGTGGGAAGAGCTCTGTGAAACCAAGGCGGTGCAGATACAGACTGCTTTGCTTTTATCGGCTGCATTGGAGGCAAAAGTCTTCAACAGCTTAACTCTAAGTTTCTGAGAGCTTGTGGAGAAAGGTCTGATGTGCAGGTGCTGGAAGGGGGGGGGGGAGGGTTGCAGTTACTGATGCTTTTCTTCTTTCCAGGCGACCATTGGAATTGATTTCCTGTCCAAAACGATGTATCTTGAAGACCGCACGGTAAGTGAGGCAGCTGCGTGGTGGTGTGTCAGCTGCAGGGGGGAGCACTGCCTGCTCCTGCCCCTGCCTCCTCCAGTGGCTGCTGCAATCCCACAGGATTGGAATCAAACCACTGACCCACTCTCCTGTTTCTGGTGCTTCTTAAGATCTGGTACCTATCTGGTGGAATGAAGTCAAAATCTTTTCATTCCAGACTGGGGCAAGCTAATGTCTGTATGCCAGGCAGTGCCTGCTCTGTGTACTCTAGGCATGGTTTGCTCCCAGAATTTGCAGCTCTGCCTTTGGGATTGTCAGTATAAATGGGTCTGAGCAGACTGCATGTATTTCCAACCCTTGAAGTTATTCACAGTTACCACTGGTGCCATAGATCCTCCCCATAGAGAGGCTCCTCTAGTAACACAGGTCTCTTAAGAAAGCAGTTTTGCATTTAGCTTGCATGGGATTCCTTTTCTACATAAAGAGATCCCTCTCATCCCTCTCCTGTCTTTCAATATTTGTCTTTTCATTAGTTCACATACTGCTACTGCTTGCCTTTTTGCTAGTTTTACTGCTGGTTGAGGAGTGTGAAACTGCTGGGGGCAGGAAGGGGCCAGAGGCACGATGGAAATCCTTTGTGTTGCTTTGGGTCTGGTGCTTCTGAAGAAGTCTCAGCCCAGTGTGTGTGCTGAGTTTCCTGAGTGCTTCTCTGCCATCTCAGCAGTGATTCACTGTTAGAAAAGACATGGCTTAGTCTTTGGGAGAAACTACTAGGATAAAATTCTTCAGTAGTGCTGGCAGAGGCAGAAGGAGAGAAAAGTCTTGGGAATGCAGGTTGACACCTGTGAAGGCAGGTTGGAGTGCCTGGGTGCTGTTTTCAGCAGTGGTGTCTTGATTTCTTGTGATCGTGTGGGTCAGGATGTCCTTCACCTGCTGGCCTGCTATCCAGAAGACACCATTTTCCTTCCCGTGCTGGATATACTGTTAGCTCTCCTGGTTATCTAAGTGGTCCACAAAGCCCATGAAGCCTGTTTAAATAACAGAGAGGTGTTTGATGTGGGTAAAGGGAAGGAGAAGTACAAGCACATGAGCTCAGAAAACTCAGGCAGAATTTCTCAGCTATAGCCAATGCTGTGTTTTGCAGCAGCTTTGACTGCTGAGCCTCTCACTGCAGTTTGTGCTTTGGAATATGTGACATGTCCTTACACCAGATGATAGATCCTGAAGTTATATCTGTGCCAGGTCACTCCGCTCTAAACGTGGTCTGGGTAGCACGCAGTAGCCAGCAGAAGGCACAAACACACATGGAGTTATGTTCTTCAGAACCATCTCCAGTGGCCTCCCACAGAGGGCAGCTGAGGGTGGGTAATTTCCAGCATGTTGCCCTCACACTGGGAGCTGTGGCACTACCTGAGCTGGAGCCACCAGAAGCCCCATCCTTGTTCCCACCCACCAGGCTGACAGTCCTGTACAGTGACAGCCCCATTCTTGAAAGACCCATGAGTATTTCCATAACTATGTCTAGGTACCTTCCCAGGCTTGGAATTTAAGCCCAGGATAAGCCAGTCTGGAGGGTGCCTGCTGCTGTGGCTTGGTGCCTGACACCAGTGGGTCCCCAGGAGCAGGGTGATGTCCTTGGGGTCAGGAGTGGGCACTCCCAGCTAGCTGGAGGCTGCAGGGGCTTGTGTGGTTGTTCCAGCCAGAGGCCCCAGGCAGGATGCTCAGCTGTGTGTGCTTATTGCCCTGCTTAGCAGGTGGTGTGGGAAGGTTTTTTTAAGTATGTCTTGGTTTTATGGTTAAATGGAAGAAAATGTTCCTGTGTGAGAGGTCCTGAGGGGTCTGTGGTGGGAGGAAGGTCTTTCAGAGGTGCTGGGCTGAGGTTACAAGAACACCAGTGCTGTTGGCTCTTTGCCCATTTCTGTTCCATTTCAAGTTTCCTTTTGTTGCGTTGTTTGTTTTTTTTTTCCCCTGCGATATATTTTCTTTTAATTTTCATTTCACTTGAGTTTTGGTTTTGTTCTCCATTTTCCTGCTCTCCCCTTTTCCCCTCTTCCCCTACACTTCTCCATTTCCCAGATCAGGCTGCAGCTGTGGGACACAGCCGGCCAGGAGAGGTTCCGCAGCCTCATTCCCAGCTACATCCGTGACTCTGCTGTGGCTGTCATTGTCTTTGACATCACAAGTAGGTATTGAGCCCAAGGGTCTGCAGGGACCTTGCCTTTAACACATCCCTTTTGTGCACTGGGAGAGGTGGTGGTGTGTGAAAGAAGTCCTGTCAGCCTGAGGACTGTGGGTGTGCTGTGGGCAGAGGTGGAGTAGCCGAGCATCTTCCCCCACAACCAGTGGTAGCTCCATCCCATAATTCAGAAATTGGGGGAATTTTTTAACCCTGGTCTACTCAAAGCTCCAACAATGGAAGTGGTACACAGAGGGGTTGGCAGGTAGGTGACAGGGGTGGTGCCTTCCCGTGTGCCTGTGCTGGTTGCAGTGAGAGGTGATTGGTTGCCTTTGGAAAGCATTTTACTTTGTCTGGTTTGGGTGGGTTTTTTGTTTTTTCTTAAAACCTCAACATGAAATTTTTCTCTCTGCATAACTAGAGGGATAATACTAGTAACAGCTTCAGATGTCAAAACAAAGGAACACTGTCAGGGTAGGTGAAACAATCCAACACCCATGTAAATAAAACCTCTGTAGGAATTTGTGTGGAATCAAGACTTCTGTTTCACTGAAGGTGAGAGCTGGTGGTTCATGTGAGAGAGCTTTTGAAAGAGGAGAGGTACCACTACCATCATTTCTAAAGAATGAACAAGTTTATGGGGAAATTCTCTACAACTTGGCATAAATATTTTAGTATAAGATACAAATGCAATTATTTCATTGTAAATCCTTATTATTGGTTCCTTTTTAACGAAGCTACAGCATCAGCAAAGATATCTAGGCAGGATTTATACCAGAGAGCCAGCACCATGTGGACAAAGTCTGAGTAAAGAATGTAGCACAGATGAAGAACCTCTTGCCCACCTTTTATTCTGTCACAAAGTCTGGATTATAGTGAAGCTTTGTGGACTATGGATTTTTTTGCTTTGGTTCACTGAAGTGCTTAAGAAATAGTAGAGTTCTGTTATGATTTATCCTAAGTGTTAAGGGCAAGCAATTACCTGGTCTTTCCTGTAGCAGAAGTAGCTGACTCTGGGAGGATTTCTGGTTTGGTGCAAACAGGTATAAAGCTGAAGTGATCTGTTTGGTGTTTGAGGAGTGCTGAGATGTGCAGGTGATGGGCACACAGCTGGGTGAGGCAGCCTGGCCAGGCTCCATAGTTTGTCATCTCTTCTCCCCCATGTTGTGGAAGGTACAGGACACTGATTATCCAGGCAGGTGGAAGAGTCTTGCCACATTCTAGGATATTCTTAATAGCTTCCAGATGTGTAAAAAATAGTTGAGCAATAGCTGATGTCATCATGCCTTGGTAAGGGTCTGATCTTTTCAGGTAATTTCATTTTTTCTTGCTGTTGTTCCTAGTAACTGAAAGACTTTTGGTTTCCTTGTGTTATTGAAGCAACATGCCCATGTACTTCTGAGAGCACGGTGGTGAGCACTGGTTCCTTTACCACTCTGAAGAGCTGCATATTTGTGTTATCTTCAGTGGTAACTGTGTTTGGGAACCTCAGATGGTCTCCTGTAAGTTAATGCTGCTCATTGTAGTGTAAAATAGGGACAGTCCCATAGGACATATTTAAGTACCAGCCAAGATGCTCTTAAACTAGTAGAGGAAAAACTGTTAGCTAATGTGTGGGGAGCTGAGAAGAGCAAGAGAAATTGCTCAGTTATTGTTACCTGCTGGGCAAGAAATGCAAGTGGCCTGTGGAGAGATCTATGGTGACAGTCCCTACTGCAACTCAGGGCCCTCTCTGAACAAGTTACCCCGTTTCTGAGGCAGGCTGGGTTAGTGTTTGGTTGAGGACCTTTCTCTGCAGACCAGTTGGGTCATGAGCCTGCTCTCATGTTTGAGTGGGTTATTTATATTCCCTCTTCCCCTCCAAAATGGGCACACACAGACTGGGATTTGTATAAAGGAGAAGCCTCAGGAACACATTCCTGTGTGATCTGCCCCAGGTGTTGCTGCTGCAGCGGGGGGGGGTTGGACTTGATGATCTTCAGAGGTCTCTTCTAACCCCTATGATTCCATGAACACTGCAGCTGGCTCCCTCAGCTCACTTCAGGGGTGCCTGCACGTGGTGCCCACACACTAGCTGAAACCTTCCCTCAATTCGTGTCACACTTCACTACAATAAGCTTAGTGGGACCAGTTCTTTCCCCAGACTGTGGTGCTTCCTTTAGTTATCTTTTGGATGGTGAGTCTGAAAGTTGGAGTGTTTGAATCACCACCCTGGTAAAATTCCTGGTGTAGCAGCAATGTCTTGGGGACCATGTGGAAGCTTGTTGTGAAGTCCAACAGCAAGAGCCCAAACCTGTCATTATCAATCTGACCTGCTGGCACCAGAGGGATATTGTCCAGGTGCTTGGAGTTTTATCACCCTGAGTTTCCTGGGGTAATGGGGAGCCCTGACTTTTGCTGCTGTACTCAAGGCTGCCTTCAGAACGAACCAGGAGCTAATTGCTTTGACTGTAAGCCCTAATCTTCCTTAAGCCTCAGGGCATCAGATCTACGTAGGCTGATGCAGATATGATGTTGTTTTGAATCTGCCTGTAACAAGGCACTCTGCAGACCTGTGCTCTGTCCAGCTCCTGTTCCTCTTCTAAACAAGCCAATTACTGGTCCTTCTGCAGCTGCTTTCTGCCTTGCAGCCAGTCTCCTGCAAGCTGCCTTATTAACTGCTGCTCTGTGCACCAACAACTGCTCTCCCTGCCTGCTGAGCAAGTGGCTTTGTGAGCACAGCTAACCAATTCATGTCCTTGGGCTGGGAACCAGTCTGTGCCCTCCTGTGACACTCGTGCCTGCTGGGAATGCCAGTTGGCATCCTGTTTTCTGGCAGTGCAGCACTGCTTGTACCACTCACCGCATGGGGCAGGAGCTTGGAAAGAAACGGGGTCACTCCCAGTTGTGAAGAGCTTTTCTTTGGTGTTCACTGGGGTAGCTGGGCATGTTTTTGAATTGCTATTTCAAACAGACAGGTCCCAGACCTTGGAGCTGTCACATAAAATAGGTCAGTTTGTGTTAGGGCACAGTTCTGGAGATCACACTGTACCTCATGTGCTTCTTTCTGACTCTTGTTTTTCTGAAGGAGGGAACCTGCTGCCCTGTGTCACGTGAAGCCCACAGGTGCAGCATTTGCTTTTGTTTCTGCTGGAGCTTGTTACTGATTGCTTTAATCTTGCCTAGAAATCCCCATTCCTATCTTCTGGATGCTTGGTGCTGGAGAGTGAAAGCTGTTTTACTACCTGGGCTGGGGGAATTGAATGTCTGTCACATGGGAATTGCCCAGAAAGCTTTGATCTGAGATGCTCTAGGCCAGGAGTCCTGCAGAGGGCCCCATGCAGAGTGCTGAGTAGACCAGGAAGACCAGTTCTGTGTGACTTGTGAGCTACTGCTGGGAGCAGTGATGTAGGAGCCAGAACCCAGAGCTGTTGGGAGCAGCAGGATCTCTGGTCAGGCAGAGGAGGTGACCAAGGCGCAGTACCTAGAGTGGGAAGAACCGTCATCTGTGGTGTGGGGCGAGTTTACAGTTAACCTCAGCTTCTCAGACTGAGCTGCACACAGTTCATTGTAGAAATGGCCTTTTCTCTAAAGGACAGTTTCCTCCTGTTTTCTCTCTCTTGCTCTCTCCCCCTCTGCTCTCCCTGGCCTGGTACCAGCAGGTTCGGCTGCAGCTCTGGGACACAGCCGGCCAGGAGCGGTTCCGCAGCCTCATTCCCAGCTACATCCGCGACTCCACTATTGCTGTGGTGGTCTATGACATTACAAGTGAGTGCTGCTTTGCTGTCTCCTTATTTGAAACCTTACATGTCAGCAGAACTAATAAGTTGCAACCAGAAGTTCTGCAAAAAAAAAGATGATTAACATTAGAAATGTTTTTGTTTTTTGCCCCTGCCTTGTTTTTCTGTGTGAGCAGAAAACAGTTTATGGGTTGTTTTTTTACGTGGTGTGGGAGATTTGGAGAAGCACCTGAGTACAAGCATAGCATTATTCCTCTCTCTGAAAAGAAGCTTTGTCCTGAGCACTCCCATTTGCTTCTTCCCCACAGACTTGAATTCTTTCCAGCAAACCTCCAAGTGGATTGATGATGTCCGGACAGAGAGAGGAAGCGATGTCATCATCATGTTGGTGGGGAACAAAACTGACCTGGCAGACAAGAGGTAATGGAGGGGACCTGGTGGCCTTGCTGCCCTGACCAGTCAAAGCAGGGGACAGGCTGACTAGTCTGTCTTCAGAACAATCCTTGGCTTTAAATGAAGCATAAATAGCTTGTCAAGAAAATCACATTTCTGTTTCAGTATATGCAAAGTTACTCCCCTTTGCTAGTCTACGAATAGTTTCAGATAAAGCAAATGCCCCTAAAAGAATTCCTGTTACTTAAGTATCCCTGGACCATGTTTCTCAATAGTGTATTGTCTGATTTTTCCTTTTGTGCTGAGATAAAGCCACAAATATGTCCTGCAAAAGCAAGGAAATCTGCCTTCTTATTATTCTTATTATTTACATGACTCTTGCTGCATGTGCAAGTAAGTTCATAGTAAAGTTTCCTCTTGTTACAAGATGCAGCATGAGATTTTACAGCATCAGCCAATCCTTACAGTGCCAATACTTGAAACTGAAACATCTTCACAGACACCAGGCATTCTAAACTGTGCTCTCTGTGTGTCATGGCACATGTGGAGTATTGAAGTGATGGGGAATTTGTATCTGATGCAAAAGGAAGCATCTCGGAAGGGCAGAACTGGGAAGCACCTGGATCTCACAGCAAAATGAGGTGTTATCAAACCCTTATCCTTTAGCAGTTCATAAGACACTTCTGATCAGAAGGTAACAGCTTGACAAGCCTAACAGGTAGAACATAATGTTTTCTCAGAAAATCTTCTCCTGATAACTAAACTGCCTGTAGTTTGCTCTGTTTCTTGGGATGATGTGCCTGGTAGGGATCTGACTGTTTCACTGTTGGATGCTCTCCCATTTGAAATTCTAAACCTTGCTTTACTCACTCCTGCAGTGTACATGTGAATGTTTTGTGAAGTGGTTTCTCCTTGTGGCTTTGGTGTTGTCCAGATGCTCATGTGAGACAAGAGCCAGTATCCCTGGCTGCACAGACTGGTGTCAGGAGATCCTTTTTGCCCTTTGTCCCTGTAGAAGTCTGTTAGTTCTTATTTGTCATGCCTGGCAGGAAAAGCACAGACAGTTCTAATACCAGCAGGTGGTTTGAGTCAGTGGACAAAAGGATCAAGTCAGGCACCAGCTGGTGCTGTGTGGGTTTTATGCTGATGGTTCTCACAGAAATGTGTTCTGTGTCCTCCACACAGACAACCTTTCAACAGGAGGCCATTCTAAGTGTCCTGTGCCTTGCTCTTTGGAAAAGTTGGTAAAACTTGGTGGTCAGAGCTCCAGAAATATGATAAAAATGTGTATAGCTGATTTGGATTAAGAATTCCAGGTGGCAGGACCTCAGATCAGACTGGTCTCTAAAATCAGCTTACAAAAGCAACTGAGCAAAATCCGAGATGTTCTGCTTGAGCCAGTTCTGGATGTTGAGTATTTTTACACCCTCCTGGGAGCTAGAAATAACTGCAGCTCCCTGACTGAACAACCTGGTGTTTAGATTTGAGGCTTTCTGATTTCTATCAAAATCCAATTTCATGTGGAACTGGGAAGCTCAATGGGATGATTTCTGCCTTGGATTATTTCCTGATAGTGCATAGGGAAAGTGCAGAGTATGTGTGCAGGACAGCTCACCCAGCACTGCCATAAAAGTTAAAAATACTAGAAAGATGTTTGAAACAGGGCTACAGCTGAAGTTCATGTAGGAACCAGAAATTCTTATTTTAGAAGTGACAGTTGTCCTGGTCAAGGCTAGAATTTGGAATGATGATGTTACCCAGGTAGCAGTAAAAGAAGCTGCCTTGCCTTTCTTCTGAAGGGAAGTTAGATCTTTGTGAGGCTGGACAAAGCCACAGTGTCACTGTGAGCTGGGTCACATTTTTTGAAATATAACACAGCCATTCATCCTGTGGGAAAAAAAACAAGTGATGCTGCAAGTTAAGTTCTGAGGCCAAAAAACTGAACTAAAAATAGCATTTTTCTTATTTGCTGCAGGTTTTATTTTCTGTTAATGTTGCTTCAGTTGGTGGATGGGGTTTTTTTTCTTTTTTTTTTTTCTTTTGATCATTTTTTGTCTATTTTTCTTTGTGTTGGTTTTTCTTTTCTGTGATTTGTTCTCATTGCTGTAGACAGGTTTCTATAGAGGAGGGTGAGAGAAAAGCCCAAGAACTGAATATGATGTATATTGAAACCAGTGCTAAAGCAGGATGTAATGTGAAACAGGTATGTACAGGGTGTTGATCAGAGGTGCATTTGCAGGTGCTCACTCACAGGCAGCAGCCTGGCCCTTGCTGCTGGGTTGCACTTGCTGCTGGAGCCTTTCTGGAATCTTCCTATAACCTTCTGGTGGCTTTGGGGAAACTGCTTTTTGGAGCAGGTGCAGCATGTGGGGATTCTTCCCTTGAGGATGCTGTGAGTGAGGCTCAGCTGTAAAACTTCATCCTGTGCTGATCATCTGTTAATAGCCATAAGTTCAAGTGTTCCCTGGGGAACTTCCTTGGGGATATTTTGTTCTTAGCTGGAGGACCTGGGGGTCTGAAAGACTGAGAGGTCCTGAGGTCTCCATTGATGGACTCTGCACTCTTGTAGGGGGTGGTGAAGTGACCCGCTGCTGAAGAGCATCTCACTCACAGACACCTCTAACTCCCTGTCTATTCTTCCTTTCTGTCTTTCTGCTTCTGTTTGCATCTTTGTGCAGGCAAATCACCACGGAAGAAGGTGAACAGAGAGCCAAAGAGCTGAATGTGATGTTCATTGAGACCAGCGCAAAGACTGGATACAATGTGAAACAGGTAGATACGTGTTCTGTTCCAGAGGCAGGAAATCTGAACTGTGCTGCCTTGTGTGTCTATGCTTCTGCCTGGGGTTCATGTTCCATCATGGATTTGCTTGTGTGGTTTAATGTCACCCCCTGAAATGCTTCTTGCCCAGTGGTCACTGCTGCTTTATCTAGGGGGAGCTTCTTTCCTGTCGAGCCTTCTTAAAGCTAAGCAAACCCTTAGCCTGAAAGAGCAGAGAATCTAAAACCAGAATGTGCTGAGGGGTAGGAATCCAAATATTTCGTGCAGCCAAAAAAGAAAATCCCTTTGCCACAATCAATTAACACAGTTTTCTCAAATCAGTGTTGACGTTCATTGGGGTGATGGGATATGCTCATGCACTAGAGCAGAATTCCTGCAGAGGCAGGAATAGTTGAGGTTGGAAGGGATCTCTGGAGATCATCTAGTCAAGCCCTTGTGCTCAGAGCAGGCTGCCCAGAACTGACTCCAGTTGGGCTTTGATTATCTTAAAGGATAGAGACCCCATCTCCCCAGGGCACTGTCCATGCAGTAAAAACAAATTTCAAACATTTTTTCTTACATTTAAACAGAACATCTTGTATTTCAGCTTGTGCCTGTTGCCTCTTGCAGTAAAGCTTGTGGTTCCTCTCTGCACTAGTCCAGGAATAATTCTGAAGCATGGCAGAGCTTGGGGATTAAGGCAGCTGTGTAAGGTCCAGGGCTTTGCAGGGAGCATGAGGACTGGGACATGTCAGCTGGGAAACACAGCAACTTACTGCACACCAGCTGGTTTGGAGAACCTCCCGATGGGATTAGGAGATTTTGGCTTTGTTTCTTTTGACTATTATGGATTGAATCCACTTCAGTCCTTGGTTCTAACTAACTTGCTTCATTTGCCAAGCGGGTGTTGGCAGTGAGAGCTCCTGTGACAATCAGGATGCTATAGCCACCTAGCTGCTCCCTCAGTGCCTTGATTTTCCAAGGAACACAACTGGGAGGGGTGGGGAGAAGTCCTTGCCAAGATACTGAGAAAGAAATCCATCTTTGGTGACTCTTCTAGTTCTTGGTGCAGCAGTTCCCCCTGCCTGGCAGTGTCTGTGTTGTGTCAGCAGCTGCATCAGTGTCAGCAGGAGGAGCTCTAAGCATTCATTTGGACAATTACACAAAACCATTTTCTGATTTTTTTTTTTTTTTTTTAATGGGGATATGATAGTCCTTCCCAGCTCTAGCACATATTTAATGCAGCTCACTTGAGTCAGCTGCTTAGCTGAGAAATGGTTGTTTTGCAGCAGGGCTGAACTGAAAGAACAGGCTGTAAAACCTCAGTTATTCCATAGACTTTTTAAACCTTTGGTCTCTTGGGAGGTCACTCCTAAGTCCTGAGTTGTGTGCTGAAACATTGCTGTGTGCCAGGGTAGTTGAGGCTGGAAATGGTGGGTGATGTGTACTGGGTGCAGGAGGGAATTGATCTGTGTATCCTGGAAGAACTGTAACTAATTAATTCCATGTTCTGTTCAAGTAGAAACGGGTAAAATGAAGCTGCCTGTTTTGTGGGTAGTCAGTAACTTCTTTTAATAAAACTTGTTACATTTCTTAGGTAAAATTCTTTTGGAATTTGTTGATAATTGCTCTGTTTGCTAAAGCATCCCCATAACTAGTTTCTGCGATGTGGACTCAGAAGATCTGCTGTAAATCAGGGGTTTTTACCCTGCATTTTTTTCCTGACAAGCCTTCAGCTTTACCTGTTGCTGCTTTTCAGCTTTTCCGCCGCGTGGCTGCTGCCTTACCTGGGATGGACAGCACACCAGAGAAGAGCAAAGAAGACAGTATCCTTGCTTTCTCATCAGTAACTTGTCCTGTTCTCACAGAATTTGGCCATTCTCATGCTAGGTTGGGTTTCCTGATGTCTGGGCACCTTGTGGGGATGGGTCTTGTGGGGCTTTGCAGAGACAGGGCTGGACCAGTCAGTGTAGCGTGGTGCTTGCCTAGGGTGTCAATTGAGGACCCTGCTTGTGGGTTGTGTATAAATGTGCCCAGCTCCTTACAATGACAATCACAAGTTTTGCTTCCTCTGCTTAAGCTTATGATAAAATTTGCCTAGTTTAAAAATACCATACTGCTTTCCTCTTTAGCACAGGGTGCCTTGTGTGCAGACCTGTCTGACTGGGCTCTGTCCTCTAAGTGGTCTTGATCCAGGGAAGCTGTGGCTGCCCCACCCCTGGCAGTGTTGAAGGGCAGGTTGGATGGGGCTTGGAGCAACCTGGGCTGGTGGGAGGTGTCCCTGCCCATGGGTTTGGAACTGGATGATTTTTAAGGGGCCTTCCAGCCCAAACCAGTCTATGATTCTATGATACACCAAGTCCCCTGGTGTTGCAGTTCATCCTGCTCATGCAGAGTATGCTCTGCCAACACACCTGCCCCTCTCAAGAAGGGACTCTTCAGATCCTGATCCCATTCTGGGCTTCCTCCTTGTTTTCCCTTCAGCCAGGTGATCTCCTTAACTTGTCTCCTGCAGTGATCGACATCAAACTAGAGAAGCCTCCTGAGCAGCCAGTCACGGAGAGCGGGTGCTCTTGCTAACAGGCCTGTTCTCTAGCAGCACATTCCCAACCCGGCCAGTCTCACTGAAGAACATCACAGCTCATTGGCTAGGCAACCCTACTTTGGGGGCTGAACAACCAATCTACTAAGCGAGCAAACTCCCTGTTTACGGGTGGGGAGCAGCCCCTCTTACTGCATGGTATGAGCCCTGAGTGCAGAATGAGTGTCCTGTCTTTTCTTTTTTTATGTTGTTGCACTTTGGCACTGTGGTGGTGCCCTTTACACTCTCTCTCTTCCTCTCCTCCTCCCCCTCTTCCCTACCTGGAGCCTGTCCTCTCAGATGTATCTTGTGAATGCAATGGAAAAGCCACCAAGTTAGGGAAGACAAAAAAAATTAAGCTTGGGGGTGGGCTTTCCACCTTTCTTACTGCCTTGCATCTTAACTAGTTCCCTGTCCACTCCAGCCCTGTCTTTGTCCTGCATCCCCACTTTCTCTGTGGAAAGGCTGCTCCTTTTGAACCAGTCAGTTTGACTCGGCCTTGCCTTTTTTGGACAATACAGGTTATCTGTTTCTAAGCTTTTGCTTCCTGCAGGGCACACACAATATTAGCTCTTCAATTTCTCCTCTCTGTGGATGATCTTGGCTAATTCTTGCTCACGACTTCTGAGTTTTGCCCCCTCGTGTTACACACAGCACTTGGAAACCCCCAAACTCTGATAGCTTTGGCCTTGTTGCTCCCATTTGTGTAGCAGAGACATCCAACAGACTGCTCTCCTCAATTGGAATACCTTCCCATCCAGAGGGTGTTGGTGCTGGGTGAGGGGTGCCTGTCAGCTCTGGGGAAGGAAGAGGGCACAGAGGCTTTGCAGCATGAACCTGGGTGGGGAGAGACCCTCAGGGTGGTTTGTAGGCCTGGGTCCTATCAACAGGAAAAGCAAGCAGTTCCCTGGAATCCATCATCACTACGGGGCAATCCCTGCCCTGGGAGTCAGGGATGCTGTGCAGGCTCTTCTCCCAGTCACTGTTCTCCTGGTCCTTGTCACGTAGACTGGGAGCTTCTTCACAAGGAGCAGGGGAGCTTCAGCAGGTGGCAGGGCAGTGAGTGCAGCTCTGCTCTCCTGCCTAGGTTGCTGCTGCATGAAATTGTACCCAGCTGCTTCTGCCTCTCTAGGAGACTTCTGGGGGATGGAGCTGGGAGCCATTTCACTTTTGGGGTAGTTTCAGCATTGCCAAAGCAGAGATGAGCAGTGCAGGAATTTGTCAGACCTGGGTAGAGGAGAAACAGCTGAAGTGACTCCTGGTGTCACTTCCTCACCTCGCTAGCTGGGCACTGTCCTCTGCCCCTGGGTCCTGATGACATCAGTAGAGCTTCTCAGAGACTTGCTGGGGGTTGTTCATCCATCTGTGCTAACCAGAAGTCTGCAGGCTTGTTGAGAGCAAGGGGAATAAAGCCATGGATGGCTCCAAGCCCCTCACTGCTCTGTTCATCACCTGGCCTGTGTCTCGCTGGCGGGCAGGAGCATGACTGACCGTGGTGTGACAGGTGGGGACAACAGTGTCTGGTGGTGGGTGACACCCCTGGCAGGATGGCTGTGGTCACTGGCACAGCCTGTAGGTGTCGAGGGTGGGAAGGGGCAGCCAAGGGCCGGGAGCTGGCAGTCCCCCAGGGAGCTGGCAGTCCCCTGGCAGCAAGTCACCCATCTGCTGGTGACTGACCTTTTGTTCCCCAGAGCCCTGCCCCTTCCCCTCGGGCCGAGCTGGCCTGCAGGAGGAAGCAGGGATGTTGTTGCCCATTTCACTCTGGAGTGTCCCCCCTTTTCCTACAGTCCCAGCTGGCAGAGCTGGGTCCCAGTGCCAGCAGGAAGCTCAGCCCCCTCCTCTGTACATAGCCCTGTTGTGTGGGAATTGCTGATGTTTGTCGGTGTGTCCGTGTCTGCTGTAGAACAGGTTTTGCTGTCCCCTTCTCACAGGCAGGTGTGAGCTGCTCTGCTGTCGTGTTGTTCTGAGTCACGGACCGGGGGGGAGGGAGGGGGGAGACCCTAAGTAATGGGGGGGGAGGGGGGGTAACTAGTGAAATAAAATAGTTCACTTCCCACTGTCTTCTCTATGGATGTGTATAATATTGAGTGTGTGTCTGGCCCTGCTGTCTCCTAGCTGTTAGCAGAGTGTGACTATTACTATGAGTATGGACTGTCTGACCACAGCTGTGTATCACACTAAATAAAGTTATTTCACCAACACCTCTGCTGTCCTGCTGCCCAGAGGGTCCTGGGGCTGCCTGTGCTTCTTTTTCTTCTAGTCTGTCCTGCACAGGGTGGGGTTGGGCCCCAAGGGTGATGGGGGGGCCAGGCCAGGCCCACCTCCCCATGGCGCTGGCCTTCCTTGGCAGTGCTGTCCTGCTCCTGCAGGCTGAGGGATGTCACCACCCTGGTGGCCCTACTGTGTGAGGTGCTGTGACAGGAGCCCCTTCCTCCCCTGGGGATGTGAGGCATTTTAAAGGTGGTGTCCAGCCTTGCTGGGTGCAGGTTTTGGGGTGCAGAGCCTGTCCTTGGCCACCAGTGCTCCCCACAGTGCCACATCCTGGCTGTGCTGGTGCAGGGATGTAGGATGAGTTGCACAACATCCAGGATTGAGGGAGGTGGGACACTGACATCATCCACATGCATGACATCACCTGGCTGGGGACAAGGCTGAGGTGGGCTACTGCACCTGTGGGGGACAGGGGGTGAGACTGACACCCAAGTCCTGGCTTGTGTCAGAGGGGCACCTTATTTGCAGCAGTATCAGCTTCATCCAACACCTGGGGAGCGAGCATGCTGGGCTAGGAGACCCTCCTGTTGAGATCTCAGGGGCTGGAGGGTCTTGTTAGGGGCAAAACGCTGCCCTAGGGCTGGTCAGCTGCAGGAGTCAGGGCCAGTCCCTTGGGCAGGACGTGGTGCTGGCTCCCTTACAGCTGAGGTGCAGGCAGTGCCAGCCTCCAGAGTGCAGCAGCCTGTCCAGACAGCAAAACCCTCCAGTGCCTGGGATAACTGGAATGCCAGAGCCCACGGCATCCTGGAGCTCAGGAGCTTTAGGAGATTCCAAGCTGAGTGGCAGAGCTGTGCTGGAGGGGTCTTTGGTGTCTGAGTGGAACGAGGACAAAGGGTTTCAATAGAGGAAGTTTATTTTCACAGTCCTGGCACCACCAGGAGATCTGGGCAAAGAGAAGATGGTCCCAAGGAGTTAAATCAACCTCCTGCCTTTCTCTCTGAGGGGCCCTGAGCCCCTTCTTCAGCAGCCAGAAGAGAAATGGAGTAGGTGTTAGTGGTGGTTAGATGAGAAATGAGACCTTCCTAAGTTTCCATGATTGCTTCCCTGCTCCTGATGAGATGTTGAAGGACCCAGGCAAGGACCTGGCAGCAGCAGCACCAGGCACTCACAGATCCCTGGGTGGATCCCTGGGTGGATCCCTGGCTGTGCCCCCAGCAGAACCAGCTTCCCCTCCTGGTGCTGCAGCCAACTGCTCCTGGCTGGAGCCAAGGACAGAGGACACGACACTGGGGGTATCACTGCAGGGGGGCAGGGTCCTCAGTGGGTTACAGTAAGGGGGTGGAAAGGGGCTTTTAAAGACAATCTCAGGGTTTGAAGCCTTTTCTCTCAGGAGGTGACTGTGTGGATCCAAGCACACCAGCTGGTGGTGGCCCAGGCCTGGGGTGAGCTGTGCTCAGTCACCTGCCAGTGTCACCTGCTGTGCCTCACACAGTTGGCTCTGGAGCTGTTACCATCACTCCAAAAGGCCAAGTTTCCTGCACCACCCCTGCCAGTCTGCTTCCCCAGCCAGGGAGCTTCTCATTGGCAAACCACAGCTGCTCCAATGCTCCTGACTCTTGGCCTTTTTGCAAGGTGCTAAAAAAAAATTAATCCAATGTTGCTGGACCTTTCCCAGCTGGAATTGGTAACCACCCCTGTTTGTCCTTTCAGTTCTGAAGGATGGACTGTGGTGGCCAGTAAAAACCCTGGCAATTAAAATACCCAAGACATGAATGTGGGTTGGGGAAAGAATCCTCTCTTTCCTGTTATCCCAGAGCCAGTGTCAGCACGATGGCTGCCAAGGCTCCCACTAATTACCTGAGTCATGGCAGGGAGGCAGCTGCCCTCAGCAGGAACATCTTCCTGGAGCTCCTGCAGGAGGAAGACTGAACGTTGGGTTCCACACTTCCCACCCTGCAAAGACAACTGGAGCCAAGGCCTGTCCCAGCCACCCGCCCAGCCCGTCCTCAGGGCAGTGCTGAGGTGGTGACGAACAACCCTCCCCAGAGACTCCCTGAGTGGGAACACGATGCAGGCTGGTTGCTGTGCTCCTTTATTGTTTCATTTGTTACAGAGAAGCAGAAAACAGGGCCCAGAGCCCAGAGCAAGGGCTGTCCTGGTGCCACTGCCAATGTCGTTGAGCAGCAAGAGGGACACGCACGGCTCGGCAAGACTAGAGGCTGGAGATGTGCACAGAGTGTGGGTGGGTGTCACCCCTGTCCCCCCAGACCCCAGCACACCCAGCACTGCAGAGCAGAGGTAGGACAGCAGACAAGGAGAGAATGTCAAGTCACCAGAGAACTGAACAGGTCGATGTCTTGGCAGAACCAAGGCTGTGCTCTGCTCAAGCACGTTCAGACCCTCCTGGCCTTACATCTGGCAACAAGGTTGGGTCCAGCACCAAAGCACTCATTTAAGTCCTACAAGAACAGAAGCACAGACCTTGCTGGAGAAGATGCTCTCCAGGACCCACTTCCACATCAGCACCCTCAGGTTGTTTCAACACCCAGTTCAAGGAGTACAGACTAAAGCCCCATCCATCTTCCAGCTAAAGAAGACTCTACTGGTGTCCCTCCAGGCAGGAAGCAGAGCTGATGCTGTGCAGCCAACAGGACAGTGGTACCTCCAGTGACAGCTGAAACTTGGTGTGTCATCTCACGTGTTGAGGAGAAGTAGTAGAGAGTTTTTGGCGAGGATGGCCACTCTGGAGACCTGGCAGAGAGCTGCTGACTAGTGAACAGTTCGTTCCTTCTGCCTCTGGTAATCTGGGAAGGAAAGGGAAGGCCAGGCTGAAAGGGCAGGAATGGCAGTGGTTGATGACAAGGGGGAATGAGCCACAATATTAAAGGGAAACATGTTCTGTTCATACCTCACTAAGCAGGGGCAGTGTTTGCTGCCATCCTGAGTAGCAGCTGCCCATAAAACAGCACCTTTGCACCCCGGGTGGTCATTTGAAGTTATTTCAGGCCATTTAGAACAGATGTTTGTTTAAAGTTCTCTCTTCCCCTCGTTCCTATTTTCCTTCTTTCTTCACTTGTGAAAAATTTCATTTTATGAGGAATCCTTGTCTGGCCTGATTTGACCTCCATTTACCCCCTACTTATACCTATTAACTTTATGGGTGCAGAAACTGAGAGTTAATACAATCTTTACCCTCACTCAGAATTTAAACCTTCTTGGGGAGGGATAAACACCATGGGAACAGGCCCACGAGTGACAGAACTAATTCCTGTGTTATTCAAGGATAAGTAGCATCTTCTACAGCTCTGAAGTTAGCACTTCCACCCAACAATCATTTAGCACCCTGTTGCTAAACCCTGCACTACAAGTTTTTCTTTGTGGACAGCTGAAGCCAGTCCTTGCTGTTTTGACTTGGTAGCTGTCCTGATCTCAACTCAAAGCCCAGTGTGAAGCTCCTAACTGCTAAGCTCAGCTGGAACCAGCAGGGATGCAGAGCAGTTTGCTTCCCAAGGAGAAAAGCTGCCAGGTGACTGGGCTGGGAGCTGGTGGGCACTTACTGTAGGGGAAGTAACGCACACGCATGGTGATTTCACGGGCTGTCTTCAGGATCTCCACAGCCTGCAAGCAGAAAGAGCTGCTGAGGGACCAGGCTGGGCTGGAGGACAGGACAGAGGAATGCCTCAGTCACAGGAGGCTGGAAGGAGATGGTGTTTGTAGGGACTCACTGTCCTCACCACGGACGTGCTCACCTTGCTGTGCTCAATGTCCTGGAAATCCACGTCATTCACCGAGAGCACCTGGTCCCCTTCCTGCAGCCCAGCTCTGTGAGCATCTGAGTCAGGGATCACCTGGGGAGGCAGGAGCAGGGAGAGGAGCCCTGTGCTGCTGCTGCAGCTCTGCTCCCGCAGCCCAGCCCCACAGCCCCCCAGAGAGGATGGGGAGCAGGGACTGCAGCACACAGCAACGCTCCCTGGGCTGGCAGGGAGCACGAGGTGGTGTGGGACTGTCTGATGGCTGCTTGGTGCCTGGTGAACGACAGTGGTGAGGGGGGAGACACGTCCAAGCGAGCACACGAGTCTCCTTGCACACCCAGCTGGCTCAGCAGCACCCAAGGGAACAGGCAGAGCACAGGGAGGGAATGGCAGGAGGACAAACACACCTTGGAGATGAAGATCCCCAGCTGCGAGGCTTTTCCTCCCCGGATGTTGAAGCCCAGCTGTGAGAGGAACCAGCAGGGAAATGCAGTCACTTCGGGTCCTCCAGCCCAGGACCCTCCCCACTGGATACATGTATCTTCCCGATGGAGCAAAGCTGTTGGTGCTGCCGTGTTCAGCCAGGCAGCAGCAAGCTCCAGTGCCCCTCTGCTATCTTCCCTGGCCATCTCACCTTGGACGCCCCAGGGGCTCCTTGTCCTTTATCAGTTCCACATCACGTTGGACTTCACCCACAAAGATTTCTTCTCCCTCCGTGGCACAGCCCTTCCCGGCAGGGCAGGAGCAGTGCCTCCCTTCTCCCCACCCATCCTCCCAAGACCCTGCCAGAGGGAAGCACCAGGAACCTGTCTGGCCTCCAGCCCAGCACCTTATCTTGCTGGGAAGTATCTTCCCCCGGCAGCTCTGGGGCCTCTGCAGCAGCTCAGTGCTGCCAGGAAAGGTGTTGGGAAAGACAAGTGTGGATCCAGTATGGAAAATGATGATGGGAAGGGAAGGGAAAGAGGATGGGAAGGGAAAGAGGAAGGGAAGGGAAAGAGGAAGGGAAGGGAAGGGAAGGGAAGGGAAGGGAAGGGAAAGAGGAAGGGAAGGGAAAGAGGAAGGGAAGGGAAGGGAGGAAGGGAGGAAGGGAGGAAGGGAGGAAGGGAGGAAGGAAGGAAGGAAGGAAGGAAGGAAGGAAGGAAGGAAGGAAGGAAGGAAGGAAGGAAGGAAGGAAACAGGAAAGAAAAAATGCCAGGAAAGAAGGAAACAAAGAAGGAAACAAGGAAACAAGGAAGGAAGGAGCAGGCAGGGAGCGAGGCCTCGGGGCCCAGCGCGGGGTCTCACCTGAGCCCCGGGCGGCTTCTTCAGGACGATGGTGCGGGGCAGGAACTGGGTCAGCTCGTTGTTGTAGTCGGGGTGGAAAACCCTCTGCAAGGCAACGCGCGTCAGGGCGGCGGCACCGGCCGAACCCCCCCGGGCCGGGCCGGGCCGGACCGATCCCAGCCGTGCCGCGGCTCCCCCGCCGCCCCCAGCCCCGTCCCCACCTCGTGCGGCGGAACCCAGGCGGGCGGGCTCTCGTAGGGCGGCAGGAACACCACCGGGAAGTCGTCGTAGGGCAGCCGGGCCTCCATGCTGCCGCGCCGGGGGAGGGAGGGCAGGGCCGGGCGGTCCCGGTCCCGGTCCCGGTCCCGCCCCGTCCCGCCCCGTCCCGCCATTGGCGCCCGGCCCCGCGCGGCTCCGTTTGAATCTCGGCGGTTGCGGCGCCGCCATCGCAACGGTCACCGGCGGGTGCAGGTGGGTCCGGCCCCGTCCTCACCCCCAACCCTCCCCTCCCCTCCCCGCCCCGCGGGGCCGGGGCCGCGCTGGGCGAGGCCGGGCGGGAGGTGGGTAGCGGGGCCTTGAGGGGCTCCCCGGGGCTGCGGGCCCCGCCTGGGCCTTCGCGGGTTCTTCACGGGCCTTCAGGTCCCTCCGGGCCCCTCAGGAGCCTCTCCCGGGCTCCCCCCGGGCCTTCAGGTCCCCTCACCGGTTCCTCTCAGGGTCTCCCCGGGCCTTCAGGTCCCTCCTGGCCCCTCCCGGGTTCTTCACGGGCCCCTCCCGGGTTCCCTGGGCCCATCACGGGCTCCCAGGGCCTTCAGGCCCCTCCCGGGCCTTGGCGGGCCCCTCACGGTCTCCTCAGGGTCTCCCCGGGCCTTCACGTCCCTCCCGGGCCTTCAGGTCCCCTCACGGGTTCCTCTCAGGGTCTCCCCGGGCTTTCAGGTCCCTCCTGGCCCCTCAGGGGTCCCTCCCGGGCCTCCAGGTCCCTCCCGGGCCTTCACGGGTTCCTCTCAGGGTCTCCCCGGGCCCCTCACGGGCTCCCCGGCCTTCAGGTTCCTCCTGGGCCTTCACGGCTCCTCAAGGGTTCTTCATGGTCTCCCCAGGCCCCTCAGCGGGTTCTTCGCGGGTTCTTCACGGGCTCCCGGGCCCCCCCCCCCCGGGCTGTCTCTCCTGACCCGGCCCCGCTCCCCCGCAGGGCGGCCGCGAGATGGTGCGGGAAGAGGAGAAGGGGATCCCGGTGCGCGTGGCGCTGCGCTGCCGGCCGCTGGTGCCCAAGGAGACGAGCGAAGGCTGCCAGACCTGCCTGTCCTTCGTGCCGGGGGAGCCGCAGGTGAGCGCCGGGCCGGCCGGGCCGCGGGGCTGGCTGCCCGGGCGCGCTGGGCAGCGCTGTCCCTCCTCCTCCTCCTCCTCCTCCTCCACAGGTGGTGGTGGGTCACGAGAAGTCCTTCACCTACGACTACGTGTTCGACCCTTCGGTGGAGCAGGAGGAGGTGTTCAGCACGGCCGTCGCCCCCCTGGTCCAAGGCGTCTTCAAAGGTTGGTGCTGCCTCGGGATGGGGCCTGTTGGATGATCCTGGGGGCTCCGGTGGGCTCAGCCGTGGGGGGGAAGGTGCTGCCCTGGTGCGTGGTCAGTTTAACAACTCGTGGTCAGTTTAACAACTCGTGGTCAGTTTAACAACTCGTGGTCAGTTTAACAACTCGTTTCTTCTTGCACCTTCTCAGAAAATCACATCCTGAGCACTGGAACAGGCTGCCCAGGGAGGTTGTGGAGTCTCCTTCACTGGAGACATTCAAAACCCACCTGGATGCCTTCCTGTGTGATGTACTCTAGGTGACCCTGCTCTAGCAGGGGGGGTTGGACTAGATGATCTTTCGAGGTCCCTTCCAACCCCTAAGATTCTATGATTCTGTGATTCTATGATCCTGTGCTGGCGAGGCAGCTCCGGAGAGAAGGACCAGAGCCTGCCTTTGTACAGCCTGTTGTGCTCCACAGGGCCAGCCACTCACCTTGTGTGCATTCACTGCATCCCTTTGGTTCCTGAAGCTGTTTCTATAAGGCCAAATATTTGTATCAAGAATTAAAGGATGAGTTGATAAGCATCCTGTACTGGAAGCTGTTATTGATGCTGCAGCAGAGCTGGAATGAGAGACAGCTCATCCTGTGTTTCTATGACTAGTTAGTAGAGCACCAGTGCAGACTTGAAAAAGAACTGGAATAATAATTTTATCTGTGCTTTGGGGAGCTTTCCATTGATTAATCATAGAGTGGTTTGGGTTGGAAGGGACCTTCAAGATCATCCAGTCCCAACCCCCTGCATGGGCAGAGACACCTCCCACCAGCCCAGGTTGCTCCAAGCCCCATCCGACCTGCCCTTCAACACTGCCAGGGATGGGGCAGCCACAGCTTCCCTGGGCAACCTGGGCCAGGCTCTCACCACCCTCACAGGGAAGAATTTCCTCCTCATGTCTCACCTCAATCTCCCTCTTCCAGTTTTCATCCATCCCCCCTTGTCCTCTCCCTCCCTGCCCTTGTCCCAAGCCCCTCCCCAGCTTTCCTGGAGCCCCTTCAGGCATTGGGATCCTTTTTCCCCTCTATGTTGCTCACTGTGATCTGTGCTGTAGGTTGTGTAAAGTGGCAGTGAGGGACAGTGCTTTTTGGAAGGGCGTCCTTACTGGAATGGAGCTTTGCTCATCAAAGCTTCCTCTGGTTCCCACATGCCTGTCTGATCTGGCTGCCCTTTGTTCCCCCAGGGTACAATGCTACTGTGTTAGCCTATGGACAGACAGGATCTGGGAAAACCTACTCTATGGGAGGGACCTACACTGCCAATCAAGAGGATGAGCCCAGTGTGGGGGTCATCCCAAGGGTGATCAAGCTGCTGTTTAAGGAGAAGGAGCAACGGCAGGATTGGGAATTCATCCTCAAAGTTTCTTACCTGGAGGTAAAAGTCATTTTTTGATTTTTTTCCAACCCTTACAAAGTTAGGAATTGCAGATAAAGTGAGCTTTAATAAGGCCACCTCCTTCAAGCCATAGGTGTTTATTAAAACCTAAAACCACATTAACATTTTGTCAGGAACTGGGTTCTGAGTCCTAGGAATCTTGCCCTAAAGGTAAAAATGGATGGGGTTTCGTGCAGCCCTAGCCCCAGTTTCAGTGTCATTGTACATCCTCCTTTGTGGGAAGTGCTCTCTTGCAAGGCTGCAGACTCTGAGCTGCTGTTCTGATGCTTTCAGATCTACAATGAGGATATTCTGGACCTGCTGTGCCCGTCAAGAGAACGGTCTTCTCAGATCAGTATACGAGAGGATCCGAAAGAGGGCATCAAGGTCTGTTCTGTCAGACATGGGAACATCAGGGGGCAACACTGCTCAGGACTGATGAAACAGCTTTGCCTCCTTGAGCACTGCTTTATGTTGGTGCACCTGAAATCATCACAGCTACTCATTCCCCTCCAGCTGAGCTCTGGGTGACCCTTAAGTTTGCTCAGAGTGGCACCAAGAGGGTTAGACATTCACAACAAAGCCACTTTCAAGTCCTATTCTGATTTGGGTTTTTTTTATTTATTTTGAAGGCTGATTTAGATGAATATCTGAGAATGTTGTACTTCAGGTCCCTCTATACTCTGTTGCAATTGTACCCTGCAGTTTGGCAGAAGTGATGTGCAACAAAGGGATTCTGAGGGGAAGCAAAGTGCCCAAAGTTCTGTACAGGTGTGGGGTTACACTGCAGCACAGTGTGCTGCTTGCTGTGGGTGCCTGTTTTGTGGTTAACCCTCCACCCATAGCTGTGCTGCTCCAGTGTGCAGGCTGCTGCCTGCCAGACACAGCTTAGCTTGGTTCTGGTTCTGGTCTCTGCAGACTGGTGCTGCTCCCTGTCTGCACTGGGTTGCCCTGTGATCCAGGGAGACAGGCCCCTCAGGAAAAGATCAGGCTTGCTAAGGAACACCAGCAGTCCCTGCTACTTAGTCCCCTCTGTCCTTTATGCCCCTAATACCTGCCTCCCCTCTGCTCACACAAACACCCCACTCCCACACCTTTCTCTGCCTGGGACTGACTTTCAGCTCCCAGCTCGGCCAGGAATACCAGAGGGCAGCTGTGGATTTCTCCACAGGGTTCTGAGAAGTTCTGTCTCCATCCCATGGCTCAGCTGGCTCATAGCTCAAGATCCATCCCATTAGCTCAAGCAGGCAGAGAGGAATTTGGTGTGTGCACGTAGGAGCAGGGTGAGGGAGAGGTGATGTGATTTGGTTACTGGTGTGGAGTTTGGAACAAATGTTTGCTGGGGGAATCCAGCAAAGTGGGACTGACTGTTGGGAATGAAGATTTACACAGAGACTTCACTTCCTCTGCTGTACCTAAGGCAGGATCACTTTTCTGAGGTCAATGGAGGTGAAAAGAGAGGATCAGTAATGCTTTCTTCCTGGGTGCAGATTGTAGGGCTAACAGAAAGAAATGTCACCTGTGCCCAAGACACTGTGTCCTGCCTAGAGCAAGGGAACAACTCCAGAACTGTGGCCTCCACAGCAATGAACTCCCAGTCCTCCCGGTCCCACGCCATCTTCACCATTTGCATTGACCAGAAAAAGAAAAGTGACAAGTAAGTGTGAGCACACAGCCACTCCTAGCAGCTGTTAGGAGTCAGGCTTCCTCAAAACTGTATAGTGTTGTCATTCTCTCTTGGTCCTGGGTGAACTCAGCTGACCTGCTCTTGAGGTAGCTCCTTTGTTTGTCTGTCTTGGGTATGAAATCTATTTTTTTCAACTGTAGTAACCACTGGGCTGCTCCTTTCCTAACTGCATGTTTACTTGGGAGAGTAAACCAGTCTATTTCTGCCATAGGAACAACAGTTTTCACTCCAAGCTACACCTGGTTGATCTTGCTGGCTCTGAGAGACAAAAGAAGACCAAGGCTGAGGGAGACAGACTAAAAGAAGGTTTGTAGGAGAAAGACTGGCTGGTATAGCTTGGATTTCTTATCATTTGGGTTAATAAATTAAGTCCTTGTCAGGAAAAGCAAAGCAATTATTTAAAAAAATCCCATTTTAAAGGTTAATTAATTGTTTAAAAGGACAGGAAATGACTAACTGCTGAGGTAGCTCTCCTGACCATCATCTGTCTGTTGCAGGCATCAACATAAACCGAGGTCTCCTCTGCCTGGGGAATGTGATTAGTGCTCTTGGTGATGAAAATAAAAAGGGTGGGTTTGTTCCCTACAGAGACTCCAAGCTAACCAGACTGCTGCAAGGTAAGAGGCAGGTGATGGTAAATCTAGAGATGCACATTAAATGACAAAGTAGCCAAAAAACCCCCAGAGCCATACAGCTACAGTTCAGTGTAGGAGCTGCAGTTGACAAAGGGGTGGTTTTTATTGGTTTAGTTCCTTTGCTCACTGAAGCTAAACCTTTTCTGTACTCCTTATTTCTAGGTTAGAAATGCACTGCCCTTTTGCAGGCTCTATGTGATGGGAGAAAACTAGACAAACCCAGAGCATTTTTTTTTGGGCAGGGGGAGAAGGAAGACAAGAAGCTAAGCCTGGAAGCAGAGATCTATTATTATACCCTGATTATAGCTGCTTCCTGTGATATAAGCTTCCTGCTTATATCACAACCAGGGTGAAGCTCAAGCTGCTTGTGGCCTCACTGCACATCATGTTTATTTTGTTTTCTTAGTCAGAATACTGGTCTTCTAATCCATTTTATCTAATATGCCTTTAATATGGGCATAGCTATAGTAATGCCATTTACTGGCTTCTTTTTGTTAGTTAAATTATTTGTTACAAGAAGTTATGCTCTTCAGTATTTTCCATATCTGAAAATATCAAATAACAAAAAGAAACTCTTAGGATGCAGAGCTGGATGTTGGGCCCTTTGTTGTTGTGGTTTTTTTTTTCAGATCAGAGGTTTTATGTAGCCAGTGTGTGTAAAAGCAAAGGCTAAAATGCCATGAATCTTGATGATCTGAACAAATATGTTCTTAGCCAGTAATTCTTTACACTGGAGATAGTGTGATCTGTGCTGTCTGGATATCCATGGAGGTCTTGAGTATTATCATGTGGTAAAAGGAGGGGAAAACCTGAGAGAACTAATCCAGAAATGGCATACAGAAATTCCAGTAATTACTCAGCAGGACAACAGAATTACTGGGGATGCTGATGTGAAATCATCACTACTTAGAGCTGAGGCATAACTTTGGGATTTCAGCTTTCAGAAGAAGCTCTTTAGTATCATAATGAGCAGGGCAGGGGAGCAAAGTGACAATGACACATACAGCAAGTTATTTTCTGTACCCAGAGCTAGATGTTTTCTAGTGTGGAGATGCATTCATGGTCTTGGATGTCTTAGTGATGATTTCTTACTAGTCACTCTTGCTCTCAAAGCACTGATCATGCCTTGTTTTTCTTCTCAGATTCTCTGGGTGGCAACAGCCACACTCTGATGATTGCCTGTGTGAGCCCAGCAGATTCCAACCTAGAGGAAACTCTCAATACTCTGCGTTATGCTGACAGAGCAAGGAAGATAAAAAACAAACCCATTGTCAACCGTGACCCCCAGGCAGCTGAGCTGCACCATCTGAAGCAGCAGGTACTGGGAGCTTGCTTCGTGGGAGGAGTGAATTTTGGTAGTTTGTTAAGTTAGTGGTTGAGCTTGATCTTCAATGTCTTTAAAAACAAAATGATCCTTTGATTCTAGATCTGTCCTTTTGGTACTTAAGCTCAGTTAAATGGCAATTAAAGACAATGGCTACACAAAATATGCAAAAGGCATTTCTGATGTGTTTCCTTCTTGAGCTGGCTGTGTGAGGGCTGTGAAGGGAATACATCAGTATTTTGTAAGACTACAGCAGCTCCTCAATGTCATAGAAGAATGGTAGTGTCAGTGTGAGTTACATTTCCCTTCCACTGAACAAATCATTGGCTGCTGATGAGGCTACAAGGGGAAAAGGACAACTGGGGAGCAAGTGTAGAGACTAAGGATCTTAACAGTGTTCCATCCAGTGACTGTAGGGCAGAGATTTACAGGTAGTGATTGTTTGTCTTTCTAGGTACAACAGCTGCAGGTGTTACTGCTGCAGGCCCATGGAGGGACCCTCCCAATGTCTATCAAGTAAGGTTTCTAGATTCTCTATGCTCTGTGTATCTGGCCATCACACACCATCAAAGACTCTAGATCCATTTTGCTCCAGGTGCTGCTCTAGAGTGAGGGGAGATAAAAACAGGTGCTTTCTAAGAGGATCTGGACATGTTTTTCTTTTGTTCTGTGGATGGGTCAGTTAGTTTTGCAGCAAGCCCCTTCAGATTGCAAAAGTCAGTTGCAGGAAATAAGAGAGGCACTGGCAGTGCCTCTTAAGTACCTGTTTCTCAGGCCCATCCCTCCCTCTTTCTCAGCCCTTGGAAGGCAGGCTACCTCCATCTCCCTTGCTCTTAAAAGCACAAAATGGAGAGAAGAGTTGGATCATGTAGGTGTTTGTCTTCTGAGGTTGTTTCCAAACCCAGACAGGTGCAGTTTGCAGACCTGACACAGTAGCACTGCTTAACCAGTGGCAAAAGAGTTTTCTTCTCTTGCCAACATCTATTTTTGGTGTGCTGTATCACTTAGATTTTTTTTTTTTTAATTCAGATTAGACTTCCTCCAGTTATTTCTGTTCATCTGCTCCAGCCTATATTTATTGTACGTTATCTAGGAAACGTGGAGGTGATGTCAGTGCTGTTACAGACCTCTAGTGAAGTCCTGTTCACAGGCAAACTGGTCCTTAATGTTTCAGCAGTATGGCACCATCTGAGAATCTGCAGTCCCTGATGGAGAAGAACCAGTTGCTGATGGAGGAGAACCAAAAACTGAGCCAAGGCCTGAGCGAGGCTGCTGGTCAGACAGCACAGATGTTGGAGAGGATCATTCTGGTAAGACTCAGTTACCCAGGAAGAGCTTGAACTTGGATGTCTTTCCCTTTTAACTGATGATTAATCAACAGCAGCTTGTCTACAAATGGCACGTTAGGAATCTAATGTTCCTTTCACATTTATTTCAAACCTCCAGCTCTCAGGCAGGACCAAAAGTCTTCCAGAGCCTGTCAGAGCCTATAGATGTGGTGATTTATGTGGGGAAAAATAGACCTGAATCTTTCAGCTTTTCTGTTGCTTTAATGTTTTAAATACCAGCACTTGTGGATGTGTTCTCCCTCTTCCCCACCCTGTTCTGCTTCCTTTTGATTCACTGCAGTGTATATTCCTTGGAAAAAGGTTGTTAAGAGTAACAAACTGTTGGTGATGATCATTCAAGATCTTTCAGTACATTGTTTTGCCACAGACTGACAACATCTCTTTTGCTACAAATAAATTAGCTGCTTCCTGGAGTCTCCTCTTGGTATTCCTGAAATTCAGTATCATTCTGATTTCCCTTAGACAGAACAAGAAAATGAGAAGATGAGTGCCAAGCTAGAGCAACTTCAGCAACATGCTGTGTAAGTCTGTTTCCACTCCCTACTCATGTTGAGGAAATGTCTTTCAGTATTTTGTTGTTGTTGGGATAAACTGGATACAGTCAATTTGTATTGGTTCCAGAATTCATTTGTCTGGTCAGTGGGGAAAGCTGTTCCTCATTGGCATGTGTGACACAAACATGGTGTGTAATCATGGAATCATAGGATGTGTTGTGTTGGGAGGCACCTTAAAGACCTTCTAGATCCAACCCCCCTGCATGGGCAGGGACACCTCCCACCAGCCCAGGCTGCTCCAAGCCCCATCCAACCTGCCCTTCAACACTGCCAGGGATGGGGCAGCCACAGCTCCCCTGGGCAACCTGGGCCAGGCTCTCCCCACCCTCACAGCAAAGAATTTCCTCCTCATGTCTCACCTCAATCTCCCTCTTCCAGTTTTAATCCACTCCTCCTTGTCCTCTCCCTCCCTGCCCTTGTCCCAAGTCCCTCCCCAGCTTTCCTGGAGCCCCTTCAGGCACTGGAAGCTGCTCTCAGGTCTCCCTGGAGCCTTCTCTTCTCCAGGCTGAACACCCCAACTTTCCCAGCCTGTCTCCAGAGCAGAGCTGCTCCAGCCCTCCCATCATCTCTGTGGCCTCCTCTGGACTGGCTCCAACAGCTCCATGTCCTTCTTATGTTGGGGGCTCCAAAACTGGCCACAGTTCTCAAGGGAGGTGTCACGAGAGTGGAGGGGACAATCCCCTCCCTGGCCCTGTTGACACAGCCCAGGACACGGGTGGTTTCTGGGCTCTGCCACCTGGTCCTGGCCCGTGTTTAGCTTCTCATCCACCATCACCCCCAAGTCCTTCTCCTCCAGACTATTTTCTACCCATTCTCCACCCTGGACTTATTCCCATGTTTACATTGAAGGTGCAAGCTTGATCTGCAGAAACTGGTAGAGACTGTGGAGGATGAGGAACTAAAGGACAACGTAGAGGTGATTCGTGATCTGCAGCAAGTGTTGGCTCAGTTGCAGGTAAGACTGAATCCAGGGAGAGAAGATCTTGTGCCAAGTGAGTTTCCTAATGGAACCTAAGGTTCTGATTCCACTCTGCTGAAACCTTGCCTCAGAAGCCCAGGAATTCCAAGGGGGTGGGAGGAAAGGAAGAGTCTTCATAATGGAATCTGATCTTGGGAGATCAGGAGGGATTTACAACCTGAAAGTTGGAATGAGAGTTATAAACCTCATTATTATTGAATTATATTGAATTCAATATAATTTTATTATTGAAACCTGAGCTTGTTAATTAGAAGTTGCCAGTCTTTGTCTAAGTGAAGAACTTCATTCTCCCTTGCTAGACAATCCCCCTGTTCCCAGACTCCTGGTGAGGCTGCCAGTGCTGGAGTTCAGGGAAGACTAGAAAGGCTGCTTTGTCCAGCTAGTCTAAAAGCTGTATCCTCACTTTACTAAAGGAGGAAGACAATGGCATCATCTTTCCAGAGAGAGCTTTCTGGTCGTAGAATAACATCCTGCTTTGTCACTGAAGGCCAACAGACCATTAGTAACATCATTTTGCTTCATCTTTCACCAGAATTTTCTTCTCTTTGTCCTATACAGAGTGCAAATGCTGCTACAACAGATGCTGCTGCAGAGATATCAAACTCTGAGCAAGATGCTACAGCTGTAAGTGAGCAGAATCCAGCAGTGCAGATCTCAACAGGGGCATGTTTTTATCCCCCCATCCCTCTTCCTCTGCATCCCTCTGCAAGCTTCCTAATCCAAATGTGTGGTAACTGGTGTGTGTCACATCTGCACGACCTGCCTTTCTACACCCTGGTTTGCTTGATGTGTTCAAGATCAAGAACCTGTTCTCCTTTCTAAACCTCTATTTTTTTAATGTAAAAAATGAGTCTGCAAAAGCTGTGATCACCTGGTTAAAGAGCTTTTGACTGGCCTCTCCAGTTCACTGCTGTGTCTCCTCCAGGAAGCAGAATTGGGCCAGGACACCAAGAGATCCTCAGGTGACTTCACCACTCAACATGCCCTCCGTCAGGCACAGATGTCCAAAGAGCTGCTTGAATTGAATAAAGCCCTGGTTCTGAAAGAGGCACTTGCCAAAAAAATGACAGAGAATGATAGTCAGCTGGAGCCCATTCAGTCCCAGTACCAGGTAGACTCTTCTGAAACAGTTCTTTCAAGGCCATGTTGTTTCTTTTTCCCAATCCATGCAGTGACTGCATGCTGAGGAAGGAAGGGAGAAGATCTGTCCTCTCATGAGCATGTTTTTATTGGGTCTCTTTCCTTAAGCTGGACCACTCCCCCCCTGGGCATAGGGGGGAGTTAACTACAGGTGTCAGCAGAGCTCCACCACCAGAAGATGGTCTATCCAGCCACTTCCCATCCAGCCACTAGCTGTTCTGTGTGAAATGGGCTTCTCTGCTTTTATTTCTCTGTGGTTTGCTTGACCACACCAATCCAAAATGTAACTTGTTAACTCTCAGGTACAGTCAGCTGATCTGGCTTCCCCTGTTCCCTACCTGTGCTGGCATCTCTCATCTGAAATGAGGCAGTTGGAACTTCTGAGCTTGTTACAATGGTTGGATGGACTAAGATTTCAGTGCTTGGAGTTCTAACTCTTTTGGCTGCTTTTGGACAAAGTGGTTTGCAGCCTGTTGGAAAAGAATGTGGTTTCTTAAGGCCTTTTGTCTTACAGCTTTGTCTCAGGGTGGAGTTTCAAGGTTTTTATTTGGAGACTTACTACTCTTGTCTTTCCTAGACTAACATAAAGGATCTGGAATTGGAGGTCAGCAGCCTGCAAAAAGAAAAGGAGGAGCTGATCCTTGCTCTGCATTTGGCAAAGAAGGATGTCAACCAAGCCAAGTAAGAGTGACTATGCAAGCTTAGAGCACTGAAAACTGTGTTAAAGCACCTGGGAAAATTCATTGTCTTGCACTTTTATTTGTAAAAGCTCTTTTTTTTTGCTGCCAGTGCACCCCTTTCATGTGCCATGTGGGCTTCCATCCGTGAGGAAGCTGAGAACACACAATTGCTTCAGTTTTCAAAAGACATCTCTGAAGTTGGAGAGAACTTGTTTGAGGAGAAGAGTTATTTGTGGGGGAGTGTTCTTAAAATGTGATTTCTTTACAGACTGAGTGAAAGGCGTCGGAAAAGACTTCAGGAGCTGGAAGGGCAAATTAATGAGCTGAAGAAAAAGCTGAATGAACAGTCCAAGCTCTTAAAGCTGAAGGAATCTACAGAACGCACGGTCTCCAAACTGAACCAGGAGATCAGGGTAACTAACTCTAACAGTCCTCAGGCTTGTTCTAGTGTAGACAAAGCAGCTTCCAGACAGAAGGCACTTGCTTTCTGTTCTGCTAGACTGAAACACCAGTTTTTGGCAAGATGCCTTTGGTTTTGTGGCCAGAATTGCTGGTGTAATAACAGGCTGGTGATGACTGAGACTAGAAAGAATAAAAGAAGTACAAAGTGCCTTCTGGCTATTCTGATAATCTAGTGCCTTAGTCAAATCACTTGACTTCACTTTGATTTCCATGTGTATTCTGTTTGTCTGCCCTCTATGCCTTTAAAAAAAATTACCTCCTGCCCCTTAGCACTTTGAGAGTGTCCTTGGGTGTCTGCTCTGAGGGGGCAGCACACTTAATATTTCCCACCTGCCGCTCCCTGCCAGACACACAAGAGGATGTAGGTTGAAAGTACCCAGAGTCCATGTACTGGACAATTCTTCCAGTCTTTTCTGTTTTTCAGGAAATGAAAAATCAAAGGGTTCAGCTGATGCGTCAAATGAAGGAGGATGCTGAGAAATTCCGGCAGTGGAAGCAACAGAAGGACAAGGAAGTGATCCAGCTGAAGGAAAGGGTGAGCAAACAATAAGCCCCCAAACTGTACCCCTCTCCAGAGAGTGAACCAAACCATTAAAGTGTTTGCTGCAAGGCTTTGTTTAACTTGCAAGCATCTGAAAAACATCTGGGGAATGCTTTGAAGATACCCTGGGTGCATATGGTTGCCACCTCTCACCAGTTGTCGTAAATGGACTCTCTTGCTTGTGTCTGGCAACCTTCAAGCCATCAACACAGTTGTCATGATTCAGCACTAAAGCTGGAGGCAAATAGAATGAATCCTTTTAATTATTCAGAGTTGTGGGGTTTGGCCAGAGAATGGGAGGTATTTGAACTTTCAAAGGAATGTTGGATCTGCAGGTAAACAGACTTGTTAATGAAATCCAGCTGGCTTGCAGCATCCAAGTGTGCTGGAGAGCAAACATCTGCAGCTCCTGAGTTCTTCTCTCACAGGATTCTAGCTGTGAGAAGTTTGCTCCCCAATCCTTTGGGACACTCTCCAACTTTTGCTCTGCAGTCTCTTTAAGCTTTTTTGATGGGAAGTGTGGAGCTCCTTCAAGCCACTTTCAGCCTGACAGCCATTTGTTCTCACAGGCTCCACGTGGCTGTAGCTTGTAACGCTCACTGAAATTATCACCATGAAGCATTTGCATTGCAGAGCAGTGTCATGATTCTGTTCCAGCAAGTGTGACACTGGCCACAGGTATTAATATGACATGATTTTTTTTCCCCTCTGTGCAGGATCGCAAGAGGCAATATGAGCTCCTGAAGCTAGAAAGAGACTTCCAGAAGCAGACCAACGTGCTCCGGCGCAAAACAGAGGAGGTAAGGAGCTGACATCTGCTGGAAACTGCTGACCAGTTCCTGAAGGTCTGCAAAGTCTGGTTGGAGGCTGCAACAGCATATGCAGAGACTTCATAAAATCAGTTTGAGGGTCTAAAAATAGGTGGTTTTCACTCCGTAGAAAAAGGCCACATTCCTGTTGCCTTTGAGGGCTTCTAGTTAAATCTGCTCCTTAAAGAGGAAATTACCCCTGAGCATCAAGCTGCTGAGGCAAATCTGTTACAGATACCCAAGCTAGAAAGTGTGAAGTGAGTTTGGGTGGTAGATATGCTAGATTGCAACTCGAAATGGTTTCAGGATGGCTGCATGGAAGAAATGCATCTTGAAACCATTTTGGGTGCTTTCTCTTCTACCCTTTGGCCTAGAATCCGATTCCCTTTCAGCTGGGAATCCCAGCAAAGGAAATCAAGTCAAGGACTCCAGTCTTCACTTCATCGTAAAGCTGTTTGGGTTTTGTGACCCTCCTGCTCTCTTCTTGTCTCCATGTCTGCAGCCCTTGCAGAGGAGGTGAGGTAACTGGTGTCTGTCTGTGCTGTTCTCCAGGCAGCAGCCGCCAACAAGCGCCTGAAGGACGCGCTGCAGAAGCGGCAGGAGGCTGCGGAGAAGAGGAAGGAGACCCAGAGTCGGGGCATGGAAGGAATTGCTGCACGAGTCAAAGTGGGTGACACTGGGTTGTACCTTCCAGTCAAACTTAGCTTTCTTACCTTAGAATCTGCTGAGTTGGAAGGGACCCATCGGGATCCTCCACTCCCAACTCCTGGCCCTGTGTAGGGCACCCCAAGAATCGCACCACGTGCCTGAGAGCATCATCCAAACACTTCCTTAACTCAGGCAGGCTTGGTGCTTGGAACCAGCTCCCCAGGGCAGTGGTCCCGTGCTCAACCACCCTTTGAGCAGCAGTAGGTGCTGCTGGAGTTGGTGGCTGGAGAGCAGAGGGAGGAATGTGGTGTTACATGTTAAGGGAGGTGGGGTGGTCATTCGGTGCTGAGACTACAGTGAACCACTGCGTGGAGTTGTTGAGTTTTGGTGGTGTCTTTCTCCAGAGCTGGCTTGCAAACGAAGTAGAGGTTCTTGTTAGTACTGAAGAGGCCCGACAGCACCTTGCAGACCTCCTGGAGGACAGGAAGATCTTGGCACAGGATATCCTTCAGCTTAAAGAGAAGAAAGAGCCTAAAGAAAACCAACCCCTCAAGCTCCGAGTAAGAAAGAGGGCAATGCCATCTTCCCTGTCCTGTTGCTTAACCCAGTGCATCTGATGGGTGCAAGTGGGACACATCCCTTATCAAAGGCTTGATGCTTTTAATGGAATTTAAGCTATGGAGAGATACTGGGAGGCTTGTATGATGGTGGGGCTCCTTGCTGGCAGGCCTGTGGATGAGAGCCCAGCCCTGTGTGCACTTCCTCACCTATTGCTCACTCCACAGAGACGCACCTACTTCCTGGCAGACCTGCAGGTACCAGAGACAGACCTGTCCTTGACAAAGCAGATTGAAAGCCTGGAGACTGAGATGGAGCTCAGGTAAGCTCTATGACCAAGCTGCTCTGCACAGCCTTGCCTCTCTTCTCATTCCTCTAGTTACAGCTCCTCTGTGAAACAGAGGAGAAAGTCAAATAACTTATACGCTGACACTAAAAATGATAAGATTGTGGTTTTGTACTGTGGTGACATGAGGACACTGCTGGGTCTCTAAGACTGCTTTTTCAGCTGTTTGTGAGCATCTCTGCCTGAGGGCAACACTGCACTTCTAACTGGAAGTGTGGAGGGAAGGAGAAACTCCCTGGTATAGCACTGCAGACCCCAGCTGTCATGTTAAGCTGTCAAAATTTTAACTTGAGCTATTTGGTCTGATACTGTGATAACAGCAACTGTAGCCCAGACACTAGCCCAGGTTTTCTCCTGTGTTGTAACCTCAGCTGCATGCTTCCTTCCAAAGGAGTGCCCAGATAGCAGATCTGCAGCAGAAACTCTTGGATGCAGACAATGGAGATCGTGCAAAGCAACGCTGGGACAACATTGCCACAATCCTAGAGGCTAAATGTGCTTTGAAGTATCTCCTTGGAGAGGTAAATTCTGAATCTTCTCATTTTATCACTTAAAAACAAAGGTTCTAAGTCTGCTTAGCCAGGAGTGAAAGGAAGTGACCAACAGGCTGACAGCAGAGATGAACTCCAGCAAAGCACTTGTACTGGATGAGGTTTATTTCCCTCACATCTTCTGATCAAAACATTATCCTGCATTGTAGGTCATTTTGGGGAGTGAAATCCCAAAAACAGGGAAGGAGGAAATGGAATAGACATGATTGTGGAGGTGTCAGCTGAGGGCTTACATGGGCTTACATAAGGCTTGCATGGGAAGAGTAAAAGGGAAGAGACAAATTGCAGAAGTGGAAGAGAATAAATATTCTTTATAAATGAAAGTAGTTCCTGAACAAGTAGGCAATCTTCAGGGAAGCAGGGGGAGTACTCTCAGAGTGGGATGTTGAGATGGGAGAAGCTTGAACAAGACAAGGAGGGAAGAACTGGGCTAGTGTGGAATCAAGGAAGGAGCAGCTGGATGACAATGATGTGACAGTCCCTGGTGCTTGGAAATTGAAGGAAAAGAATGAAGGAGTTGATGTGGTAAAGCATTCATGTTTGGGGTTCCCCCAATGCTCAGATCTGAAGTGTTGCAGGAAAGAGATAAACCTAGAGCTGCTAACAAGACCTGTCTGTTCTGCTCTCCTCCCTGGCTGTCAGGTTCCCTGTCTCTCATCTGGTCTCCTTGCTGGCCAGTCCAGTTCAGGGGGTGGCTGGAAGTTAACCAGGAATGCTTCACCTTCAGATTGTAGCACACCTGACCCAACAGCCATTACAAACCATGGAACTCCTTGACCCAAGTGATCCTCTTGCTTTGTGTCTTTCAGCTGGTGTCTTCAAAGGTGCAGGAAAGCAAGCTGGAGAGCAGCCTCCAGCAGAGCAAAGCCACCTGCTCAGACATCCAGAAGATGCTGATGGAAGAGAGGAACCACCTAACAGACATGGAGGCTGAGTTCCAAAACCAGCTTGTGGTGCAGGAACAGCAGCACCAGGAGAAGGTAGAACCTAAGTGATAGACATCTTGAGCCCCTGTGGCTTGGGATTCCCAGATCTGCTCAGACATAAAAGCAAAGGGGATGTGTTGAAACCACTCTGTTGCTGTGCAGCTGAGCAAGATTTGTTAGAATCTTGCAGGATAAATTAACAAAAGCCCAAGAAATCTCCCTAATACATCTTCTGTACCATGCAAGTTGTGTTATTCAATAACTTCTCACAATGTCCTAAGTGAGGATGTTATACCTGAGCACAAGATAACTTTTCAAGTAGATCAGCTCAGAATCATGCTGGAAGTGACAGAAAGAATCTTTCTGACATTGTCAGGGCTTTTAATGCCTGAACTGAGACATCTCTCTGGGAATTCACTCCTGTTTGCTGTATTTAACCCCCTGTAGGTTCTGTACCTGCTCAGCCAATTTCAGCAAAAAGAAGCAGCAGAGAAGAAACTGGAAGATTCACTAAGTGAGCAAGAGAAGCAGCTGCAAGAAAGACTCAAGTTCCAGGTGGAGTGTCTGGGTGTGGCTTGGGGGGGAGGGTTGGTGCTCACGAGGGCTTCCTGTTACCTGGAATAGTGGCTTTGGAGAGAGGAAGGTGCAGAAAGATTGAGAGCACTTCCATTTGTAGCTGAGATTGCTCAGTTGGTCCCAGGGGACAGTTGTGATACAGGTTTGAATAAGCTTGGTGGGTTTCTCTTACTTCACTTCTTCCATTAAATAAATATAAATGCAGCAATGAGTCCTACCACAATCTGACCATCTCATGCAAACTTCTTCCATCCTTAGAATAACCTTTAATTAGGATATTCAACATTCCCCATCCCTGGAGGTTTTTAAGGCCAGGTTGGATGAGGTTTTGTGCAACCTGGTCTAGTGGGAGGGTTCCCTGCTCATGGCAGGGGGGTTGGAACTTGATGATCTTTAAGATCCTTTCCAACCTTCATGATTCTATGATTCTGTTACTGAACCTTTGCTGAGCACAGCTCTGTGCTATCAGCAAAGGGAGAACTTGACCTTGACCATGTTAATGTTTTAGAAGCTGCACTTTGTCTTAATTCTCTTACAAACAAGTGTAGCCAGCTCCTGTGGAAGGACATGTTCAGTGCTGTAGTAAAGCAAAATCAGTCCTAATAGTCCCTAATTCAGAGACAAGCCTTCAAGAGAGGGAGGTTTAGATCTCCAGGGGTCACCCTAAGAGGCTCACACTCCCTGTTGGGTTGGCAATGTTCTGCATAAAAAAGGTGGTGGGACTAATGACTTTCCTGATCTAGAAGTCAGAGCTGATCTCCTTGATGGAGGCTACAAAGAAATATCTCTGGGGTTGCAAGAAAGAGCCAAATAGAAAAATCTGTCCCAACCAACTCCTTGTGCTACCCCCACATCATCCCACAGATTTCATCTTGTCTTGCCCACAGGAGGAAGAACTGGAGAAAATGAGGGAGATGTGTGAGAAGAACCAAGAACTTCTCCAGGAAAACGACACTCTTAAACAGGTAGAGATCAGGACAGACATCAGTCATGAGAGCTTCTTGGCAGTTGGGCTACTGGATTTTGCAGAGCTGACTTGTGTTCTTCTCCACAGAAACTCCTGCTCCTCCAAGTTGCCAGTGGACAGAAGCTCCGTCACATTCGGCAAACGTCCCAAGAGTCCCCAGATTCTTCTTTTGATTATATTCCACCCAAAGTAATGATTCTGTACATCAGTTTCCATGCTTGTGTTGTACTTGGGTTCTCTTTCAAAAGTTTAGTGTTGGCTGTTAAAGTCTTGGTTTCTTCCTCCCTACTTGCTTTTTACAAAGAGGGGAGATTTTTTAGACATGAGGAAAAATTCTTCCCTGTGAGGGTGGTGAGAGCCTGGCCCAGGTTGCCCAGGGAAGCTGTGGCTGCCCCATCCCTGGCAGTGTTGAAGGGCAGGTTGGATGGGGCTTGGAGCAGCCTGGGCTGGTGGGAGGTGTCCCTGCCCATGCAGGGGGGTTGGATCTAAATGGTCTTTAAGGTCCCTTCCAACCCAAACCATTCCATGATTCTATAATCTTATTCTGCATATTGAAGTAGGCCTATTCTGCTTCAAACAGTTCTTGAGGCTTCTGGTTTTGTTTTCAGCATATTTCTGGATCTACCTTGTACTAGTTAGGATCTTAAAAAAAAAAAATCCCAAGGAAACCCCAGGCCTGTTTCCTCAGTCTGTCAGACCCTGTCCTCCTTGCTAATCCAGGTGTTGTCTCTGAATCATGGAGCAAAGCATCTGTCATTGAAAATTTAATTTTAATTGTCTTGTAAAAGAGTAAAATCTTAGTGCTGGGAGGAAAAAATGATGTGCAACTGATGTACAGGCTGGGAGAGTTGGGGTTGTTCAGCCTGGAGAAGAGAAGGCTCCAGGGAGACCTGAGAGCACCTTCCAGTGCCTGAAGGGGCTCCAGGAAAGCTGGGGAGGGGCTTGGGACAAGGGCAGGGAGGGAGAGGACAAGGGGGAAGGGATGAAAACTGGAAGAGGGAGATTGAGGTGAGACATGAGGAGGGAATTCTTTGCTGTGAGGGTGGTGAGAGCCTGGCCCAGGTTGCCCAGGGAAGCTGTGGCTGCCCCATCCCTGGCAGTGTTGAAGGGCAGGTTGGATGGGGCTTGGAGCAACCTGGGCTGGTGGGAGGTGTCCCTGCCCATGCAGGGGGGTTGGGACTGGGTGATCTTTCAGGTCCCTTCCCACCTTCACCCTTCTATGAGCTGCTTTGCCAAGACTGACACAAAGCCATCAATGTTCCCAGCATTTATCAACTATATTTCTTTACCAACATCAGCAGTTTCAACCGACTGCTTGAATTTTTGACAGCAGGATCTTTTGTCTCCTCCCTAACCCCTCCAGCCTTTTTGGCTGTGTGACAGGAGTTGGGGCTATGGTGGTGGGACTCTGAAGTGCCTTCATACAATGTCAACCCACTGTTGTTTCTTCTGGAGCCTTAACCCTTGGAATTTCTGTGTGTAGCCCAAGACTCGCCGGCAAACAACGGCCAAACCCCGGGCACCCACCCCAGAGATGCATGTGGAAGAGCTCTTCTCTGATTCAGGGGAGTCTGAAGGGGAGGCAGAGGATGCAGACTGGGTTCCAGTAAAACCAGTCAAAGGGACAAAGAAAAACATGATGAAGGTAAGATCCAGTTATCTTTGCCTTCTTACAAGGGACTCGCTTGCCTGTATCCCTAAGGATCTGCTAGAGAGAGCAGGGAGATGGTGGTGCCTCCACTGTTGTTCTGAACAGCCTCAGTGCTGCTGGCACTGATTGTCATATTCTGCTGAAAAAGCAAAAGTTGTCTACTTTCAGCAGTGCCTTCCTGAGTAGCTTTTCATTGGACAGGTCATCTGCTGGGAGAGGCATGTTCTGTCCTGCTGCTTGTGCCTCAACTGGCCTGGGTGTTTCAGCAGCAAAACAGCCCTAACTGCAGCTTGATTCCTTCATGGAGCCTGTTTTAGGGAAGGAAAGGGATGGGATGTCATGCACCCCTGGGTGCTGCAGCTCCCAGTCCTGCCAGAAGCCTTAGCTCCCATCTTTGCTTTGTATCAGTCTGCTGGGCTGGAAGCTTTGGCCTGATCCCAGCTAATTCCTGATGGGATGGAGGAGGGGTTGTCAACGTGCTGAACACCAGTCACTGTGAGCCTCTGGGCTGAACTGCTGTGGAGCTGAACCCCTCTGTGAGGGTGGCTCTTATGCCCCTGCCACCAAGGGGGGGAGTTACATTTTTCACCACCAGGACATTGAAAATGTCAGTAACCACCACAGAAAAAGCTTCTGAATTTTAAGGTCTAGCTGTAGTTCCTTCCACTGGAGCTTCCCAACCTGGCAGGTTCTGAACTACAGAACTACAGCTGGTTTGGGTTTAGGGGAGTTCTTGAGGGCCATGTTGCAGGAAGGGGGGTTTGTGCTTGACATGGACTTGGAAGAGCCAAATTTGTGTAGCCCAGTGGAAACCACTGCTGAGTCCAGAAGTGTAGGTTGGAGCAGCTGGGCTGTGCAAGCTGCTGCTGCTGCACGTTCCTGGACTAGCAGGTTCATTGCTCTGACAGGCCATGAAGTAGCTCAGTTGTCACCTCCATCTAGATGGAGATGCCCCAGATACGGGGGACTCAGGTTGGTCTCCAGTTCTCACATGTTGGCTTGTCTGACACTGCAGCTGGTGTCCTTTTGGATGTCTTAGGGACTGAGTGATTGAAGGTGCTTCTCTTGGGGATGCTGAAGCAAGAGATGGCTCTGTAGGTGGGAAGACCTGGTTTCTTTTCCTGGGATGCAGGACTGGCAGTGAAACCAGGATTGATGGCAGCCTGGGGACGTTCCTGTCCCTCAGATTGCCTCAGGCACTGGCAGCAGTGACAATCTGGCTGCAGTCCATAAAACACTGAAGCTCTTTCTGCACAGAACTCTTCCCTTCCCTAGTGCTCCTGCAAGGGCTGCTGTGGCAACAGGCAGTGTGGCTGCAGGAAGCAGAAGGTGGGCTGCACTGAAGGCTGCAGCTGTGACTCTGCAAAGTGCAGGAACAGAGATCCCAACTTCCAGGTGAGTAGCACTGCAGCTGGAGGAGGCTGAGGGGATGGGAGCAGTCACAGAACCAATCAGGCTGGAGAAGCCCCTTGGGATCACCCAGTCCAACCATCATCCCTGCTCTACAAAGGTCTCCCCTAAACCACATCCACCAACACCACATCCAAACCACCCTTCAGCACACCCAGGGATGGTGACTCCACCACCTCCCTGGGCAGCCTGTTCCAGTGTCTGACCACTCTTGCTGTGAAAAAATCCTTCCTAATGTCCAGTCTGACCCTGCCCTGGTGCAGCTTGAAGCCCTTCCCTCTTGTTCTGTCACTAATGACCTGTGAGAAGAGACCAGCACCAACCTCTACAATGACCTTTCAGGCAGTTGCAGAGACAGATGAGGTCTCCCCTCAGCCTCCTCTTCCTCAGACTAAACATTCCCAGCTCCCTCAAGCTCCATGGTTATGCTGTGTCTCCTCATGCCCCTCTCTGGAACACTTGTACATGTCACTGTAACTCAGTGTTGAGCTGTGGGAACTGCACACAGAGCTTTCCAGGACAGCACCAAGAACTTGCACTGAGTGTAGAAACTTGAATGATGTCCCAGGCCAGACAGCTTTACCCACTGCCCTGCTCTGAAGGCAAACAATTTAAGTCTGTCTTTTACACCAAGTAAATAAATGTTTTTAGCTTCAGATGGCACAAAATTCTTTGCTGTGAGGGTGGTGAGACCCTGGCCCAGGTTGCCCAGGGAAGCTGTGGCTGCCCCATCCCTGGCAGTGTTGAAGGGCAGGTTGGATGGGGCTTGGAGCAGCCTGGGCTGGTGGGAGGTGTCCCTGCCCATGCAGGGGGGTTGGTTCTAGATGATGTTTCAGGTCCCTTCCAACCCAAAACAATTTAAAAAAAACTGAACTCCTTAGATCCTTTTTTTTTTTTTAATGAAAATGATAAATTTGGGAAGGGCTGTAGCATCAAGGAAGTTCATGAGCAGCTGATCTTCATTAGAAGTCCTGCTAGAAATGTCTGCCTTCCTGCCAGATCTTAGATTTGAAGCAGAAACACCTCCCATAGCAGTTCTTTAATCATTTGAGGAAACCTGGCAGGGCACCCAGCACTCTGGGCTGTGAGTTGCTTCACAACTGGGGAGGAGGTGCCTTAGGGACCCCTACTCCAGCTGTTGGTGGGGAAGGAAGGGGTGGATGTTGGAGAAGTGCTTCAAACCAGTCCTGCCCCTCAGGATGCCACCCTGGGTGAGGACCAAACGAGGGACTCTGAAGGCTCCTTCAAACTTGAAGACCCCACTGAAGTGACTGCAGGAGAGACCTTCTTTGAGCCTGTGTGTGTCACACCAACTGCAAAGGTACTGGCCCAGCTCTGGAATGGTGGCTCTGATGTGTGTGCACCTTCTTTACAGCTAGTGATGAAAAACCCCCCAATGGCAGGCTGCTGCTAGGGAATTCTGGACAGAACAGCTGTCAAGGCAGCTTGTGTTCAAGTTTTGAGTCTGAATTCTGAAGTTTTCCCAGGAAAACTTTGCTACACAGGCTTCCCATGTTCTCCTGCTGCACCTTCCAGCAGTAGCAGATGTCACTGAGGAGCTCATAGGATAAAATCATACCTGTCTGTGTCCAGACTCCCTGTTCTGAAGCAATTGTCCCCTCTGGCAGCTGTAATTTGGCTGTGGGTGATCAAATCCACTGACCCCACGTGTGCCCCCTGTCTCCTCAGCCCTTGAATTTATCTTTAGACTTCTGACTTGGGTAAAAAAATCAAGCAGCTCTTCATGTTGGCCTGGCAACTTCTCCTTGTGCTGCCTTCAGGCTCCAGTCTGAGCAGACTGGCTGCTCCAAGGCCAGTGACCAACTCCCAAATTGTCTTCCTTGCTTTTCTGGTAGGTCCTGAAGGATATCACAGACCAAGGTGTTTTCCTGAAGAAGCCCAACAGTGCTGCTTCCCTGCTGGTGGGAGATGAGGAGTCCCAAGAGAACCAAATCCCATTTGTAAAGAGGAAGAAGAGAATGCTGAGTAGCAACACCAGCTTCTTCTCAGGCTGCACCCCTATCAAAGAGGAGCTGTACTGAGGAGCCCAGCAAGTGCCCCATGACTGGGTTCTCCTTAGACCATGTAGCTGGTGACTTTTTAAGATGTGGTGGGATCTCTTGCTGCAACAGCAGCCTGGTGACTGTCATGCCTGGCAGCTCCTGCCCTCAGCAGGGGAATTAAACACCAGTAGGTCTAGATTGTGTCCAGTTCTTTGTAAATATTTACATGTGTGGGACTTGGGCCCATGGTAGAAACCTCTCCTCTGGAACTTCTGTGGTGAGTGGAGATGATTGATCCAGGTTGCTCATTCCAGCTGCTGCCTGAGCTGTGAACACGTTGGGTACAGTTTGATCCATAATCTTAAAAGAACTTGGCCTTTGCACTGGACATCTGGGCACTGAGGAGCTGTTCCAAGCTGCCCTGGGAGCTCTGCTGGTGCTTGGCCCTGAGGAGACACTGGCTGTAGTCTTAAAAGAGCAAGGAGCCATGAAATGGTCACTTTCTGTACCCTGTGGGGTGCTGCTCTGCCCTTGTTCAACCACATTAGAGATGTGAACTTTTTAGTCATTTTGTTTGTAGCTCTTAATAAAATAAATATTAAAACCCCTGACTTTTTATGGTTTTGGATATAGACACTGGAGTATCTGCAAAGCAAATAGCTCTCAGCCCCTTTCCTGGGCAGGGTGCTGCTGCTTTCCTCTCCTCCTCTCCCTGTTTTTGAGTCACAGGATGAAATAAAAAAGAGACCTCAGGTTCAAATGTAATTTTTGTTTCTCCTCCAGTGGAATAATGACCTAAATGTGCAGAAGGATGGTGCCTTGGGGCTGTAGGAGCCCTTGGTGTTGATCTTGCCCTTGGTGGAGAGTATAAATGTGTGTGTAAACTAAATCCACCTGCCTATGGATGTCAAAATACACAAGTATATTCTGTGCTCTTTTAAAGGGGGGTGTGAGAGGACAACGTGGTTTGGTTATACATGTCTGTACTTGATCAGTGTGTAAGTAGAAACTCTTTGTGAGTGGATGTGTATAAAAATCACAGATGACATTAAATCCCCTGTCAAGCCCTGCCCAGCCCAGCTCTCCCATCCCAGCTCTCCGAGCCCAGCCCAGCTCTCCTATCCCAGCCCAGCTCACCCAGTCCAGCCCAGCTTGCCCAGCCCAGCCCTCCCATCCCAGCTCTTCCATCCCATCCCAGCTCTTCCAGCCCAGCTTGCCCAGCCCAGCTCTCCCATCCCAGCTCACCCAGTCCAGCCCAGCTTGCCCAGCCCAGCCCAGTTCTCCCAGCCCAGCCCAGCTCACCCAGTCCAGCCCAGCTCAGTTCTCCCATCTCAGCTCTTCCATCCCATCCCAGCTCTCCCATCCCAGCTCTCCCAGCCCAGCTCAGTTCTCCCATCCCAGCTCTTCCATCCCATCCCAGCTCTCCCATCCCAGCTCTCCCATCCCATCCCAGCTCTCCCAGCCCAGCCTTTCCCAGCAGACACTGCACACACACACACCCCTTGGGTCCTTGGTTAATAGAAAAACCCACTTTTACTCAGTCTTTTCATTCCAGTCCCAGCCCAGCACAAGCTGAAGGTGCAGCTCTTTGGAAGCAAATACAGAACAAAAATCATGGCTGGGCTTTTACCCATGGAGCTCTGGGGGGGTGTTCATCCCAGCAGGAAGGCTGCCCTGAGGAGAAGGTCTCCAGCAACCCCCTCCTCTGCCTCTTCTCTGCATCACTACCCTGAAGAGCCACCCTTCCCACCCACTGGAACGAGGAGCCACCAACACCACCTGGAAGCAGCAAATCTAGCTGGGGGTCAAACAGGTGCTGGGTCAGGCCTGATCTTCCCCAGCCACATCCCACCTCTCCCAGGGTTGTTCTCCATGTTCTCAGAGAGCAAGGAGCTCCATGTCACACCAACCCCCCAGTCTGATGTTTCCTTGGCAGGGAGCAGCTCCCCCAGTGCCTGGGGACAGTGACAGGGACACTGCTGGGAAGCAGGGGAGGAGAGGCAGGAAGGCTCCTGTGCCACAGTGAGCAGAGCCAGCCCTGCTGCTGAGGCTCCAAGGACACCACAACCCACAGGACCCACTTTTTCCCTCTTCCCACCACCCATCATCTCCCTGACTCCCCAGCCAGCTGCATCTTGGCAGGATATTTACACACTCTCACACAGTTTACAAAGGATTCTTGGCATAAAAAAAACCTCCTCAGCCCCTGAAGAGCAGAAGGGGATGGGACAGTCTGGTCACAGGTTGTCATAGTCATCATCATCTTCATGTTTCCTCTTCAAGGGATTTGATTCAGCAGCTGCATTCTGGGAGGACACCATGTTTGTCGTGATGAGAATGTTCTTTGGTCCAATTAAGGAGGGATTAATTAGAACATTCTGAACTGTTGGAGTTGTTGGTGTGGCTGTGAAAGGAACAGATCATTGAATGAAAAGCCTGGACAAATGACAGGGAATTTTCCCACTGAACTTCCAACCCAATAAACAGGGTGTTCCTAGAACATTCCAGGGTGAAAACCTTGGAAGGATCCAGAGGTTCCAGGTCCCTTCCAGAGAGGGAAGCAGGGAGGAGGGGAGAACATCAGTGGGGAAGGGAGAACTGGCTGGAACCCCCCCCTGCTCCAAACTGGAATGAAACCCCAGATTTCCCACATGTTTTGGATGGCTTGATCTTGGTCCTGGTCCAAAGGAGAAGCCCAGTGCTGCTGGGCTGTGGTACCTGACTTGACTGCAGCCTGGGAAGAGGGGATCTGGACAGTGAACCTCTGGCCAGTCAGCGACACCGGGGCGCCCACCTTGGCGGAGACAGACACGGCCTGTGCAGAGGGGGTGCCTGGAACACAGGGCAGGAGGCAACGTCAGAGATTTGGGCTTCCCAAGGGCAAGAGGAGGTTGCTCCATCTGGGAAAGAACAACCCAGCTTGGGGACCTGACCTGGGGAGCAGCTCCGTGGGAAAGGAGCTGGAGTCCCCGCGGGATGAACGTGAGGGAACAATGTGGCCCAGGAGGACAGTTGGGGTCCTGGGGTGCACTGAGGGTGGGCAGCAGGTGAAGGGAGGTTCTGCTCCTTCTCTGCCCTGGGGAGGCCTCACCTGGAGCCCTAGGGGCAGTTCTGGGCTCCCCAGCTCCAGAGGGACAAGGAGCTACTGGAGAGGGTCCATCCCAGGGCACTGAGGTGCTGAAGGGGCTGGAGCATCTGCCTGTGAGGAAAGGCTGGGAGAGCTGGGGCTGCTCAGCTGGAGAGGAGGAGGCTGAGGGGGGATCTGATCAGTGCTGGGCAATATCTGCAGGGGGTGTCAGGAGGATGGGCCAGACTCTGCTCAGGGGTGTCCAGGGACAGGACCAGGGGCAATGGGCACAAGCTGGAGCACAGGAGGTTGAACCTGGAGATGAGAAAATACTTCTTGACTCTGAGGATCTGCTCTAGGGGATCCTGCTCTGGAAGGAGGTTGGACTAGATGATCTCCAGAGGTCCCTTCCAACCCCACCACTCTGGGATCCTGTGACTTCCAAAGCAGTGGGAACAGAACACACTGCTGGACACAGAGGAGCTGGATTTCCAGGCAGAGCTGTCCCTGCCACTTCAGGCTGCAGACACACCCCTGGGGCAGGTGCCCAGGCCTGGCTGTTGTGAACCTTTTACCCAAGTGTTCCTGGTATTTCAGTTTGGTGCCTTCACTGGGGAAAACCCTCCCAACTCCTGTGAGCTCCAGCCCCTTCCCATGCAGAAATGCTCCCAAAAGCAGGAAGAGAAGCCCAGGAGCTCAGTCCCCTCTGCCCACACCCCAGGGAACAACCCCCTTTCCTGCTCTGAGGTTCCCTGCTGCTGTGAGTTGAGCTGCCAGGTGATGCTGAGGGCAGGGGGAACCAGCAGGTCTGCAGGGGTTGGTTTCAGTGGTTTAAATGAGGATGAAATGAATGATGAAAGCAAGGTGGGCAAGTCCCTACCCAGAGTGGGGGTGCTGGGCCTGCTGCTGACTGCCCCGACGCTCAGGCGAGGGACCGTGATCCTCCCTGCAGAGGAGGAGACCTGGGAGAGAGAAGGATCAGCTCAGCATCCCATGGGAAACCAACAGCCCTGGAGAGGGGGCCAAAGAGGAGATGGTTCCTCCTGCAGAAGGCCCAGAGCCCACCCCACAGCAACACCACAGGCTTGGCTGCCCACGGGGAGGGTTCTCAGAGCCCCCCGGGTGAGGTTTGGCAGCAGCTCCTGGGGAGCAGGTGGTGCCAGAGCTCAGGGAACAGCCCCCCTGCCACTTGGGTCCATCAGGTGGTTTCAACCAGAAGGAAGTCACCAGAGGGTTTCCAGCAGGTCCCAGCACCTGGGGTCCAGCCTTCAGGGTGGCTTTTAAACCCCTTTCTTTAAAGTGAGGGCAGCAAACCTGAAGCCCTGCCCCCTGAGACACCCACCCACACAGGAAACCTGATTTTCTCACCTCCAAAGCAGAAACAACTGAGGTTCAGGCACCAAACACCCTTAAAATATCCATCCTGAAGCTTTTCACAGCCTGATACTCAACTCACCAACTTTGCTCTAACACCAAGAAGATTCACAGGTGCATTTCCAGGACCCTTTGCTCCTGGAACTAACACCCAGGGGAAGGGTTTGCAAAGGGAACAACAACTGGGCTCATTGCAAAGGCTCTTTGGATGCCCCCCCAGGCACCCTGTGCCCACCCCTCAGAGCTGGGGAACACTCTGAATCCAAGAACATTCCTGCCAAACCATTAGGAGAATCCTGCCCTTACCTTCTTCTGCAAGGACTTCAGTCTGTAGTTGGGGGCTGTCAAGCAGTACCTGTCAGGTGGGAGCCTGGGCCCAGAATAAGGCTTGATCAGGGGCAGGGGGGTCTGGTTCTTCTGCCTTGCAATGTCTAACAAGAACTGGAGAGACAGGGTTATGTTCCCACTGCTTCCTTTGGTCCTGCTGTAACCACTGACAGCCCTGAGGGGAAGGACTTGGGGGTGATGGTGGAGGAGAAGCTAAACACGGGCCAGGACCAGGTGCTGGAGCCCAGAAACCACCCGTGTCCTGGGCTGTGTCACCAGGGCCAGGGAGGGGATTGTCCCCTCTGCTCTTGTGAGACCTCCCTTGAGAACTGTGGCCAGTTCTGGAGCCCCCAACATAAGAAGGACATGGAGCTGTTGGAGTGAGTCCAGAACAGGGCTATGAAGATGATGGGAAGGCTGGAGCAGCTCTGCTCTGGAGCCAGGCTGAGACAGTTGGGGTGTTCAGCCTGGAGAAGAGAAGGCTCCAGGGAGACCTGAGAGCACCTTCCAGTACCTGAAGGGGCTCCAGGAAAGCTGGGGAGGGGCTTGGGACAAGGGCAGGGAGGGAGAGGACAAGGGGGGACGGATTAAAACTGGAAGAGGGAGATTGAGGTGAGACATGAGGAGGAAATTCTTTGCTGTGAGGGTGGTGAGAGCCTGGCCCAGGTTGCCCAGGGAAGCTGTGGCTGCCCCATCCCTGGCAGTGTTGAAGGGCAGGTTGGATGGGGCTTGGAGCAGCCTGGGCTGGTGGGAGGTGTCCCTGCCCATGGCAGGGGGTTGGGACTGGATGATCTTTCAGGTCCCTTCCCACCCGACCCAGCCCGTGACCCCACGAATCCAGCCTGACTCACATCCCGGGGGGGGGGGCGATGTGAAGGACTGGTCCGTCCGGCACTGGATGGCCAACCTCACATCATCTGCATCCACGCTGGACTTCTTGGCGTGGCTCGAGTAAATTTTGGCATCTTCCAGGATGGTGGTCACGTACCCTTGGGAAGGGGGGGGGGGGTGTGTCTCACTCAGGCTGCACCCACAGAAGGGAACCTCCCCCTCCCCACCCCGCTTAGAGACCGGGCAGGGACCCCCGCCCCGGGCTGGAGGCAGCACCTCGGCCTCCCCCCCCCCCCGGGGCCCCGCTCACTGTAGGCGAACTCCAGCATCTGGTTGATGACCCGCGGCTCGTACTCGGTGATGCCCATGTCCTTCAGGATCTGCGCCATCACCTGCAGGGCCGACAGGCACCGCTGAGCCCCGCTCGGGCCCGGCCCGGCCCCCCCGGGCCCCCCGGGCCCCCCCGCGCTACCTGCGCGTCTTTGGGCGCGCTCTTGGGGGACGCCATCTTGGCCGGCTCCATCGCTTCCGCCCGCCCGGGGCCGCCCGCTTCCGGTCACGTGACGGAGGCGAAGGGGAAGATGGGGGGGAGGGAGGCGGTTGCCATGGAGACGCGGCCTGGTCGCGGCCTGGTCCCGGCGGCCGCGGGTCCCGCCGCTTCTCTGCGCCCAAACAAACGGATCCTCCGCCCTTCCCGCCCGCTCGGCGCCTCCTCCGGGCACGCCGGGACCCGCCCCCGCCGGCCCCTGCCGTGAGGAACGTTCTGTGGCGCCGGGGAACGGGCCCCGAGGGCTCCTGCAGCCAGGCACAGGTTATTGACCCTCCGGCAGGCATGGGTGACCCAAACAAGCAGGCACGCCCGTGGTCAGGTGAAGAACGGTTTATATTCCCTATGCACAAGGTTCCCCGTTTCCCCCCTGCCCGGGCACTCCAGGGTTTCCAGCCCATCCCACGCTTCTGATGATCCTATAAGTTCCCCCCCCTGTTCACACATCCCATTCCTGCAGGTCACTTTGTACCTTTCAAGGTCTAATTCTGACCTTTCTTGCTGCCTTCCCAGTCACCACAACGATCTGCACCCCCTGGTGCCCTCCTGCCCCGGGGAGCAGGGCAGAAGGGGCTTCGTTGGGTCTGATCTTGCCCATCGATCCTGCTCCATGTTGGGATCCCCCAGATGGAGCCCAGTTCAGCCCCTCACCTTCTTGGCCCATAAACCCCCCCCCCCCCAGGTATCATTGGAAGGTGCAGAGATCTCCCTTCTCTCAAACAAATGATGATATTCCTACCACGAGGGTATAGATATAAAAAAAACCCCAACCCCAACACTGTGCTGCTAACACTAGGATGCAAAAACACCACTAACCCCAACCCTGCTTCTAGCACAGGATGCAAAACCAGCACCACCTCGCATTCCTAACGGGTAGGTGGGGACTGACCCTGCTTTCTGGCTTTAAAAAGCAAAACAAACCCACCTTCCTGCGGGGCAGCGATTTAGCAGTGGCTAAAATATTTGTGGAGACCAAAGGCCAAGGGTGATGGGAGCAGGGGCCCTGTTAGAAGTGAAAGGCTGGGAAGGGAAGGGAAGGGAATGGCTGCCCCGGGGAGAAGAGGCTTCGTGGTGAGGGGAGAGAGAAGGAGCCATTTGGGGCAGCCCGGGGACACGGAGGTGGTGGATGGGGCAGGAGGCTGAGGGGCTTGTGCTGCACCTGGGGGGGCTGAGGCACCTGGGGGGGCTGAGGCACCTGTGAGGAACGTCTGTCTTGCCAATGACAGCCCCACACGGATCCTGCAGCCAAGCACAGGTTATTTACATCCTGGCAAGAAGGGGTGACCTAAGCAAGCAGGCACACCCATAGCCAGGTGAATAAGGGTTTATATTCCCTATTCCCCACGCAAAATTCCCTCCCTTGTTTCCCCCCTGGCTGGGCACTCCAGGGTTTACAGCCCATCCCACGCTTCAAATTATAGAATCATAGAATCATAGAATCTTAGGGGTTGGAAGGGACCTCGAAAGATCATCTAAGATTATCCTGTAAGTTTCCCGCCCCTATTTACACATCCCATTCTAGCAGGTCACTTTTTACCTTTTAAGGTAAAATTTTGACCTTTCTTGCCCCCTTGGCTGCCTTCCCAATTAACAATCTCCTGGTGTCATCCTGCCCTGAGGAGCAGCATAGAAGTAGCTTTGTTCATCCTTATCTTGGGCCATCAATCCTTCTCCATGTCCAGATCCCCCAGATGGAGCCCAATTCAGTCCCTCAGTTTCTTGGACCCATAAACCCCTCCAGGTGTCACTGGAATGTGCAGATATCTCTCAAACAAACAATTATATCCCTAACACTAAAACATACCTCAAACAAACTACATATTCCTCTATGTGGTCCTAATATAAATGTGATAAATGTGCTCAAACAAACTATATGTTCCTAACACTAAAATATATAGATGTGAACCAAACCAAACACTACGTTTCTAACACTGGAATGCAAAATCAACACCACCATTCATTTCTAACACACCTGAGCGTGGCTGGGGACACGGCCAAGCCCCCCCCTGTGCTGCCTGTGGCACCAGGTGAAGAACAGTTTCCATTCCCTGTTCCCAAAGCTCCCTCTCCTGTTTCCCCCCCTGGCTGGGCACTCCAGGGTTTCCAGCCTCTCTGATGCTTCTCGTGATCCTCTAAGTTTCCCGCCCCTGTTCACACGTTCCCTTCTAGCAGGTCACTTTGTACCTTTTCAGGTCTAATTCTGACCTTTCTTGCTGCCTTCCCAATTAACACACCTGCTGGTGTCACCCTGCCCTGAGGAGCAAGACAGAAGTGGCTTCGTTGGGTCTGATCTTGGGCCATCAATCCTTCCTCCCCAGATGGAGCCCGATTCAGTCCCTCAGTTCCTTGGGCCATAAACCCCTCCTGGTGTCCTTGGAATGTGCAGAGAATCTCACCTATCTCAAACAAACTCTTCTGTTCCTAACACTAGGAGATAGAGATATGGGAATGGCAGCAGGGCTCTGGGAATGGCAGCAGGGAATGGCAGCAGAACCTTGGGAATGGCAGCAGAACCTTGGGAATGGCAGCAGGACCCTGGGAATGGCAGCAGGAGCCTGGGAATGGCAGCAGAACCTTGGGAATGGCAGCAGGAGCTTGGGAATGGCAGCAGAACCTTGGGAATGGCAGCAGGAGCCTGGGAATGGCAGCAGGGCCCTGGGAATGGCAGCAGGGCTCTGGGAATGGCAGCAGGAGCCTGGGAATGGCAGCAGGAGCCTGGGAATGGCAGCAGGGCTCTGGGAATGGCAGCAGGAGCCTGGGAATGGCAGCAGGAGCCTGGGAATGGCAGCAGGAGCCAGGGAATGGCAGCAGGAGCTTGGGAATGGCAGCAGAACTCTTGGGAATGGCAGCAGGAGCTTGGGAATGGCAGCAGGAGCCTGGGAATGGCAGCAGGGCTCTGGGAATGGCAGCAGGGCCCTGGGAATGGCAGCAGGAGCCTGGGAATGGCAGCAGAACCTTGGGAATGGCAGCAGAACCTTGGGAATGGCTGCAGGGCTCTGGGAATGGCAGCAGGAGCCTGGGAATGGCAGCAGGGCTCTGGGAATGGCAGCAGGAGCCTGGGAATGGCAGCAGAACCTTGGGAATGGCAGCAGAACCTTGGGAATGGCTGCAGGGCTCTGGGAATGGCAGCAGGAGCCTGGGAATGGCAGCAGGGCTCTGGGAATGGCAGCAGGAGCCTGGGAATGGCAGCAGAACCTTGGGAATGGCAGCAGGAGCTTGGGAATGGCAGCAGGGCCCTGGGAATGGCAGCAGGAGCCTGGGAATGGCAGCAGGAGCTTGGGAATGGCAGCAGGGCCCTGGGAATGGCAGCAGGACCCTGGAAATGGCAGCAGGAGCTTGGGAATGGCAGCAGGAGCTTGGGAATGGCAGCAGGACCTTGGGAATGGCAGCAGGGCTCTGGGAATGGCAGCAGAACCTTGGGAATGGCAGCAGAACCTTGGAAATGGCAGCAGGACCTGGGAATGGCAGCAGGACCTGGGAATGGCAGCAGGAGCTTGGGAATGGCAGCAGGGCTCTGGGAATGGCAGCAGGGCTCTGGGAATGGCAGCAGGAGCCTGGGAATGGCAGCAGGGCTCTGGGAATGGCAGCAGGAGCCTGGGAATGGCAGCAGGGCTCTGGGAATGGCAGCAGGAGCTTGGGAATGGCAGCAGGAGCTTGGGAATGGCAGCAGGGCTCTGGGAATGGCAGCAGAACCTTGGGAATGGCAGCAGAACCTTGGAAGTGGCAGCAGGACCTGGGAATGGCAGCAGGACCTGGGAATGGCAGCAGGACCTTGGGAATGGCAGCAGGACCTGGGAATGGCAGCAGGACCTGGGAATGGCAGCAGGAGCTTGGGAATGGCAGCAGGGCTCTGGGAATGGCAGCAGGAGCTTGGGAATGGCAGCAGGGCTCTGGGAATGGCAGCAGAACCTTGGGAATGGCAGCAGAACCTTGGAAATGGCAGCAGGACCTGGGAATGGCAGCAGGACCTGGGAATGGCAGCAGGACCTTGGGAATGGCAGCAGGACCTGGGAATGGCAGCAGGACCTGGGAATGGCAGCAGGACCTGGGAATGGCAGCAGGGCTCTGGGAATGGCAGCAGGGCTCTGGGAATGGCAGCAGGACCTGGGAATGGCAGCAGGACCTGGGAATGGCAGCAGGGCTCTGGGAATGGCAGCAGGACCTGGGAATGGCAGCAGGACCTGGGAATGGCAGCAGGGCTCTGGGAATGGCAGCAGGAGCTTGGGAATGGCTGCAGAACCTTGGGAATGGCAGCAGGAGCTTGGGAATGGCTGCAGAACCTTGGGAATGGCAGCAGGGCTCTGGGAATGGCAGCAGGGCTCTGGGAATGGCAGCAGGAGCCTGGGAATGGCAGCAGGGCTCTCCATGTTGTCACCTGTCAACAGCAGGTGGTGACTCCTCAGTGTTGACCTTTCCAGCCCCAATCCCAGCCGGTCTGTCCATGCAAAGCTCTGCCTTGGGCTGGTCCTTCAGCAGGGCAGGGAGCAGATCCCTGAGGGGAACAGGAGGGATTTCACCCAGTTCCCTCCTCACTCCTGCCCAGTTCCCTGCTCATGGAGCCGTTTCTGAGGAGCCTTCCTGGGCACATCCCACTGCTGAGCAGCAGAGCAGCCTGTCCAGCCCCAGGGCTCCTGCTGCCTCCAGGTCACCTCCAGCTTCCAGAGCCTTCCCTGTCCCTGCTCCTGCCCCCTCTTCTCCTCACCCTCCACCACCTTGGCAATTTCCAGCTCATCATCCCTGATCTTTTCTGAAGTGGAAAGCAAACCAGGGCTAAGTGTCCACCTGTCTCATTTTGAAGACTGATGGTCACCCAGAAGCTCTCCCACCCTCTCCTAACAACCTCCTGAAAGCCCTGGCAGGAGAAACTCCTCCCTGGGTGGCAAATGCCAGCGAGGAGCTCATGTGGGAAAAGCCCTAAAAGTAAACACCCAAGGATGGAAAATCATCTGAGGGGTTGATGAGATGTCAGAGTGTCCCAAGAGCTCTTCTGCCCTGCCTGGAAACTGCAGCTGCTTCTTGCAGGAGCTCGGGAGGAGAACGTGGCTGGTGAGACTCCATCCGACGTGCGTGGGTGGGAGGGGGAGGATGGATGAGCCCAGGATGGGCAGCAAGTCAGGTGGCCCCAGAGATTGTGCCACGTGCCCGGGGGATCTCCTGGCACCCCAGGGATCTCCTGGCACCCCAGGGAACTCCTGGCACCCCAGGGATCTGCTGGCACCCCAGGGAACTCCTGGCACCCCAGGGATTTCTGGCACCCCAGGGAACTCCTGGCACCCCAGGGATTTCTGGCACCCCAGGGATCTCCTGGCACCCCAGGGAACTCCTGGCACCCCGGGGACTTCTCAGCACAACCAGCACTGGCATCATGGGCAGCAGGGAACCCGTCCTGCAGGTGAAGCAGCTGCCAGGAGTGGGGATGTTCTGCCAGGTGTGGGGACAACCTGCCAGGTGTGGGGACAGCCTGCCAGGTGTGGGGACAGCTTGCCAGGTGTAGGGACATTCTGTCAGGTGTGGGGACAACCCACCAGGTGTAGGGACATTCTGTCAGGTGTGGGGACAACCTGCCAGGTGTGGGGACATTCTGCCAGGTGTGGGGACATCCTGCCAGGTGTGGGGACATTCTGCCAGGTGTGGGGACATTCTGTCAGGTGTGGGGACAGCCTGCCAGGTGTGGGGACAACCTGCCAGGTGTGGGGACATTCTGTCAGGTGTGGGGACAACCTGCTAGGTGTGGGGACAACCCACCAGGTGTGGGGACATTATGTCAGGTGTGGGGACAGCCTGCCAGGTGTGGGGACATCCTGCCAGGTGTAGGGACATTCTGCCAGGTGTGGGGACAACCTGCCAGGTGTGGGGACAGCCTGCCAGGAGTGGGGACAACCTGCCAGGTGTGGGGACATTATGTCAGGTGTGGGGACAACCTGCCAGGTATAGGGACATTATGTCAGGAGTGGGGACATCCTGCCAGGTGTGGGGACATTCTTCCAGGTGTGGGGACATTCTGTCAGGTGTGGGGACATCCTGCCAGGTGTGGGGACATCCTGCCAGCCCCCCTGCTCCTTGGGGGAGCCTCCAGGGGACTTCCCAGCCTGGGATGCTCAGGACTTGAAAAGAAATGGAAAAAACCAGCCCTTTTTGCACACCCTGGGAAGCGGAGGGTAAACAGCAGCAGGGGCACTGCTGGGCTGGAAGGGTCAGGATGTGGAAATCCAATTTCCCTTCACTTCTCATCAAGCAGCTAATTGGCACTTGGGTATTTGGCTTCAGCAGGTAAATGATCACGAGCATAATTTTGGTGATTGAACAGGTCGTGTGAGATCTGGAGACAGCTGGGCTGGCTCTGAAGCCTGCCCTGCTCTGGCTGAGGAAGGGGGGGACAGAGCCAGCCCTGCCCTGGGCGCTGGGACCAGCCATGGGCTCCATCTCCAACCACAGCTCCTTCCAAAACGCCACGGCCCCTTCCGAGGAGCAGGCGGTTTCTTTGTTCGAGGTCCAGGTTTTGGTGCCCGTGACCTTGATTTCCATCCTCCTCTTTTTCCTGGGAGTCTCTGGCAACGTGATGACCATGGTCATTTTCAGACGCTCACCAGAGATGAGGACAACAGTGAACATGTACCTGTCCAGCATGGCCCTCTCGGACACCCTGATTTTCCTGGGCTTGCCCTCCGACCTCTACCGCCTCTGGAAGTACAAACCTTACCTCTTTGGGGATTTCCTCTGCAAGTTCTTCATCTACCTGAGCGAAACCTGCACCTACAGCACCATCCTGCACGTCACCACGCTCAGCCTGGAGAGGTACTTTGCCATCTGCTTCCCCCTGAAAGCCAAAGCCACCCTCAGCAAGCGCCGGGTGAAGCGGGTCATCCTGGCCCTGTGGGGCTGCTCCCTCCTGACTGCTGGCCCCGTCTTCTTCCTCTTCGGGGTGGAGCACCCCCAGGGCAGCCTCCCCCAGGAGAGCCAGGAGTGCAGGTCCATCCACAGCGTGGCCCAAACGGGGCTGCTGGAGACCATGACCTGGGTCTCCACCATTTATTTCTTCCTGCCCACCTTCTGCCTGGCTCTGCTCTACGGCCTCATCTGCAGGAAGCTCTGGCGCAGCGGGGAGAGGCTGCGGGGCAGGAGACGGTGCCACCTGCAGACTGTGAAAATGCTGGGTAAGGATGGGTCAGAAACCCAGGCTGAGAGCTGCACCTCTGGGGGTGTTCAGCCTGGAGAGGAGAAGGCTCCAGGGAGACCTTAGAGCAGCTTCCAGTGCCTGAAGGGGCTCCAGGAAAGCTGGGGAGGGGCTTGGGACAAGGGCAGCGAGGGAGAGGACAAGGGGGGATGGATTAAAACTGGAAGAGGGAGATTGAGGTTGGACATGAGGAGGGAATTCTTCCCTGTGAGGGTGGTGAGATCCTGGCCCAGGTTGCTCAGGGAAGCTGTGGCTGTATCATGGGCTGGCACCATGTGCTGGAGCCCAGAAACCACCCGTGTCCTGGGCTGTGTCACCAGCAGCGTGGGCAGCAGGGCCAGGGAGGGGATTGTCCCCCTCTCTGCTCCCATGAGATGCTCCATACTGAGAATTGTGTCCAGTTCTGGAGCCACCAAGATCAGAAGGACATGGAGCTGTTGGAGTGAGTCCAGAAGAGGGCTATGAAGATGATGGGAGGGCTGGAGCAGCTCTGCTCTGGAGACAGGCTGGGAGAGTTGGGGTGTTCAGCCTGGAGAAGAGAAGGCTCCAGGGAGACCTTAGAGCACCTTCCAGTGCCTGAAGGGGCTCCAGGAAAGCTGGGGAGGGGCTTGGGACAAGGGCAGGGAGGGAGAGGACAAGAGGGATGGATTAAGACTGAAGAGGGAGATTGAGGTGAGACATGAGGAGGGAATTCTTTGCTGTGAGGGTGGGGAGAGCCTGGCCCAGGCTGCCCAGGGAAGCTGTGGCTGCCCCATCCCTGGCAGTGTTGAAGGGCAGGTTGGATGGGGCTTGGAGCAGCCTGGGCTGGTGGGAGGTGTCCCTGCCCATGCAGGGGGTTGGATCTGGGTGATCTTTAAGGTCCCTTCCAACCTTCACCATTCCATGATTCCCTGTGGTCGCTCCCCTGGGGCACACAGATGAGGGGGTGATGGAGCGTGGGGACAGAACACACGGGGTCACAATGGATTGAAAATCCATGGATTTACACTTGAGTTGTGTTCCTGGCTCCTCCTGGTCCCAAGGGGAGCCCCGACCACCCGGGATTTATGCTGGGGACCTGAATCCCAGCCCGGGAGCAGAGCAGTGGGGCTTGGGGTTGCTTTGAGCTCACATTCCTCACATCCCTCCCCCATCTCTGACCCTTTGGGATGAAAGAGATTGGGACTGGAAGGCGGAGCTGGCGCTTCCTGCTGCGCCAGGAGAGGTGTGAAAGCCTCTGCCCCTGTCAAACGTCTCAAGCCCAGTGACCGTGGCTTTGCCCAGGATGGCAACAACCCCCTGGCTGGGCTGATTGAGCAGGATCTTTATCCTGTGCCAGCGGGTGCAGACACTGGGACCAGGAGGGTTTGGGTCCTTCTGCTCCTCCTCCTCACCCCCCCAATTCCTTGTGCCCAGGGCAGCAGCAGCAGCCACGACTGGAGGTACCTTCAGCAGAACATGCCACAGCGAGCCAGCAGCTGTTTTCTGCCCAGTTTGATTTCTTTATCACGTGCTCTCTTTTCCCATCCTCTTCCTCAGTGCCTCCTCTCCAGTTTGCTCCCTTTTTCCACCCCTCCACTGCTCAGAGGGGTGACCCCCCATGTCCTGGTCCTTCCCCTCCCATTCCCATGGCAGGAAGTCCATGGCCACTCAGCCAAGAACAGGGAGTAGCCCTTAATTTAAAGGCCTTTTCCCAGCTGATCAGATTCCTTTATCTCCACTGGCCACTGTGGGTGCAGAGAGCCCTATTTTAATTGCAAACCACTAATTCTGTGGGCAACCTCCAGTCCCTGTTGCTCAAGATGACCTGTAGCCACAGCCCCAAAGGCAGGAGGTCGCGTCCTCGCTGGGTTGAACTTACCAAGCTAAGTTGGTGGTTGGACTTGATGATCTTAAAAGATCTCTTCCAACCTTGATGATCCCATAGACTCCTGTCTCAGTCCTTGAACGGTTGGAAGAGGCAGAACAAGCTCTGAAATGTGCTCCCTTCCTCCCCAGCTGTGGTTGTCTTGGCCTTTGTGCTGTGCTGGCTCCCGTTCCACGTCGGCCGGATCCTCTTTGCCCAGAGTGAGGTGATCCTGTACGACCTCACCCAGCACTTCAACCTCATTGCCATG